>NC_049203.1:53202017-53518683 GCF_013347855.1 Anguilla anguilla | reverse complement strand
GAGAAGAAAGCAATTATTTGTACTGAATTATGCATTCATGGTTTAATTTGTTTCTGGCGTAGTCCCTAGGACAGCATACAATGCCCCGCAATGGTCATACAACATAAGGGATAACCGCATACAATATTAACACAAAACATAACAAAACAACACCAATAAAAAATGGGGTGGGGGGGGAAATACAATAATTAAATTACATCAAACAAGAGGATCATTAAAAACAAAACTTAAAACTAATTCTCTGAAAATGATTTCCCCAGATTTACCACATCATATATACACATACGATTAGACTGTCAATGATCTACCTTTACTGACTGATCTACCTATATGACACTTCTGCAAAATGTTTGGAGCCCTATTGTTTAAGTGCAGTCCCAAGTTGTGTGTCCCCACCTAATATCTTCTGTCCCAAATGGCAAATATCACCCTCTATCCCAGGAATGAAAAATAAATTATTATTTTTCTTTTGTCGACAAAGACAGTGTTGCCCATGGCTCAGCCAAAGAGTGGGAGGCGTGATACCAGGGGACACATGAGAGAAAATAAATTGAGACAGAGCAGCACGCCACAAGAAATGATGGCGGACTGATTGTTGAGCTACTGCGCTATTTTCAGTGAGAGGAAGGCTTAGAGCACTCTCCGTTTCCCTCTCTGCCCCCCTGCTACCAGAAACGCACTTCTAGCCTCACTTTTACATGGGTTTATGTGCTTTATGACTGTCGGTGAAGTGCATCTTGCTTCGTTTCCAAATCACAATTCTGGCTTATTCCTGTTACCACTCTGCCTTTTCGTTTCTACCATTTATTACAATTATTTCAAACGCACTATTTAATAGATTGATGACATTTACGATAACTGAAGATGAGCATACTGAAAATGATTGACATTGGTGTATTAAATAAAATTATTTTTAAAACATTTAGCCTTTAGCCATTCTAAAAGCGTGTGGAAGCAGTGCCACAACACACATTATTTTGTGATATATAATTAATGTAATTATATAATTCCATATAACATAAACTAATCTCTATATAGATTTGATAAGTGAACAGTTTTTTCTTTAACTGCATCACCTGAACATTTTTCTGTTAATATATGACTTGTTGAAGTATTAAGTATTAAGTAAGATATTAAGCACACCGTTCAAGCTTGAAACAGTTATCTTCCAAAAACTGTGCCATTATTCCACTATATATATATTTTTTTTTAAATTCAGTTTTATTACTACAAATAATGTCATCCAAATAGGTGGAACGATGTAATCTTTAGATGAAGTGATGTGGCATATGTTGACATAAATCATTTTCCATGTGAAAAGACTAGAGATAACAGTTTGCAAGATTTAGACACAGATTCACTGTATTGTAGCTTGATGAAATACTAAGGGACAGCATTCTTCCTTAAGTATATTAATTAAATCAAGGGAAAACTAGAAAGTTTGTCAGAGGAAGGGAGCTTTTCTCCGAAATGCATAAGTAACTTTCCCTGGATTTAACAATATCTCCTAAGAAGAGTGCTGTCCTTTAGTTTATTTGACAAGCCTGTTTACTTCCATGGACTAAGCATCTTCTCTGTATGGAATAATTATTGTATTTTCCTGAAAGAAGCACCAACATTACCTTTTTACCACTGTATTGTAGCTTTAGCTTTGGCAGGACAGTAAGTCCGATATATTATCATGTATTCTTTCACTACCTAGTAAAGCTACTGACTTAGGAATACGTGGCTTAGCCATGGAACTCTTCATATTTTGTGTCTATAGCATTCTGTTGCTGTTCGCACACACACACACACACACCACATATCAAATACATTTGCAAACATACTCGCCAATGTAAAGGTCATAGCAACAGATTTTGCAGTTTCAGCATGAAAGTGTTTTTTTTTTTTTTACCACTTAAAGGAATTCTTGAAAACATAAAAATTATTTTTAAACTATTAATTTGCTTTGATGTATGTGCACAATAAATGTTGACTGTTCTAGTGCGTTGTATATGTTTCTCTAGGCAGTCAATCCAATATCTCTCAAGTGCTAGTATCGCTCAGAATACTAGCTATTCAGTTGAATTTGAAAGGCCAGTCCTTTCCCCAGGCTGTGTGCTGTTAGGGATGCAAGCACCACTCACATCCTTTCAGGGCATGCAGGAGTAGACCTTCAATCAGGTTAATATTTTTTCCACTTTTATAAGCATCAGGATAACCACATAACTATATTAGGTAGCAGAGCATTGTGTGTGCTAAAATGCGCTATTTTTCCTGCTTTGAAATAAAACTGCAGGCAGTATATGTTTTGCTGTTGCCGTCTGAGAATGGCTCGGTGACTGAAGACTAAAAAAGCACTTTGACAACTACAGGAGCTGTGAGTAAGGTAATTGCTTTGTATGATGATTGTTTTAGCAATATATCATAAGATCACAATCATCCTGACACCGTTGTAAAGACCAAAATATATGTCAGAACACACAATTTGTGTACTGCTGCTTTGGATGTACTGAAATCCTGTCCATGAGTGTTATAGTGTGAACAGAGCTGTATATTACACACCCTAGAGCAGGGATACGGCAGAGACAGTGCAATGTGCAGCTATAATTGCTCCGATGAAACGTCTGCTAAAGTCACATGGGTAAGTAAGGGTGACGGGGGTCAAGTTCTGGTCTTGGTGACCTGCAGGAGAGTCACTAGGGAAGGAATGAAGAGGGATTGCATTCGTTCTCCTGTCATCCACGTCTAACCCCCCATGTATCGATCCTCCCATCTCTTTGGCCTTGCAGCCAGTAATAAAGTACAACAGAAAGACACACTGCTGACTCTAAGAGGGGTTATTAGTGCCTAATGCGGGGCTGCACTCCTGCATGTACATTCTGTCCAATGGCCACCTCCTTGTGCCACTGAGATCAGATTAATTGAGCGGGTTTAATGCAGGTGGGGGAATTCTCATTTATCACCCTTCACCAAGACCACGGACAGCCTGCTGCCACTAAATATATCAATCGATATTGGATATGAGTAAGAAGAAAGGGGGGGGAAAAACACAATACAAATAGGTTCTGTACAGTCACATAAACATTGCATTCACCTTTTTGTGTCCTGCTGCAGTAAAGCATCGCCCGCTTTTTCAATGACAAGCATGAATCTGTGAGGCAATCTGCTTTCTGTACATACTGAACTTGCCCCATTGACAGAACGGCGGAAAATGAATGCTCTAAAAGGGTGGCGGCCCTTGGTTCTCATCAGCTATCATTCCCTCTGCGACAGAAGCTTGGCACTTAGAGACTGCATTACTCCTCTCTGGGAATGAGTCCTTTCATGTTAAAACAAGCCTCCCCAAGCAGAGAAAGAGTCGCGCTCACCGCAGCACTGCCACCACAGTTGCTAATGTCTGCCATTTTAAAGTATCATGGCCTGCATGTTGTGTGCCGAACCATTAGAGTGCATTGATGTCCTTTTAAGATAAATACCAAATAAGACACAAAGCTGGAATAGAAACAGAATGACACTCAAAATCTCCACTGCCATAGGGAAAATTTGTACATGGGCAAGTGAGATAATAACTGTACCAGTAGCACTAATGTAATATTAATGTATATGTATATCAAGATTTTGATTAATACTTGACTCTGATTTGCAGACAGCCGTGCTTTATGTAAGGAAGAATCCAAATGCCATGCATTCTCTGGATATTACATGCATGTCTGGGGTGGTAATGCGGATCAAGGCTGGAAGCTTCTACCGCAGAAGTATATATATATCCAGGGAATGCACGAGCTGGAATGGTTTGTTCCATTTATACTACTTACAATAAATAAACATTAAAACATTTGCAACAAAAGTAGTTATCATGTAACAATAATCACAAATGTATATCTGCAAAATACAGTATTTGGTAAAGTTCAGTATATATCACGTTAGCAAACAGCCAAGGCCACCAGTATTGTTAAAGTAAGCAGTCAAAATGAAAAGGGAGAAATGTTTTATTTAACTCTGAATTATGTCAAAATGCATGTTAGCATTGGTTAAGTACAGTATTTATCCAAACTATGGTATCAAAGATGATAAAAGTACCTCACATTGTATTAAGAAAAAATATGCTGTGTCAACATTATGGATCAAACTAACTATTGTAACTGGTTAGTAGCCTATCGATGCTACCTGGCATTAGCCAACTAGATTAGTTGCTACGTATGTTAGATTAGTAGGTGGGGCTTCATGTACAGCAGACAAAGGAGACAGAAGGTTGGTGCTGTAGGGAATATATATCTACGTAGCTAGCGCAGTATAACCACAGCAATTTTCTTTCAGCTCATCTACAAAGGAAATGCATAAAATCACACTCATTGTGATGTATACATCGATCATTAAACAGCTATGCCCAGATGCCAAAGTCACGCATGGGTATCTGCTATCTGGTGACAGAAAAACGTCTGTGAAGAAACAAGTCTGTGTGTCTGTCTTTGTAGGCGAGGAAGGTTCACTCTCTTGTTGGCAGCGTATAACACAGGGCCCAGGAGGTGATGCATCATCCAGGTTCTGCACTGGGTCGCTGGCATCTCTGGTCTTTGTCCAGGGATGGGTAACTTTGGCAGGAGTTAACTAAGAGATCTCTGTTCATCTTCGCTCTCCAAATTTAAACAAGATGTGTTTAAGCAGCCTCCAACTTTTAATGAGAGAGAGGTGAGGTAGGAGGTAAAAGGCCAAGAGAGATGAAACTAAGACAGTGTTTCCCAATTTTTCCCACAGAAAGTAGCTAACACATGCTCAATAACTTGCTAGAAGTCTTCCTTAAGTATATTAATTAAATCAAGATTTATTAAATAAAGGGAAAACTACACAGTTTTTCAGAGGAAGGCAGATTTTCTCCGAAATGGGTAAGTCTTTCCCTTGATTTAAATAGCCTGCAGTATAAGAATGGATTGTCAAGATGTCCATCAGAGCGTGTAGTTTTCAGTTCTTTTTACAAGTATAGCCAATAGTGTGAGAGAACTAAGCAGATATGTCTCATTTCAGAAAGAATGGTGCCCCCGATAACGTTGATCAATGCTCTGTAGCTAGTATAAAGCAGGAAGCCCTCGACAATTCAGATATGAACACCCACAATGTCTCACTTGTTTTCACAGGGGGAAAAGAAAATAATTGATAAAACAATATTTAAGTTCACTTGAGTGTTGTGTGTGTTTGCTAGTTCGCCCCATTATATGTACCAGGCCAATGCCAGTAATCTTTCTGTTATATAAAACAGGCACACGCACACACACACACACACACACACACACTTAAGTTTCTGATTATGTGAACAATTACAGTTTACTATGTTACTTGATAACATCTCATTATTAAATTAATTTCAAATTGCCTATGCTACACAGTGCCAATGTCTGTATTCCAGCTAGCTACCACAACTGTACTACCATGAGAAATTGACAAATTGTTTCCCTGTTACCAAGCAATGTATATTTGCTACCTGGAAAAAGTATTTGAGACTATAATATATTGATATATTTTCTCCCATCGCCTATGAATGAGTGTTCTTCTTGGAGGCTTCTCTGTGCAAATTGTTTAAATACATTTAACAATTGTCTGTTATCAGTCAGTGTAATCAAGAGCAACTCATTTTGTGGCTGAATGAAACATTTGTTTACACCAAATGATTTTACTTTTTTACTTGTTTAAGCACATTTTACAGTTGGGTTGCACCCTAGGTACCTTTCTATTTCCCCAAGGGTGTTTTTTCTTTGCCACTGTCACCCTTGGCTTGCTTTTGAGGGTCTGGGCCCAGAAGGACTAAAAAGTGCTTTTAGATATTGGTCCTCTGAGAAAAGTGCTATGCAAATAAAACTCAATTTACTGTAAGTGAATATGTGGAACCCAACCCTACATGGTCTGGATGCTCCCACACTAGATATAAAAGCATGTACGTAAGTGCCCTTTACAAACTAATTACAGTTCAAACTAGTGCACATTTCATGGCTGGACTCACACCGTTCTTTGAACAAATGAAAAATCAAATGAAAATGGAGTATCTAACCTAATCAACATTTGGTTCATGGGAGAAAGAATGTGTTGACGTAAATACATTTTCTGTAAAACAAATAAATAAATAAGAACATGTATTTCTTGCATCTGATCCTTTTTTTGAGGTTACCAGGAGTACTTGCAATGCATAATGGTGTAACATAGCATAAACATTCATAAATTCTTTCTCAAGCTCATAGATTGTCTCAGGGTGTACTACGCACTGTACACATCATAACCAATGCTATGAAGACAGTGTACATGTACCGAAACAGTAAACCAATTTTGCAATGGATAATGACAAACCGAACTGTAGCATAAACTAAGGCAGTTCCAATAAGTATTTCTGGATGTTCATGAGATGCTTATATGAGGGTGTTATTTTATATATATATATATATATATATATATATATATTTTTTTTTTTTTTTTTTTAATGAGACCTTTCATATTTGTTTAAAATATTATACAATAAATGCATGGCGCACTGCAGACACGAACTGCTTTTGAGAAGGTGTGGGTGATAACTGTCCAGAGTACTGACAACTCTTATAGATTAACATAGAATTAGCACTAAATTACTGCAATTACATCCAAGGAGGGAATCAAAAAAAAAAAAAGATTTGTAATATTTTGCTTGTTAAACTACTGCAGGTGCCAGAATAATATAAAATAAATGTACCTCACAAAGCACCCAGTGTGGGTGGAAAGCACAGGCGACTGTACTACCAGAAAAAGCGACACGGTGCACTACGGGTCACGCACATTCCAACTGTTACCCACATACATTTCAGCACCAAACTGATTGTTTTGAAAATAGCGCTCCACACGGGTCATGTCCAGTTCACAACGATAATCGCAAATTACTACTCACGATTGGAATGGATTTTTGACACCTGACACCTGGCGGTAATTAGCCGTACTCTATTTAAAAGTGGTGCAATGTATAGACAGGACACTAACTACTTTATATGACAGCTGTCATAACTGCAAGACTAAGACACACCAACATGTACAGGTATATAAAAAGCAGAAATACTTTTCAAGGGTGTCCATCTTTTGGTTAACAGATAAAAAATGTTTTGTCTTTCAGTAATTCAAAGTGAGTAGTCTTTCCAAGAAAGCTCTATGGTTCCTTTTATTGTCATTTATCTTGCTCCAGAGTGTGCCAAATTAAATTGAATTCCTTGTAAAGTGGCAGGCAAGTTTCCAAAAATACTGTTGAATTAGTAATACCAACAGTGCGGATATTATGCGTAACTGAGTTCCATATCTGAGATTTTTTGTAAATTTGTAAATTTCTTAATCTTGCCAATTTGTTATTCACCAACATCACCAAAATATTCACCTTCTGTGCAGAAAACTTGACATTTCTCTTCCTCCCTAACATTGTTCTCACTTGTTTCCACATGGTTCTACTGTTACTTAATTCACATCAATACATTTATTAATGATTCATGAATATGAATTAATAATTCATTAATAAGGGATATAATTTGTCAAATGTTGTGTAATAAGCAGAACATACTGCAATCAATGTTTTTTGTAGTGGATATACTGTATGCCTCAGGAGGGAATGATGAAAGCACTACTGCTACAGCAATCATCTGTGGACAATCCTCAAAGGTCTTCTAGGATGATGGCTTGTTTCATGCCCATGACCATCCTAAGGGAGTCCCACAAGGTTCTGTAATTAGCCCCCATTTTTTTCCCCCTTACATGCAATCTCTTGGGTCTGTCATATCCCGCCATGGTTCCCCATATCAATTATATGCTGATGATACTCAAGTCTTTCCTGTTTTCCTCCATTCGATATGGCTCTCACTTTGAATTTCAGCTTGACTGACGGACATCTGGCATTGAACGGCAGACTGTTGTCTAAAGCTCAACCTGGCTAAGACTGAGGTGATCTACATTCTGTCCAGGTCCTCACCACCGCATGATCTCTCCTAAATGCAGACAGTACAGAAGAGCTCATTCATAGTGCTTCTACTGCAATAGGCCAAGGGTAATACTGCACGACTAACTCTTCCCTGTAGCAGCAGTGACTTCTGTGTGCAGATTTGTTCCATACAACATCCAAGGAACCATCCTCTTCCACACCACCTACTCTTCACACTTAGTCCAGATCCTGGTACTGTCACATCTGAACTACTGCAACTGCCTTCTCGCCAGTCTTTGTTGCATTAGTGATTCAGTGTTGTTGCATCTATATTCACGGGTGAGTGGGAATGTCAGACAACATTGCTCATATACTGTAAATCAGGTGAACGCACTTGTGTTCTCCTACATTGTAAATCACTCGAAGGCGAATGCAACATCAAAATTATGAAGAATAAAAAAATCAGTTCTAATGTTCTTACATGGTATCTACACCCTTCCAAATTGCAATGTGACAGGCAGGCCAAAGGGCAATAATATTCTTTTTTGTGAGCTATGAAAATGATTCAGTTAAAATGTACACATACAGTAGGACACACCAAATAATTTTTAAATAAAAAGAAAATGGCAATGACAGGGCTTACAATTTAAGTAAGGAATACATTTGCTGGGTTGATTTATATGTATTGCCACTAAAGCCATGCTTTTATAACTCAAGTATATCTGTTTTTTCATCCAAGCATATGTGAAAATAAATTGTCATTATTAGGCAAATATGTGTTTACATTTATATTCATGTATATTAATTGAAGTGGAAGAAATAAATATTCCATGCATTTCGCAAAATTAACTTCCCTGTCATTCCCCCCCTTGTACATTGTTAACTTAGTTTTGAGCTAAAAGAGATAATATCAGAAATAGTGGTAACTGAATTCACATGGTTTTTCATCCTTCAAGAAAGTTCTGTTATTCAATACAAGATAAATGTGATCTGTGAAAAATAATTAAAGTGCTTAATCTGGTTTGGAGTTGCAATACTGTGTGCTGACTGTACTCAGTTACCCAATATAAAAAATAATTAAATAATAAACAATCAAAGATATGGATTGTGAACACACAGCTACTTTCACTGGTCTGGTTCTATGAACTTGGGGCTTGTTGAAGGACGTTAATTAGCTTACGATGTTAGAACTGAAATCATCACTTGGTATTTTGACAATAGCCTTATCAGTATTAATTACCCCTGTACTGTAACCTTTTCCCAACAGCTCTAATTTCCTTGCCACCACACTATATATACTGTAGTAAGATAATACAGGTTATGAATACAAAATTATTACAAAGCCTAATAACTTTAGAATATTGGGCTTTCACGCTCATCTAAATCAGTTTTCTTTTTTTTTTTGTTTCACCTAAAAATATTTTTTTTATATTTTTTTCCATCATAAACCATAACAGCTACAAAAGATACTATAACTGTAACTGTCTTCTGACTCTAGTTTGTCCATGTGGTGTTCGCAGCTCCCAACTAAAAAAAAGAAAATAAATTGTCATTTTTGCAGGTGATTTTCCAGCCACATCTTCCAAGGGCTACCATGTTCTCAGTGGGTCCTCATATGCCTGTATGGCAGTAGTTTGACTGTGACTACAGGGGAACTGCTATCTTTTGAGTTGAAAACAAATGGGAGCACACGTCAACAATAGTCAACAATAAATGAATAAGAAAAAATGTACCCGTTTAGTAAATACTGAAACAAGCCTAAAATCTTACATATTGCACCTATACGAAACAAAACACTCACACTCTTCATCCATACAATCCAAATTCATAGCGCGTATGCCTTTAGATGGATCATAAAACACCACCTTATGAGCTAAATGCATCAGTACCTTACCATTATCATTTGCAAATAGACAGTTTAAGCACGTCAATTTTAAAACCAAGAGTACATTACGGAGAAGACATCTACATGCAGGAGATCTCATTCAAAGCCTGTGAACTGGGGGTATGCACTGTACACAAAACACTCTCTAAGGCACTCGCTGTTTAAGCTCCAAGGTTTGACAAACACTGCAGTGAAATATTAAATCAAAAAGATTGGCATGCTTAACAAAACAGTCACTGAAATATCAAAGGAACAATCCAAAATCCAAAGGAGACAGGCACTCCAAAGACACCAAAACACAAAAGGATATGCATTCTTTTGAAATACACCAGATTTTTGAAAAAGCCTATGAAAACTGTCTTATGCTGGAGCCTCAAGCCCAACAACAAATGTATTCAGATGCTTTTCTAGTGACATAAAGGACTACCTGAACTGATTGGATCGAAAGCCATGCAAATGGTGGCTACATCCTAAGTCCTGAATGGTGACCATAGACTAAATTTGACCAACAATCTTCTATAGTGACATCATAAAACATTTTGTTTTAAACTCAAACTGCAAACTAGGATTCCTTCTCAGAACCAGGAAGACCATGATTAATGGTCTGCAGTATTAGTATAGCCATTTGAATTTTACCTCACTGCAATCCCCATGTCACCCACACCTGCTCACACCCCTGCATTGTATAACAAACAGCAGATGTCTTCCAAACTGACAGAGGCCACAAAGACCAAAAGCATTCTGAAGCACAGCTAAATAAACGCATGGGGCATCCCAAGCAATTCAAGTCAGTTGTTTCTAAGGCTATGAATAATAATGACCTATTTGCCACCACTAATGTGTACTGTACATGTTACAAGCCAAATACTTTTTATGATCCAAGATACAAGAGACTTTTCCTACTTTCTCAGCATCTGAGAGTGGCAGGATTGGACAGTATTGGATGTTTGCTCAACATACCAGTTTGAACAAAAATGAAGACCAACTCGGTACACATTTGACTGTCAAAAAGGTTGAGGTAACATTGCTTTCATGAGTCTGTTCAGTCATCCAGCCATTTCTGTGACAAATTTACACAAAAACCAATCGCAATCTGACTGATAAAGTAAGGTGAACTAAAAATTAAATTAAATAGGCAAGTAACCACATTTAATAGTAAAACAGACTATCCTGTATTATGAATTTATTAAGACAGTTAAGACTAGCCTAATTATATTCATTTTACAGGGTCACATTACAATGATACATTTTAGAGTGTAATATGCACCAGAATAGCTGTTTAAACTTGTTGGCTTTCAAGTTTGTATGTTGTTCTTACACTTATTCTGAATGGCACTACCAGGATAAATAATTATTTGTGTGAGGACCTACTCTCTAAAAGGTTACGTGCCACCATATCATATCATAGACACATAATATTATGACAGGCTTATAACAACTTGCTGTCATAGGGTATTTGACATACCTCATTACGTAAAGGGACCAATGGTAGCCGAGAATGCAGGACATTAAGCTGAGTAATTGTCAGCAGGATTAGAACAGTTCTAGTTTTAGCTCATCTTTTACCACCAGAACTGCACCTGCACCCGCACCTGTTTGTTGATGAGCAAATCATCCTAACTTTCTGCCCAATCAGAACAAGGTGCTATGGAATTCACATTTGCATATCTGCTTTGAATGAACAGCATGTTTGTTATACCAAACCTCTTCATTAAGTGTGTGCATCACTGAAATAGTGAATCACTTGTAATGTAAATGTTTGCTAACAACATTTATTGAATGCTGAATAGAGTTACAGTTGCCCGGATGTCATTTATTTCAATGGATAGTTGCAACATGACATCCAGGCTGCAGCTATTTGTAAAAAGGCTTGCCACGCTTTTATAAAAAAAATATATCATAAATAAGAGAAAGGTTACTTGGTCATTTAAGAATTTCATACTTTATTGGTTTTTTTTTTTGTTTCTTTTAGCAGTGGAATAAAATTAAAAATCAAAAATGTTTTTGTCTTATTGACTGATACAGTGTAATGTGGACAGACTGGAGTATAAAGATATTGGTTAACACGTTATTTTGACTGAGAATTGATACACTCATAGGAGACATGAATGATAATCATATTTAATTAATGAACACATGAAATATAGCTGGCTAACATATGGTAATTCTGCAATTGTTTTGGTAAAAACCTGGCAATTACTAAAACTAACACGTGCAAAATCCTGCTATCTAACTATAATGTATTGTTACTAAAAACCTGGCAATAAGTAGAACTGGCACATACAAAAACTTTTAAGCAATCTAGCTATACTGATAAAAAATCTGGCAACGAGGCTTTAAAAATCAGGAAATTTGTAAAACTGGCTTGTGCTATAATTTCCAGTCTAGCCTGCTCTATCATCCATATTAGCTAGTTATGTCAATTTAGCAAGCTTGTTTGTCATTGCAAGTGTTCAGACTGTACCCCATTAGCATGCAATCAATTAACAATTATGTCCTAATAAACACATATTTTGTTTTACTGACCCTTCTCCAAGCAGCATGTTTAGATTCAGCTCTCCATATGTGCCCAAAGACAAGTTGTATAGAGCTGGGCGCCCAGACACAAGAATCAATTTCTCCCCTATTTTTGCAGATTGAATGAATGTGGGATACATTTGATACTGGCCGCTTGGGCACATATTCAGTAAAAAATGGCTGTGTTCCACCCTCAGTGAAAATGTGGATTTAGGCCTAAATCCCCAGGGTTTGCTATCATTCGCAGCTTGATTGATTCAGTGGCAATCGCAGTAGGGAGGGTAGTAGCAGTGTTAGATGTAGTCTTACAGAACAGAGATTGGTGCAGATTGTTTTGTGTTTGTTTAGGCTATATTAGTTATTGTTTTTTTTCCATACCAGCACTATCCATGTCAGGTAAAAATGAAATCCTGCTTGTAAACAGAGCAGTAGCATTACTAGGTATATTGGCCAAACTGTATTGTCTTCATATTTCCTGTTATTATATTGGTTGCATTATGAAACATATTTGTGGGTAACTGACACAATTGAACATTCAATGATCAGTAATTAAGGAAACCTACCTGTTATCATATCATTTTCATTTAATAATGTAGCAGCTTCTTTAAATGTCAGGGGGTAATCCATGCTATCCAATATTATATTGCGTGTATTCCTTCTTATTATGCATATGTTCATGTCTGAGTTATATAACTGGATTACTGATGCTATGGCCAACCTTTACTATTGCTTTCTGCCAGCACCGCACTCAATGTTCTGCTCTAAAGTTGTGCCCAAGTTACATGTGTGTTGAATAAATTTGCCAGATGTTATATCTTGAGTGCTCTCTCAAGCCTCTGCATTGTCCTTCATATTTCTAGTCATGTTATTTCAATTGTTATCAATTTTTTTCCCATGACAGAAGTACAGGCAAGGCCCTATAGTTACAAATTTAAGCCCTGGCTTGGGGAGATAGGTTTAAGTCAATCAAGGTTCATTGAGGTCCCACTGCAGCACTCATTTGGCTGTTATTTATGTTTGGCACATCTCAAATCTGTGCATGTAATCTAATTGTTTTATCATCATCAAAACATTATCTTTTTGTGGAAGGAAGGAAGCCATGCACAGGCTTCAGCATGGGTGGCTGTACACTCCCAAAATCAGCAGAACTAGTTAATTATTTTCACTGTATAATATTCATATACCTCATGCTGTGATTATCCAGCATCGGTTTGCCGGAGCGAAAACATTTAATATAGCAAAGTACTCTAATTATGTGAGACATTTATGAAGTGCTTACTGAATCAATGCAATTGTCTTTTGATATAAGTACCTTTATTTCTTTTTAGAAAAACTTAGACAATTGCCATGAAGGTATTAGTGTGTGTGCATGCGTGCGTACATGCATGTGCGTGTGTGTGTGTGTGTAAGTTGTGTGTAAGTAATGCTGGTCTTTGATTAGACCTTGTCTTACAAGGTGCAGTAAGACTGTGGAATCACTTAAAATATTGTCTAATCAAAGCCCAGCATTACCACATACGATTAGTGTGAGATGGACGCAAACTCAGTTGGAGTTGGAGCTGTCTTAATACAGTCTTTTTTGTTGTCTACAAAATCAACGTTCATTATCATAAATCTAGTCTTGGCTCCAAAGGTCAACTATGCAATTTATAATCCAACACTGTAAACAGCCAATAGGTAGGCTGTCTTTGTCTGACATCAGCACACCAGTAGTTACATGGCTGTAACAGAGCAATGCCAACGGGAAAGCATCTTTTTGGCCAATTTAGCACAGACCATTGCACACACAAGTGCAGCGGTGGCCAAAAGCTGTTGCTGCTGCCACTCTGTTGCCCATTTGGTTTACACTGTCTTCTTCTTTTTCTTATTGATGTGAGTTTTCAACAGGAAGAGCAGGGCTAAAAGAATCTCAAAAAAATTTAATTTGTCTTATAATGTGGGAAGCTTCATGAGTCCCAGTCTTGCACCGCTAGGACTAAAAACCCATGACTTATGACAGATTCTTGTTAAACGTAAGAGTCTGTCAGACTGTAGTTGTCTAAAAGTCTTCTAATGTATGGAAGCCATAAAGCTAGGGATACATTACACAATTTTTAAGCCCAATTTGGCAATGATTTGACACTAGGCAGAGTCCCTCTGTGGTAGTCCAGGGTAGTCGCGCTGCAGCTGTAATTATTATGTGTGTGGGAGTGAAAGACTCAACTCACTCTCACACAATCCCAGTCGACAACGCCACAAAATCTGATTATGTCGGGGTGGATCTTTGCATAATCCTATGGTCTGTGTTCGTCAAAGACTCAAATCACGACAGGAATCTTCAATGGCCAATGAAAATTGAGTTTGTGACAGAGGAATGAAGAGGGGGAAAAGCATAGAAGTAAACACAAGGCTAACCTGGTCTGGGGCATGTTCAAGTTATTGGGTCAAAATATATAAAAGCAACAGGCTTTGAACAATCAACACCTTGGAAAATGGAGTCTCCATTCCTGGAGGATCCTGTAGAGCTTGGGGGTCTTCACGGGGGTGATATTAGTTAGAGACAAAATGAATCTTCTGGTTTTCTCCAAGGACACGTTATAAGAAAGATATAGATTCTCAACTGAGTTTAATCGTCACTTTATTTTTAAACTGGTAGATAGTTGCCATGCCCCAGGATGTCAGAAGAAGAAGAGGGAAGGAAAAGGGAGATTTTTTTGTATCCAAAAAGATCCTGTAAGGCTAAATAAATGGATTTCTGGCATGAACCCTTTTACATCAATGACCTGTGTTTTACCCAAGTTTAACTGAAGACAGAGCTTGTGATAGCACTAACATTAAAGGATAAGGCCAGCATATTTTTTTTCATGTTTATTATTGGCAAGATATACTATTAAACCTGAATGCTTCAGACCAACTCTCTGACTGTCTGACATTCTATTTAGCGCTTGACCAGGAAACCACTGATTCAAATTATGTGATAAAATAATGAAATACAGCTCAGAAATATATATTTTCATTTTCAGAAAATGCAACCTATTATCATGAAAAACATAGCCAGAGTAGTTTTAACCAAATTTAGCCTACTTCAGAAGGGAGCAAATTGTTCAATTCGATGGGAACTATAAGTCAGTGTGAAAATGGAACTATTTTTCACATATCGAAAAAGCAATAGCTGCCACTTCATGAAGGTGTTTCAGTAACAAACCACAAGGTTCATCATAATGATTAATAATTAATTATGCTGACCAAAGCAACAGTCTCTTTGACTTGGTTTAATAGTTTTTTGGACAACCATGGAGTTCTATGACTAACAGGGTATTGGCTATATCTGACATTGGTTATATGGACAATACCTGTTGGTAGGATAAATTCATTGTAGGTTTCGTGTAAAGTTATGGAGGGTTTATCCTTTAAAATCAAGCTAGCACTTATTGGCGGATAAAGCCTTTATTCTTTCCATTGCTAACTCTTTCAGTAATAACAGTGTGGTTTATAGAAATAAAAGCCTTCTCCACAGCTGAATATTCAGGACAAATCCAGCCTTTGCCCACGTGTAGCCTTCCAGGCTTTTGTAAGCCTATAAAGAATCACAGGAGTATGTGAAGGGAAAGTTCTATTAGGTAGGCTAGTTAAAAAATATTGGGATATTGCACATCGGAAACTTTCTCCAATTCTGTGTTTTCGATCATCATAAAAAGTACCGCTAGGAACATGGTATGGGACACTTATATTTAGTCTTCCAAATATCAGTAACCCTTTACTGCTAACTTGGCAGTGTAAACAAATCTAGTCACATGACTACCACGCCTCTATTGGCTCATTGTTGCAGATAAAGCTTGTGTTCAGCAAGTTGATAACCACCTTCATAATACCAGATAAGCCTGATTGCGGCTGTTAGGTTTTGTCAAGCCAGCATATGTAAAGAATCCCTGGGTTAAGCTTCCTCTGAAGTATATCCCCTGTATGTGCTCCCTGTTTGTTTTGCTTTCAAAATGTTTCAGAACAAATACAAAAATACACTCTTACCACTGCAGGTCTAAAACAAAAATCATGTTCTCGTGAGGGAACTGCATCTGTTAATTCTTCTTCTTTAGATTTGTGCTCCTCAATTTGCAACAATTTTTTTGCAAATCTCAGTTATTGTGCTTAATGGGATAATTTTAGTTTTTTTCAGCAAAATAAATGAAAATTGGCTTTCAGTTTAAATTAGGGTTAATTAAAAATGAATTGTGGGCTATTTATGAAAATAGCATTATCTTTTAAAATATTCTCAGTCTATTATCTATGTTTAACTGGTATACATTCTTGAACACAATGTTACAATGTTAAGTGGTAACTAGTACAAATAAGGACATAAAGACAAAAGGGCATAAAACAACAGCTAGCCTATTTATTCCAACAATAACTATTTTCAAATGCACTGAGTACAATGAACTAAGACCCATGCTTTCTGACTCAGTTGCATGTTCTGGAAATGCAGAAATGTTGCATCATATGAGTAATGTAAACATCATGAGGTCAGCACAAAATCCAGAGAAGTCTCATCAGCAAATGAATTCATTGGAAGTTTAATGTAAGCTTACAAAGATATTCTATACAGACCAAATAATAGTGTGTTTCTGTTTACAATTACAATTAGTCAGATTTGATATCAACACCACTACTGTATGGGTCTACTTAGTACAAGTCAACAACATGGCAGACTAACCATGTTCCATGCAGGAAAATGAAATGCCAGTACTAGCTGTGATATGCCAGTGCTGTCTATGATTATTCATTTCCTCGGCAGTGTGTAAGTGTGGCTTTCTTTTCTCTTGTGCATCCATTAAAGTGAAAGGTCATGAAGTGCTATATTCTGTGCCTTTTTTCTTGCATTTACTCACAGATAGTGACCTTTTCCTCAACCACAAAAGGAGTTAATTGCCGGTTTCCACTCGGGCAACAATGTGAGTTTCAATGTTGTCGATGTGATTGTGGGCTAAAGCATCAGGCAGCTAAAGTGCTGGGGGATTAGTGACAGGGGGGTTACAGCAAGAGAGCAGCACAGCTTTAATTAGCCTCAGATTTAGAAGGGGAGAGCAGAGTGGGGAATCTGACATTTCCAGACATTTACACAAATCCAGTGATGGGGATGAAGTGCGTGTTTCAGTGGCCCTGCTGGAATGGGCCATGCTTGTGTTTTCACCCACAAACACACACTGAGATGACTGTAATGTTGGCAACACCTTCAGATATCCAGGGTATTTGCACTAGATATATGTTAACTGGTCAAAATTGGACAACTTCCGAATGATGTGTTCGTGTGGTGTTTATGTGTAACAGTGGAAACTGCTGAACTGAATTAACCGGTTTTATTTTCTGTGTTTTATATTCAGGCAACAGAAAACTAAGCTTACACCTTTTTTTGCTATAAATACGTTTTATAGGTGCCACAGTTTGCTGTTGCAGATTAAAAATGTTCAGTATCATTAATTTTCGCCTGCCTGACAGCAGATACGCTAATCAGAGAATCAGTTGCTTGGAAATAATTGTAAGAAAGCCACAATAGGAAAATAATTAGAAAAAATAAAAGGAAACAATTTGTGTCAGGATTAAATTTCAGCATATTTCAAATGACACCACATTGTCTATATAACAAAAAAAGCTGTACAGTTCAACGTACAGCACCAACGTGACTTAGGACCAAAGGAGGTAGAAGTGGATGTAGGGAGATGGGGGGGGGGGGGGGCAGTGTTTCCTTCTGTTTTGTTTTTCTGTCTGCTTTTTGGCAGATGGCACCAAATATACTTTTATAAAGGTTAGCTTTGAATATTTTTGTTTCATTTGAGAAAATAATTATTTATTATCTATCCATCTTAGTTGGGAAGCAGGGAGGTAGAAATTTCAAAATGGTTATGGAAACAGGATCTTTAATGGACTTCTATAAATATCCCATAATTAGGTCATTAACTCGTAGAGGGCACAGGCTCAGATTTAATTCTAGCCATGTAGAATTGTGTTACTGTTCCAAAAAGCGAATAGCTTCCCAGAATGAAGGCTGTTTATTGACTGTCTGGTAAATGCCATCTACTCTTGATCAAGCGTCAGGAAACATGGGTCAATAACCCAATTTAGTCTTTAAGAAATAATGCAAATAACTGTATTCTCACCTCACAGACCAGACACATACCATCAAGCAACTTAACCATTCATTTGTTTTCAGCCAGAGTGTACCAATAGATTCTATATAATAAGGCTGTCCTACTGCCAGCCATTTTCCACGGTTTATTTATATAAATAGCTATAAGGGACTTAGCACAGTAACACAGAAAAAGCCCTGTGTAGTCTGCCAGCAGATTCAGCTTTTCTTAACCAAGCCATTTCATAGATCCTAATGACACAAAAATAATAATAATAATAGTCACTGATACTGTACATTGTACACGTGCAACATCCTGGTTCATAAAACTAATGTTTGATCATAACACTACAGGCAGATTCCAGTCCAACACTCCCATGCCCCCATACTTTTGAATACTGCCACATGCAGTCAACAGGATGTTGGTTCATCCTCCCAGCCCATGCTTTCACTATTACATGCAAATAGGATGTTCTGCACAATAACATCTCGCTTAATCCCAGTGTAGCCGGGGTATTGATAGTGGAAGGCCTGGGGATCAGAGGGAGTTTCTCCAGCCCTGCTTCAGCACACACTTCCTTCCTGTTTCTCCTTTTTGTTTCACATTACAAGGAGCGCATTGATATGTAAAACAGGAAGGTGCAGAGAATTTAATCGTTGGGAGTCTCTGGCTGAACTGCAAAAAAAAAAAAAAAAAAGATAGAGGAGGCTTATATCTGCAAATAAATAAATAAATAATAAAAAACTGATAGAGAAAAAAACTCTCCAACAGCTCATCATCCTAATGCTTCTATTGATCTGCAGCAGAGTGGTTCCCACTTGACAATGCGCACAAGAATATTCAAAGCAGCTAATCGCTGGAGATAACTCCAGGGACCCTTTCAAAAACCATAGGGGCAACTTCCAGGCCTCTCCGTAATCCGCCGGTATGTAAACACATTAAGGTATTACAAATGACATGCTCATTAGATAGGCCCGGATTTCACACTGTACGCTCCGCTACTGTACACAGCCATCATCTGGGGAAGCGTCTGGGTTAAGTGCCCAATCACGTGTCCAGCTTTCTGAGAATTTCCAAACGCATGCGGCACCTTTATGTGTTCTGGCTCCACAGTTCTTTATCCAAATAAAAGTTTGTATGAATTTAGAATTTTAATGCCGCCCTGTTAGGCATTACAGTGTTCATATGCAGGGAGAGCTATGGTATCCCTCACTGTAAAGCACGTTCGTAGTCCTGGATGATCGGCACTACGCAAATACATGCCAGTCATTGTTAATATCATTATTTCTTTATTTCAGGTTTTTTTCTGGCTCGATGGGCCAGAAAAAATTTTTCATTGAGTATTCAATGTTCCTTAGCAACACGGCCATTTGATAATCACTCTGGTTGTCATAGGAACACAAATTAAGAAGGATCAGAGTAGAGGAAGGCAAAGATGCTCAGATGTTGGGTTAGGTTGTAAACTCCACCACTGTGGATCTCAGAAGGGTAAAGGGCTGAGCTCTGACAGAATGAGAGAGGATTTACAGAATCAAGTATGCAATGAGAAAGGGAGTATGGGCACAGACATTTGCACTGTGTCCACTGACTAAGCGCTATGAAAATGATTCCTCCTCCTGAAAAGAGCTTTAAAACCCAATGAAATGCAGTGTGCAGAGGTATGCAGTTCAAAATCACAACCCTTTGAGACATGGTGCCTTTTAGGAATAAAAGAATAACTGGCCTTTTAAAGAAAGACAAAATACAAAAGAATCTAAATACAAAAAAATAATGATTTTAAAGAAGTATCTGTAAATACAGTGACCGCAAATGACAACTTCAACTTATTTGTAATTCATACATATGACACTGAGAACAAATACTACATGTCACGCCATTTGGTTAAGATCGAATCTCAGATTGTTTATGCTGTTGCCACATGACATTTCATATATTTCATTGGCAAAATCTATACAGATATGCATTTAATAACCACATTTATTTCTATTTAATGTTCAGATTCTGTCACACAGGCGAGGCCTGATGATGATATTGCAAATGACAAAGCACATATTTACAACCTCCCCCCAAAGCTATAGCAATTACAGCATATGTAAATTATAGTTCCTACAATATAAATGTTGGCATAATATCAATTGATGTAGCCTATGTAATTCTATTTTTAATGATAAAACATCTTTTCAAACAAATATATACAATGTAAAAACATAGGTGAACATAGAAAGATTTAATAATTCTAATTTGTAATCCATGGTTTTTCATATTTTGTATAATGGCATTTCATTTTCACAAGAATAGCTGGAAATGGCTGCTCAGAAACATATGAAAGGAGTCTGCTCTAACTCCTCTCAATAACTGGTGTTGAAAAAAAACATGACCCAGATGTTAACTGTAAAATTAGAGAGCTATTAATAGCGGCATGCATCTTGGCATATGTGCTTGACCTACCATGACTACATTAATATGCTGACAGAATAATATTCCATATTGAAACACAGCCTTGCCATTAATGCCATGCATAGTAGGAAGGCAAAATAAGCTGAGTGTTTAAAGAACAGGCTTGATCAACAGTACAGCACCCTCTCAAGGATACATTCCAAAGAGGTCCAACTGGCTTACATTTCAGCCAATTACAGTTCTTTGAAGGTAGGTCATGTGAAACTGTGACTGTAAACCAGCAAGTGAAGAACATCTCAAAACAATGCAGTATTCTGGAATAATGAGCGTAATTAGCATTATTGTGGCTACAATAACCCTTTTGTTTGATGGGAAACATGACTACACACAAACCAAAACCTAATTAGCTCCTTTGAAATTGAATTTAGGAATTGCATTCAAATTACAAAACATTTCACAAGAGCGTATGTGTTCCTTGTCCAGCTTAGAAAATGTCTTCTTTGGCTTTGCGGCCCAATGAAAAAAGTAGTACAGTACATATATTACTGTAAATATGCTGATAGCTGATACTGCTGTATAAAAAAGAGGGGCATACAAGGACATTTCAAGTGTTTATATATAAAAACCCAAGACAGGAGGATGAGGGAGGATTGGAATTTGTAAGTGTGTATCTCGTCAGTATAGAGCAAACACAATAAAAATGTCATTTTCTGATAGAACGCATTTTCAACATCGCTCTTACAGTTTTGAATTTCTGATATAACTGAACAGGTTCAAGGAATTTTAAAAGAAAACTGGTAATGAGCAAAAACAAAGTGGCAATGAATACTTTTTCTCTTCAAGCACTGCAAAAAAAAATTAAAATTAATTAATTTCCAAAGTTTTCCTATGAAATGTGAATCACTGTACTGCCTGCTGGTTAATAATAGATAATACTTAATTCCAAGTAATTTTTGCTATTAAAGACTGAACCAGGAAATAACTATCAAAAGGCACACATCCAATACCAATGTAAAATCCTCTATTCTTTTAACAAGCACTTGCAGATATACTGTACACTTAACTACCAGCTTCTTCTCTGTCCTGAATCTTTTCATATTTCCTTATAAGTTACTAGTAGCACTTTCCCCTTTAGGAACCCAACAGAAATATAAGTTAAAGTAGGAGTAGTACAGCATTACAGTTATCTATGTTTATCTTGGTATGAATTTCTTTGATGCTTCCGGGTAGATACAGAGTCTGAAAATGTTACACTTGCGGTTTTAAAAGTATTACACATTAAGATCCGCAGTGTTAATTTGCCATAAAAGTTTTAGAGTCATTATCAGTTAATGCAGTCTGTATACTTAGGTGTCTAACCCTCACTTTATGACAATGTAATGTGATAATGTAATCTCATTAAACTTTTTAGCGATATGTCCCTCTCTCTCAGCTAACTTGTAACAGTGAGCAGTCATGGCTAGATAGCTTTGATTACCTTTTCTCCCCACATCTTTTTTTACAGTTCATAAATAGAATGCTACAATTCTATGCCAGTAAAAGACAAAGACCAAGTACTCTAAATCCATACTGCAGCGATCCCCATTCCTGACCAGAGAAGCTGACTAGCTAAATTCTCTTAGCCCTTTACAACGTTATCTACTATTGGTAATTTTAAAACTTAGAGCAATAACATCATTTCTTTTTTTCATTTTTGGCATTTAATTCACTTCATAAACAAGCAAATAAAAAGTATGCTTATGTAACAGTGGTGCATAGAAGAACTGATAGGCATGAAAAATGCCACTATTTAATTTCAGCTGGCTTTTGACCTTAAGTACTCCTAGAACACAAGCAATAAAAATAAAAAGCATTAATTCTATTCTGAAATATATGGTTGGAAACCTGCTTGTCTTTGAATTAAATTAATAATATATTTTTACCTGACTGGTGCTATGCTAACAGAAGATGTTACTTACCACTTAAAACTAAATCTTATCAAATGCCTAACAAAACCATTGTTAATTAAATGTATTTAGATGAGAAGCAGACAGATTACTGGACCAAGACAACCTCCACAGTTGATCCAACACCTTTTTTAAATTTATCAGATGCAGTGGCTGCTCTCCACATTGGTTCCTGCCTGGTAACAAGCTGTGATTATGCTTAGGATTTCCCTAAAGCTTTCAAAAGGTTCATCTGAAATTAATGTGGAAGGGCATCTGTGTCTACAGCAGCTCGTGGGCTTCGGAAAATGGGGTGGGGGGGTGGGGTGGTGTTGGTGGGGGGCGGATTCCAAAATCCGACCTGTCACTGTGGCTTGTACACTCATATTTTCACAGTAAACATGCTTTCTCTCCACTCATCCAACGTTGGGCTCTCAAGAGGAGCTTCTGTGTAACATGCGGATCTCTTGCTACCTGTGCCATGCAGGCTCTATAGACCGAGATGGTGGGGGCGTGCCCAAAGAAAAGCTCAAATGAGTATCCATAATGACTTGGCCCCATTCCCCAAGAAGGAGGGAGCAGCTGCTGTTGTGATAAATCGCGTTATCTAGAACTGGGAAAACCTGAAGTGAAATGCTTATCTGTAGTTGTGGGAAGGGAGACGGGAGAAAGGAGGCACGCTGCTGAATTATTATGAGACACAGAGATACAGAGGGCCGCAGTCATAGAAGCTCTGTCTTTGGGGAGGTTGAGGACCTCGACTTTGCATCCGGTGGACAATTCCAATTGCCCGCCACTCTGGTAGACCTGGGCAAATGTTTAAAATCTGTACAGTTTTTCTAATCCTTTCTGAAAACCCATCCTGATGTCAGACTATCTCCAAAACTGGTTTGAGGTCTCGGTGATTGATTAAAGTACTGCAAACCTCTTAATCAGACAGCCCTGACCTCGGTATTTCTGCCAAATCTATTAGGTAATGCATCCTCTGTCACAGGGCAGGTAGAATTTTATTTTATTTTTCTCAATTTGGAGGACGTGTAACCGGACATCTTAAACAATATTTTCCCCTATATGAAGTGACATGAACTGGCCAACAGTACTCTTTATGCTTTGTGTATATATTTCATAGAGACCAGTGATTACATCCTCACAGTTCTAAGTTAAAAAGAAAAAAAAAATGTGGCAGTGTGTCGCCAATTGCCGGACTTTGGTAGGTAAAAGTTCTAAGTTCAGCAAATGAAAATTTAATGGAAATTAGTCATAATATCCAGTAAACATCTATTTCTGTAAAATGGAAAACATGGTGCACATGTACTGTAGATACAAAGAAATAAGAGCAGAGTGTCTGTACTTTTATCTCCTATTCCTTTTTTGATCTCAAATACAAATCCCTCAAGAATATAGCAAAATATATTTTCAAAATTTCCCAGCAAACTGAAAACTAAATGGTTCACCCTAGCTTTAACGGTGCCTGAGGGCAAAGTTTGAACCCCCCCTACCCCAGATTGCTTGGCATCTGGCCTGTGCACCTTCTACGTCATGCACCTTCTACGCTATAATTAAGCAATAAGGCACAATAGGCCTTGCTATATTGTGAATATACTCATGGCTAAAGGGCGTTGTTAGCGGTGATGTATGACTCCGCCTCCAACACTGAGGGCTGCTGGAGTCGACTCTTCGACATTAAATGAACCCCTATTGTAGTGTAATGGAATGTCTATAATAGCTCTCTGTATGTGGCAAGCCCAGGGGGTGCCAGAAACAAATCGTAAGGGACATGTGAAAATCGTGGGGGTTGAGGGGTGCAACACTATACAGTTAATAGCAGACAGACCACCAATAACAGCCATGTAACTTCTAGCATCCTAGCAACACATGGTGACCGGCCGGTGGTTTAACACTAAACATTGAACAACGTCAAATTTCATGGTTTGCACAACTACACAGTTAGAATGTAGCTAGATGATTTAATCTAGTGTCCTAGCCTCAAATGATACACCTAACATTTAGCTGCTTGTCTCACCTCCCAGTAGAGTTCAATGCGATGCCTCTTCAGCATTCCCATCACCTTTCTATTCATCACAAAATCTTTGTTAAATCCCTTTAAAACACCAGCTGCACCAAATGTGCTTGTCTCTTATGCAACATGTTGATCCCTTAGTCAGTCCACACATTTTTTAGTTTGGGACAATTCTTGCACATTGCAGATGCACCAAACATTAATGCATGTTTCAAAACCATAACATAAGAACACTTGGCATGGCAATGCCTTGCTTACCAAATGTGGCTGTGTTTGATAAAGTTAGGATCTGCTTACACTATATATATATATATATATATATAGCATATACAGTATAGGAGAACTAGTGCACTGTTGAGCTTCTTGACAGGGGTGAGTGATGAATGGTGTGACATTTGGATAGTGGATGAAAGTACAAAAAAGAGAGACAGAGGCGGTGGTGTCCTACGTTGAGAGAGATAGAGGCCGGATTGTCATTACTGCTGACTCCTGGGTCTTGGGAAAAGCACTTAAGCGCATCTTCTGCAGGTCATTATTCAAACTCGCAGTCGGCATGTTGATCACAGTAAAGCTAAAGCAATGCACCAGAAACCCCATGGGTGTGCCATGGTAACCAAGGTCAAGCTCTCAGGCGCCACATAGTGGGCGGCATCACAGCCTAATCCAGCCAACGTGCAGTATCTCATTGTTAATTGGCTCTCATGTTGAACCATACCTGCATGACCCTCAAGGATAGGGCCCTGAACGAAAGCATTAGGACAGGAGACTAGCTCAAGAATGACTTCAGTGCTATAGACCAGTAATGGAGGAGTAAGGTTACATAAAACCTAGAATGGGAGGAGCTATGTGCTCACTGAGGTGAACCAATCATTGTTTTCTGCTGTGGAGGGCAATATCTTTGAATAACAGAGTCAGTGACTGACAGCTCATTGAAGCTCCACCCATTATGGAGATCATGAAACCTTGCTTTTCCATCACTACTACAGACTACACTTCCTCATGATGATTTAACCGTTTGGACCGCACTCACTGATATCTGGAAATTATTTTAGGGAACAGAAGTTGGAAGCTGACAATGGCAGTTATTAGCGGTAATGCATGTTTAAATTCAATGAGTAGCTGTTAATAAGAAACTCCTGAATGGCAGCCCGCAATAATCCTCTTTTCCATATTAACAATTAAAGTGAGACTGGGGAATGCCGTTCTGTAGATGGCTGAGTGTCCCTGAGCGTATAATTACTTCTTTTTTAATTGCCTTGAAATTCTCTTAATGAGAGGTTGTGTGCTAGAACCTAAAATATGGGAAAATGCTCAACTTGAAACATTACCTTAGTAGTGTCTACTCAGAAAATCACTGGTTTTATAAAACTAATTTAATTAACTAATTATATATATAACATAATTTAATATACAGTATATTAATATATGTATGTGGAGTACAGCCAAATGAAGAAAAATATCTCTTTGTCCCAAACAGTATGGAGCTTGCTCTCTATATATAGGCTATATATACATACACCGTACAGCCACAGCATTAAAACCGCCTGAATTTTTCTGATTTAATATTTTATTTTCTCTGTAATTAAACAATTCACACCTGGTCAAAGTGCAGACTCAGAGCTTTTATTAAAGGGTATTCTTATACGTTTTGGTTTCACCATGTAGTAATCACAGCACTTTTTATATGTAGTCCCCCATTTCAGTGTTTTTAGACGAATGAACATGTCAAATAAAACAGTCATGTTTTGTATTTTGTTGCATATCATTTGCATGCCATGACTTCCTGATGTCTGTGACCTATCAACATCATCAGAGTCTGGATATCTTATTTTCAGGTTTTCCTACAAGCGATACAAAAACTCTTTGCATTTGAATGGATCTCTATGGGAATTGGGGGGTGGGACTAGATTCAGCGGTAAATTATGCTGATACAGTATGGAACACATTTGTTGGCTAAATGGCTTTAAGTCATCAAGGGTCCAAGGTATCAAATCAGCCACAAACCACCGTGCTGCTGCCAGATATGCAGTAGATACTACAAACATTGTTTCTCCTGAATATTTTTTTCCATTGAGTTCAACAGGAAAATGTATGTATATATATATATATATATATATATAGCAAACTCCAATTAGCTGCAAAAACAGGATGGCCAGGGTACAGTTTGCTAAGAATTACCTAAAACAGTCTGCAGAGTTCTGGAAAAAAGGTCTTGTGGACAGATGAGACCAGGACTCACTCATATCAGAGTGATGGCAAGCAGTGTGTAGGCCAAAAGTAACTGCCCAAGATTTAATGACATATATTAGGCTATATATAATTACATATATAAAAACAGAGTAATATGTACAGTGGTGCAACATACTGTAAGAATAGTGGAAATATAATTTAAAGCCTGGACTACTATGCTGTAAATAAAAACAGAAAAGCTAAATTTATATTTCTAAGGAGTAGCTGACCCTCTGTAGTTCTTACCAAAACTGTTTAATAAAGGATGACTTAGTTTCTAACTTATCAACTGTATTATTGAAATCTGTCCAGGAAATCCTTGCGTTTTAAAATTTTGACTATGATGATGCTGTTTATATAATAATAATAAAAGAAGAAGAAGAAGAATAAGAATTGTTTTAGTGGAAGAGTTTAATTGCATTCAAATTCATTCATCAATTATTATTCTGTATGTTACCTCCATATCTTCCTGTGGACTAAAAATATTTATGTGACCTAAAAAAGATTGCTGTAGCCTAATGCTAAAAGATTTACTCAATACAGAGATAGAAAGTGAGCAATAATCTATAGTTTTTCAAGTACATATTACAGGTGTAGCCAATCAATGTTTGCAACATACAAAAATAAATGAGGGTAGGATCATGTTAGATTTTTACTTATTTGCTCTATTTTTATTATTTATGCTATTGTATGACTTTCCAGATAATAACTCTTAAATGTATACACACAGTACCTGATTTACACTTCCAACACCGCATTAATCAATGAACATTAATAATCTCCAGTAATAACGTTATAGGGGACACTTTAGGATGTTGATGACATACAGCTTTGGCACAGCAATCCTGGTGGCAACTGATTTAAAAGCACAGAGGGTGAGAACGGCGACTTTGAGAGGCATAAACTCATTGCCAAAACCACCTCACTTCCCTCACCATATAAAATATATCCAGTCAGCAACACTAGAGCAAACTCTCAGGACAATTCGTGGGAGAGAGAATGAAGCATAAATAGAAGTGATATTCCTTAATAATAAAACGGATCCCAGAAGAATAGCAAAAAAGAAGCAATCCCAACCAAAAAAGTAGGCCATAATCAAAAACTAACAAGACTGATTTCCCCCGGGTGCCATTTCTACCCATTAGGAGCAATCTTCTAGGTTTAGCCATCAGTACATGTCCCAAGCTAGTAATTTGCATCACACCCTGTAAAATACAAAACATAAAATGGGTGAACACCCCGCCCCCCCATCCCCACATAGCGTTCACATTAACACGTAGGCATAGTTTATAGCTGAAGAAGACACTGCTGTCTTCTGTTATCCTTTAACGCCATTGAATGCTTGCATCACCCCAACCACAAAGCAAAAGCCACCCTATTGATACAAACGTCACAATTTCTGCATTCATTTTAAGTGTTTTTTAAACAGACATTGAACTATGTTACAGCAATTTTATTCAATGAGTCAAGACCCCCTATTCCAAGTCAGCATAAGGATCTGGAAAATCAGTTGTTCCAAATTCCACAGGTTTACCATAATGTACCATACTGTAATTATTTATGAATTGAAAGCTTTGAGTGTCAGGGCATGTGTTATATCCTTTGGAAGATTTGTAGAGTCTAGCTTATAAGCTAAAAGATACAAGACAAGAAAACTATAGACAAGAGAACTGAGTATGACAACCAAGAAAGCTATTGTAAAGATGAAAAAAAGAAAAAATCAATTAGAGCTATTCCAAAATGTTGTGTATTCCAAAGTATGGAATGTCCCAAAGAAGAAACTAACTACCGGTGGACTTACGAATCACCATCAATCAGGGCGTCCATAGAAGACAAGAAAGTGAGTACAGGATGATTAAAAACTGAAAAAAAAATCCTAAATTGTCAGCTTAAGTAATTGCTAATGATCTCTATACAGTTGGGGGGTGAAAGTATTATGCTGTGCGCAGAAGACTGAGAGGGGCAAATTACAGAGGATACAGGTGCTGATAAGAAGTTTATATCTGTTTTGGAAAGTTTTATGGACAGATAAGACAAAGACAAAAAACCCTTAGCAGAGTGATGAAAGGTGAAAGTGTGGACTATTCTGGTCCCTCGACACACTATTTCATTTGTCAAGCATGGTGTTTTGTTCAGTTTAGTTTATTTGACAAAATTAAAACACATGTATCAAAAGACTTGCATGTGAAGAAATTGTCAAGGATAACAACAAAAAAAAAGTCCTGGACTTATTTTCATCGTGGTCCTTGATGTTCCATCAAGGTAGAGGCAGTATGATGGCTTGGGCCTGTATGGCTGCATCTGGAACTGATTCAGTGCTCTTGATTGATGAGGTAACCAGCAACAGAATGGCAGCTTAAAGATACATGAACATATTCAGAGAAATGCCACCAAACTCATTGGACAGAAGTTTATCATGTAGCAAGTCACCGACCAAAAACACAGTAAACATAACAAAGGAACTTATTAGGAAGAAAGGGCGGAAGTGTTTTACATGGCCAAGTCAGTCACCATATTTATATTCAATTGAACATGCTTTTGATTTACCTAAGAGGAAAATTAAGTCTGAAACACTAGGAACTGAAAGAGGCAGAGCATCACAAAGGATCACTTCATGAAGCTAATGATGTCCAAGAGTCTCAGACTCAAAGCAGTCTTCAAATGTATGCAACAAAATATTGACCTTGCATGTCATTTGTCAATTTGTCAAAATTTACTTTGTCCCAATATGTATTCTGACATGAAATAGGGGGGCTTGACTCATCAAATGACATTGTTCTAATATAGTTCAATATTTTGTGCAGTATTTGGACAGTGACATATTTTTATTGTTTTGGCTTTGCATTCCAGCATGTGGAATTTGAAACGAAACAATGACGTTAAAGTGCAGACTATCACCTTTAATTTGAGAGTATTTGTATTTGTATCCATATTAGGTTCATGTACAATCTCTGTACAAATTACAGCCACCCACCCCCCAACCCCCCTAATTTTACAGGAGCAAGATTTATTGGACAAATAGACAATCTGTAATAAAGTCATCGTTTTTTGTACTTAGTTGCAAATCCTTCGCATTCCATGACTACCTGAAGTCTGTGACCCATAGACATCACCAGATGCTGGGTATCTTTCCTGGTGACACTCTGCAGGGTCTGTACTGCAGCCATCTTCAGCTCCTGTTTGTTTCTGAGGCATTCGCCTTTAGACTTGTCTTCAGCAAGAGAAACACATGTTCAACTGGATTCAGGACAGGTGATTGACTAGGCCAATCAAGAACATTCCACTTTTTGGCCCTGACAAACTCCAGGGTTGCTTAGCAGTGTGTTTGGGGTCATTGTCCTGCTGCAAGGTAAAGTACTTTCCACTGAGGCAGTTGGTTGGATCTGAGCATATAAAATGTTTCTGTAGATTTAAGAATTTATCCTACTGCTGCCATCACATTATCAATGAAGACAGCTGAGCCAGTTCTAGCGGCAGCCATACATGCCCAAGGCATAATACTACCTTCACCATGTTTCAAATATGAAGAGGGTGCTTTGAACCTTTCTGAACGATTCTCCACACTTCTCTTTCCATCACTTTTGGTACAGGTTAATACTCATCTCATCTGTCCAAAAGAGTTTGTTCCAGAACTCTCTAGTTTTTAAACATGCTTATTAGCAAACTCTAACCTGGCTGTTCTATTCTTGTGGTTCACCTGTGGTTTGCATCTTGCAGTGAACCCTCTAAGGTTGTTCTGGAGTAGTCTTCTGTTTATGTTAGACTCTGATACATACATGCATACATCCTGAACAGTGTTCCTGATCTATTTGCTACTGATGAGCTCACCAGTCTGTTTTTGCTTCTTAACAATGTACCAAATAGTTGATTTTGATACATCCAATGTTGTGGCTATGTTTCTGGTTGATTTATTCTGATTTGTTCACCCCATGATGGCTTGTTTTACTGACATTGACACTTGTTGGTCTTCATATTGACAGACAACAACAACATAATGCAAATTCCACATCATCTGGTCACATGAGATTTATTTTATATGTGAATCGGTGGACATTTTCCTTTCGTGATTATACTATGATATATGTGTTGCCTATGAATTTACACCAGAGCACATCTCCCTTAGGCCAAACACATGCATCCAGAAGTACCTTTAACACATTTTGACATTCATACCCCTTTCACATTACAAATACACACACTCAAACACATCTTTTTAAACACAGGCTCTTTGTAGAGTTGTATTGCTACCCCGACGATACCACACTTAACTTCAATATTAATCTACATTAGCTGCACAGAATTAGCATTGCTCCCCCTACATTACACTACTCTGTATTACATTAAAATATTGTTTAAGTGGGTCTGTGAAATGCTGGGGAGGGGGAGATTCTATAGTCAGTTGCAGCTATTTTTAGGATATTTTAAAATCCGTTGTTTTTTTTACTCATGCTTGCTTTTGTAGCCTAAGGCTTGCAGTGCAGAGAGTTGTGTGCTATGAACAATAGATTAACTTACATATTTATAGGAATTGTGAGGGCAGTACTAAATATTTAAGATGTGAATCATATGATAGGTGCTTTCACCTTGTGCGGAAAGTTGTATTGCACAATCTACTTGAATTGTAAGAAGTGTAGCTGATTGAGCTAACCTCTCTCTCATTGAGTTGAAACCTTCTCAGTGTTTTAATACATAGTTACTCTCCATTATTTTCAAAAAATAAGAATTTATTAATCTTGCTACACCTTACTTATACAAGGAAGTTCCTTCCTACCTTTAGCCTCCCAGCCCAAGCCCTCTTTTACCGAGAGCTCACTGGGAAACCAAAGGTGGTGGCAGCACTCACCACCCGCGAACCCGGTTCTATTACAGTTCTATTACAGTACAGTAAACCACGGCCACTTCAGGTCTGAATACAAATAGAAACACGGATACTTCTATCAGTCGAACAAATGTTTAGTTTATTATTTCTGCCCGGCAGCCATGAGGAATCCTCCCAGGGTTGCGAGTTGCGACAGACACCCTTGATAACTGCATAAAATGAATAAAACCGGTTGCATAAAAACAATGCAGTTAATTAACTATATAGTATTGTTGCCCACTGTTCATTACAACTGTTCAGAGAAATATTTAAAAAAAAGTATTTAACTAGAATTTTCTTCCACAAAATTATAGGCTAGGTGTCAAAATAATTGGCAGCCCTGTAAACCTCCTGGAGTATTTTGTGAGATTAGTGATCATATTAGATGGGGGTGGGGCAGGAGGTCTTTCACTATTATACATATGGAAACGTCCAAGAGCCTTTGTTTTATGCTTAGAGGATGCCCCTTTCATTTCAAACTTCCCTCAGGAAGCTGAAACCTGGCCACAAATGGATCTTTCAGTAAGATAATGATCTGCAGCACACCTCAACATCAACCCTGAATCACTTAGAGGAAAGAAAGATGGAGGTTTTGGAATGGCCATCATAGTGCCCAGACTTCGGTATTATTGGGGAGATCTCAAATATGCAGTGCATTCAAGGACACCTACACATATTTCTGAGCAGAAATGTTCCATGATATTTCATGAATAAGAATAGGAAGACTTCCAGAAGCCAAGTTTACTAAATTATTTTTTTTAAGAAGTAATAAATCAAAATTAATAGCAATCATGGATTAAAACTGCCTCAACAATCTAATGGTATTCACACGCAGCAGATGCAAGTTTGGCACTTGCATACCTTTGTGGGCACTGACAGCACCACTGCACTGCGGTGATAGAAGAAGATTAATTGTAGCTTGGTTTCTTACAAGCACCCCCAATACCCCTTGGGTTTTCTCTTGTGGTCAGAAAGCAGAAGGTAAACCATCAATGTCAATCAGCATGACACATATTCCTGTGATCTTCCCCTCCGGTATGCCAAAACACAAGCAAGAAAAAATGATAGGCTCAGTGTGTGTGCGTGCATGTGTGTGTGTGTGTGCGCGTGTGTGCGCGAGGGTGTGTGTGTTTGTTTGTGCTTTGTGTTCATGAGTCATAGTATGAATTGAGAAAAAAGGCGAGGTAAATTTAGAAACATTTTTTAAACTGCTCAATGACTATCACATGTAAATAGAAATTTCTACAAAGTTGATAGTCCCCAGTTGCCAACTAAATCGGATTCCAAATGAAACACATTCCCATTAACTGCTTCAGTTCTCTCTCTTTCTCTCACCCTCTGGAGGATACTGCAGCAAAAGCCTACATGAGCAGTGAAACAATGTACAGACTGAGAATTTATGCTACCGTACTTACTGGATCTCACGTGAAAAATACTTTAGATTACTGAAGTGTTATGCAACTGAATGATTCAGAATTCATACTGTAAATTGAAAATGCGTTACTCATATTTCAAAGGAAATGCCTTTTTTTGTTCCAAATGTGTAATACATTTTTACTAAGTTATACCCGTGTGGCAGCCTCTGGTGTATTCAGTCGCACATTGTCCTATCAATATCTCTGCCAACGACTGCCAGAAGATTTGGTGCCACTGGGGCCTCTAGGCTGTAAATCTGGGACAGCAGTTGTGTGGGCTCTCCAGACAAATGGTGTGAGCTTTGCTTTATAACCGTATTGCGTGTCTCAAATTTCAGGCTCAACCACATATTAAGAAAATGTGCTCCTGTCCTTGGACTTCCCTCTGAGACAGCAGTAAGAGTAAGAAAAGTCCAGTCATCTACCACGGCATCACTGCAGGCAGCATCGTCAGATGTGATGCTAAGAAGGGATATTTCTAGCAAGCGCAAAACAACCTGGCAATGCTAGACAACGCCGCCATAAGGTTATTTATTTATTGATCAAACTAGAACCCTACCTATTGTATGTTTCAGCTAATAGGTCCAAATCAGTATATTCTTGTTTCAGAGCATTTGTGCCCTGATAAAGTCATGAAACAAAATGTTCTTACAACTGTCTCTGACACAAAATTCTTTATTCATTAGCGCAAAACAACCTGGCAATGCTAGACAACGCCGCCATAAGGTTATTTATTTATTGATCAAACTAGAACCCTACCGATTGTATGTTTCAGCTAATAGGTCCAAATCAGTATATTCTTGTTTCAGAGCATTTGTGCCCTGATAAAGTCATGAAACAAAATGTTCTTACAACTGTCTCTGACACAAAATTCTTTATTCATTATATGTATGTCAGAATTGTTTCAGGAAATGTACTGATGGATTCATAAATGTAAAATGTGAATCGGCTATGCAATTAACCAATAACAGCTCTGTCTTTCTGGAAAATAAAAAAAGGAAATAATGAAATCCTTTCAACCATGTTTTGCTAAAACTTTTCATGCATTTACATATCAAGTTCTTTCTCATTTCAAGTTTTTATAGGGGATTAAATATGAGAACAACCTTAATATAGATAGAACAAAACCAACAACCGTATTACTTCTCTTTTGCACATTCTGGAAAATCATTCACAGCTTCAATATCCTTTATCGGCTGCTAGGAAGGCATATCTGAGAAAGTGGGCCACTATGCTCTCCCCCTAGATATGTGTCACATTCCCTCCATCTTTTGTCATAACACAAAAATTCCATGTCCTTCCATTTCCTGTTACAAAAGCAGCTGCAAGCAATTCAGAGAGAGAGAGAGAGGGAGAGAGAGAGAAGGGGGGGGGGGGGGTTGGGCCTCATTTGGATTGCATTCACTTAATAGGAAGCCAGCTTATTTGTCTGTCTCTTCAATGAGATCAAGACCAGCCACAGTGGCTACAAGACCTTTCCATTACTGTACACACATTGGAATGTTACCGCATTTTGTAAACATTTCACCCCCTTAGAAGGTGAGTCACACGGGTCTAATGAGAAGGGGGCATTCCTCTGAACTCAGCAATCATGCTCTGCCAATTGCAGTCATTTTAAAGCATACCTGCCCTTGCATGTGAAGTGCTGACATGGTCCTTGATATGAGAGCTAACGACAGAATCACTGGGGATACTGTTTTGAGCCTACTGACACTGACCACTATTTTATTTCATGGCGGAAAAAATCATCGGCGATTAGCAAAGACCCGGAGTATACACATTGCATGCACGGTATCTCTTTCCTAAAGGGCAAGAGGGAAAAAAAAACACATTCTGTTTGCAGCCGTATATATAAAAATAAAATCAATTCTAGTTCATCCAGTTATGGCCTCTGATATATTTTACAGGACCCCGTGCTGTAAAAGGGCTTTTATTTCAAAGTTTGGAACTGTGGAACAAGAAACAATGCTATTGCTACGCACCTGGTCTTAAAATTGCAACATGCTATACAATACGCTTGTGACCTTTCATTTGATGCAGTGGCTATGTTTCCATTCGAGGTACTAGATTTTACTCCAAAATGCCAATATTGAAAAACAGCGCACAAGCAGAAAGATCTTTAGATGGGATTAGACTGAAAGAGTCTGCTTCCTTCATCCTGCGTAATAGGAGAATTTGAGACTCAACATGCCGAATGCATACAAATTTGAATGACTTAACATCAAATCTGTGTAATGGTGAAATAGTGAAATAGTTCATGACACGTCTGGTAAGTGACAATTATGGAAATAAAATAAGAAATTATATATTTACAAATAATCTTTGATTTGCCTTTCCAATGGGGGCTGTTGAAGCAGCAGCCAGATAAGTGATGTGCCAATATTTTCTGGTAAATGAAAGTCTATGTAAAAAGTCTTCAGTAACAAACATGGTAATGAATTATATATATATATATATATATGTGTGTGTGTGTGTGTGTAGAAATGTAGAATAATTCTTACATATTCAAACTCTTTTGCAGGCATTCAAAAAATTGGTACTCATTTATCAGCTTTATTGTTGCATTATACTTTATATGATAGCGCATGAATGCACATGGACACAAACTTTTTTTTACTTTTTTCAGGTATAGGCATCATATTAGCTCATTTCTAACACATACATACAGTATTGATTCATGTCACTTCATTGCATTGTTACAATGTTTGTAGCAGAGAAAGCTTTTTATGAAATAAATACATACAATAAAACTGTCACGAGGTGGGAATTATTAATGGAGTCACAAACAAACTGATTGTATAGTTGGCTACTATCTTAGGCCATAACAGTTAATCATAAGATATAATGGAATATGCATTTGGTCAAACCATACTGGTATTTTCTCATTTTTATGTAAAGCTTTGTTACGTCCATTCTACTAGTTTGCACAAGCACGTACCAATTGAACAGAATGTTAGACACACGGAGAAGGCATTACTGACAAAAATCTGAACTAGGAAGAGCAGAATATTTGCACTGGATGTAAAGCAATGAGAAACATGCTTTATTATTTCTCTTACGAATGGTATCAGTGAACTGTGTGTATGTCAGTAAAATCAATTATTTTCAGGAAAAGAAGAAACAGTGTGAAGGGCTGTGTGCGTGTGTGTGTGTTCACATGGCCAGCCAACCTCTATGGCTGTAGCTGAGAGAAAGCCTTGTTTATTCTTAATTACACCAATTAATTAAATAAGATTTCTTTGTTTTTCTCCTTTTTTTCAGTGTAGACAAAGTAATCCGTATAAGCTCCTTGGAAAAGGACATGAGCATTGCTGCGTATTTCAAATTGGGGAAAAAAGGGAGGAAAGCATACAAAAAAATCAAATGGAATTGTGAGTCATAGACACTGACAACACAGTTAAGCATGGTCTTATGATAAACAATGGCAAAAAGAGCAATTGAATTTCCATATGCAGCATGAAGGAGCCTATAACAATGCACCCAGAAGACTGTACATACATCTAGATTCTGAATATTGTTATTAATCTGTCATACATTTGCTCTAGGACAGGAATTGATATCTCCCTCCTTGTGTGAAGCTTAATAAATGATACATTATAGACTGCCGATAATTGGCACCATTGACTGAAAATGACCAAAGAAGGCGGTATAAAATAACACTGATGATGAGCTGTACTGTATGGTTTAAAAGAACAGGATGGCTACATTCTTTTTTGCTAATACAACTGTTCAGAGAAACATTTTTTAAGAAGTACTAATTTTATTTTTCCAAAACGATAAGTGTAAAAATTGTGCAGGTGTTACTTTTTGGTCTCATCTTACCATAACATCCAGGCCCAATGCAATTGTAGTGCAATCCTTGTGAATGAGGGTAGACAAAGTACTGAAAACAGGGGTGCCAATAATTTTAACACCCATGACTTTGGAAAATAAAATAATTACTTAAATAATCAACCGTATTGTCATAACAGGATATAATTTTCTCATTTTTGTGAGTATACAATATAGTTTATTACCTGTGTTATTTTATATAGCCTTTTTCTCCATTTTAATCAAGGCTGCCAGTAGAGTCCTGTGTACATAATTACAATAAACTAACTTAATTGAACATGAACATGTGAAAACTATATGAGGAAAAATTAAAAGAAAAAGCGGCATGAACCAGTATAACCTTGTTGAAACTTGTTGACATTTAATGGCGAATTACATAATGCTAATTTTAGGAGCAATCCAAATAATTAAGGAACCCATTGCTTTTTGGGGGGGGAAATGGTTATAGTTATGTGTTTGTAGCTCACACTCACGCTACACTGTTTCTGTTACGTCTTCCTGCGCAGTTTACTGTGGAAGGGGGAAGCAGGTCTCATTCTGTTGCAGCAATTTCCCAATGAGACTGCTATTACCCCATGGTTGAGTAACTACCTAACGCTCTCACTGAGGAATCACTACGTGCTTTCTTTAACGCCAGGCATTTACAAGGGCAAAATAAAATTAATTTTGAATAATTTTCACGAGAAATTGACATTATTTACTGTAATGAATACACTGACTGAAAAAACAAGTCAGCGAAAAAGATAGCCTTATTCAAATTCTACAAACAAACTAGGGAATGAAAAATGTAAAAAAAAATAAAAATAAAAAAACACACATTTTAGTTTAAAATATATTTACATAATGCACTCTAAAACTATGCCACATGGCCTCCCAAATGATGGGTAAATTATGGACAAAAGATGATTCACTAGTGTCTTCCAGTGGACTTGACTGCAAATGTTTTGCCTGCAGAATTTGCAGACTACTGGGACTGGAAGTAGAATCTGAAAAGTATTCTGAAAGTATTCACAAATAAGGCCCCAAAGGGTCTTCACATCCACTTGTTTTTGCTCTACCCCAGTACCTTAATTGCCGTTGTTTGAAATCTACAGCTATTCTTGGTAATTTGACTGTATTCTTGTTGAAGGTATTTTGAGGGTTTAAAAGCATAATGGAAACCTGTGCCTACCAAGCATGACAGGCAGAAATCACCGTGGAATAAACTCCAATATCACAGTCTTTTTTTTCCATATAAATTTGACAATAATGAAAAGTCCCTCAGAATCTCTACCTTGGAGAGATTGACAGGAGCGAATATCTATCAAACAGAACACAGTCTCCATACCGTATCGGTTCACATCTGCAGTGCTAATCTTTAAAATAAGAAATGACACTTTGCTAATAATAACTGTGTGAAATCTCTCACCCGCTCACAGGTTTAGCAGAAGGAAAGGGGCAGCTTAAGAGAGGCAGCAGCGGTTTTATTTATGGGATGACAGTGGGGAGATGTGAGGAGAACCGCTGCCATATCAGTCATGCGGCAGAAGACCTTCTCTTGGCTCTCTCAATCACTTGCAGCCTACAGAGATAGGGCCAGTCTTGCTGGACATTAGTATTGATTCTAATAATGGGGAAGGTCAGAAGCGGTACACCACATAGCATGACATTCTCTCTTCCTCTCTCTCTCTCTCTCTCTCTCTCTGTATCTCTCTCTCTCTCCCTCCCTCCCTCTCCACTTTCAGTTGATTAAAAGATTGAATTTAGTTTTATTTTAACCCACTTCCCTCCCCTACCTCTTAATGTGCTTCTCTCTCATCTGCGATATAATTTGTATTTGTCACCTGTTTTAGTTTTTTATTTTCTTTCTTCTTTTCTGTTATTTATTATAGGCCTACAAAAATAGAAACAAACCGCAATAAGTATTATGAAGACTGCTACTGGTGATGGACGTTCTGAGGAACAACTCAGGACTCAAATAAATGCCAGAGGAGGCACATTTGAAAATACGTCACAGCATTGCAGTATTTGATACTTGTCTTTCCAGGCGTGTTATCATGTCAATCCTTGCACTTCATTACCTGAAATGTCCCTGTAGTGCTGCTAATGGTGCTTGTGGTGTTTATCGCACTTAGCAAACAGCTTTATGAAATGGTTTTACAGCCCATTACAACATAATGAGCTTAATTATGCGAATTTGGTTATTTTAAAAATAACCAAATTCACGCGTCATCTCCAATGGAGAGTCACCGCACAGGCTCTAGGACCAAGGATGTAATTCAAGAGGGAAAATGTTGATGTTCAGGGCTGTGGCACCATACGGAAGCAAGGTTGAGTCCTCTGACCTTTGCGTTTTCAGATCCACACCCAGACAAAATCCTCTATCCTTTACACAAACCACTGCTCTTAACACCATTTGTGCGCCAAACACTGCCAGTCAGTTTGTTTGTGCACTTAGGATTAAAAAGTACAACAGCTCGAAGTCATGGGGTTTATATCGACTGTTATAATGGCCAGCAGCCACACAACCATGTTCCTGATTCCCTGAATTCCCTGAGAGGCTTGTGGGGCTTAGACTTGGTTAATACTTGAATAAGAGACATCCTCCTGGGAAAAAAAGTTACAACTAGAAGTGGTTCCAGTGGGCCAGCAGTCTTCCTACTGTACCAAGAGAAGCACTGTGATATAGGAGACACCATCCCCTGCAAGAGACGTTAAACCGAGGTCCTGGCTCACCGTGGTCATTAAAGATCCCATGGTACTTATTGCAAGAAGTAGGGACTTCACTGTGTGTCTTGGCAAATTCCCAACCTGGCTCTCTGAACCTGGCCGCCTAATCATTCTTCCGTTTAATTGGCTTAAAAATTCCCTCTCCGTCCACCTCCACTGCTGATGTGTGGTGAGTTTTTGGGCATAAAATGACTGCTGTGCGTTGTTAAGGCAATCCTCGATGATGATGCATAGCTTTGTTTAAGTCAATACCAGGGATTTTATTATGGACATTAAAGGGAAAGCAGGAAGAAAAAGTCAGAGAGTAACATGAAAATACCAATGAAGAAGTTTGTTATTGAGTACTCAAGGCAATTTCTAGGGTAAGAAAATAGACTGAGAATATTTATAGCTATGTTCTTTAATTATAGCACATTGTCACCGTGTTTCATGACTTTGGCAAGACTGACTGAAGATCAGAAATCATTTGTACATTTTGTTTGTTTCATCATTACAACTGGAAAGTAAAAATTAATAATGATTTTGTTAGTTTTGTAGGCATCAAATTACAAAAGAGAAATGCATCTATAATTGGACTAATGTAGACCTGCTGCCATTTTAATGAGCTGCTTCTTATTTTTAACTGACCTGTTTTAGTAAAAAAAACATAAATGGTGCATGCGTAATGGGGTAGACGTGCTACGAGTTTTGAACCGAATGGACTGAACGGAGATGTAGTATTTAGCCTACTACTATTGAATCAGCGCAATAAATAGGCCTTGCAACGATGTCTATGGCCCCGTGAATGTGCAACAGCCATTGGAGAGAAGGAACTGTAAATCTGCTGCAAGACTACACTCGTTTGCTTTCTGTTCGTCACTATGAACATGCAGTATTTGAGATTTTAAATATTTAAATCCGCAATCCGTCAGCATTACGAAGTTAACTCATACTGATGACACCAGCATCCCATTTGTCACCCTACTTTCCATTCCACATGCTCTGACATGTCACACTGCCCTGACCCATTTCTTTCCTCTCATTGTCTGACAAGACTTTAGGGTTTGCTACTGTTCATGTTCTTAACAGCTTGCTTGGGCCTGTGTTACAGGAGTCTAGAGTCAAACATGCTTGAGGGAGGGAGAAATTACAACAAAGAAATTACAACTCTGAAGTGTGTTGCTCTCCAGTGTCACACAAAATGGAGGTGTAGTGTGAGACAGGAACTCTGCAAAAGCTGTATTTACATACATATATGCAACACATTGCATATATTAAATAACTGTCACCACCTATTAGGAAGTAATCAAAAAATAGTGCTTGTGTGTAGACACTGCAGAAAGAGAGAGAGAGAGAGAGAGAAAAGACTAGCAGCACTAGTAGTATGTGCTCACCAGTGGCTCTATACAACAGGAAATGACTAAACCATGCTCATCTGGGATTATAACTTGACAGACACAGATCAGACTACCAGAAAACCAGCACTCTGAATGATAATAATAATGCTAAGAATAAATATACATATATATGCATAAATAAATAATATGTTATACTGCAAATTGTTTATGTCCTTACAATTTGTAAGGAGCAAAAAGCATTTTAATAAAGAATTTTATAAAGACCTTGATGGTAATAACCCATATGCAGGTCAGTGGAATTCAGTCAGCTGTATCCCATTTACAGGGGTTTCCTGCCACGTCTTTATGCTGCCAGCTTTCAGTAAGCTGCTTAAAAGGCTGACCCGCGGGAAAGCTGTTAGCTCTGAGGTAACAGGCCTCATCTCTGCTAATTTAGCCCAAAACCATTAATGCCACTCGGTGCCCTCAAAGATGTCACACGTGTTCTAAAACTCAAAGTGAGAAATCTCATTATTTCACGTAGAGAGAGGAAAAAAAAAAGGGTCCCGCAGAAAATGGACGCCACTGTCGTTTCTTGGAGCCTCGCTCCTCGGCATGTAGCATTCCACGTGCGAAATAATCAAAATGTGAGCAGAGGGGTCGGCTCATCAAAGGGCCCTGCTGCAGGGGCAGTAAGGACAGGTCGGGGACAGCAGCATTTCAAAGGTGGCTTTCCTTTCATCCTTCTGACAGCCGAATGAGGTTATTCTGTCAAAAAAAAAAACAGCCAGGGTTTGTCACACACCTGCAACTGTAAAAATGGTCTTTTCCCCCAGCCACCATCTCACTGCGAACTGAAACTGGAAATGAAACCTCAGGAGTGGTCCACACCTCCTTTGGACTCTTTGTAGAGATAAAGTGGAAACCAGAAACAAACCACAGCTTGAAGGACCTGTAATACTATGAATGGTACACGTGCAATACTGTTTGATTGATTGTTCAAAATCTGCACCGGGATATTATGACACATTGATAAATAATAAGACTTAATGAATTATCTGTGTTCGGCAATATCATGCAGCCCATTTCCATAATGGTGAAACAGTGAAACGGAATGGTGATGCATGGCTCTAATCATCTTAAAGATATCACTGTACAAGTCTGACAAATGACAGACTAAATGATGCATTAACGTCCGGCCTTGCTTGCAAGCCAGATCAATTCAAAATCCAAGTAGTCATTAATGTTTTCTTGGTATTTTGTGTGAACACATCTATAATCAGGTTCAATGTTAACATGGTCGCAGGAAATGACAGTTACAATCTAATCTATGTGACAGAAAATGTATTACAATCCTATGGCATGACTGCAGAATGGTATTGCTCCCAATGATTATTATCTTGTTGTTATTGCTCAAACACATTTATATATGTTTCCCATTTAACATTGTAAAGAAAACATATTTCCTTATATGGGTAATATTTTTGCTGTATCAATATTTTAGAATCTGAGCTAAATGACATTTCAAATTTTTAGCTCTTCAGATTTACCAGATTTAGAAGACAACAGAGGAAATTTGTTGAATCTTATAAAGCTGGTTAACAAATATGTCGGTATGTTGATTCCACAAAGATTAACTGCTCACTTATAATTCATGGTCGGATGCTTTTTAGTTTGTAAAAAAAAAATTAATTTGGAAGCAACAGGAAGAATGCGCTGGTGTTGAGATGATAATTTAGTATCGATTTCTAGGCCTGAGAGTCAGAAAATAAAAATAATAATAAATTACAATCATATCCAAACAGGTGTTCCGGTCTTTATGAATACCTTATTAGAATATCTCTCTGCTTATCTCTAGGCCTCTCTTGGACCCTTAGGTACAGCCAATGCCTGTAGTGGTGGTTTGATTCAAAGCAGATCAACCCAGTCCCCATCTCCTGTTAGAAGTGGGACCGGCTGTGGTGGTGAGGTGTGCCCAGCTTGTTGCTACAGGGATCTTGTAGGACAGTCCACCAGTAATGCAGGGACATGTTGAATTAAGGGGACGACAGTGTAACGATTACATCTGCCACCAAGCAGGCAGGGTGTGACATCACGTGGAAAGAGCCTGGTAGCACCCCACTGCAGCCTTATTAGGTTCCCTAGACCTTTTAGAAATGTGGTAAAGTCCCTGTCTGTTCTAAGGGCTGTTCTGTATCCAGAAAATCACAACCTCCACACCCCCCAACCTTTGAATAGACACTGCATTTTCCATTTATATTTTCATTTTATTTAGTGTGTTATTTGTGTGTGTGTGTGTGTGTGCGTGTGCTTGTTATCAACATGCAACAAGGACAAACATGCTTCTCAGTGCCTGCCGAAACAACAATAACATGACAGCCGCCTTTGTTGTAATCGTTCCCTTTATTCTTGAATAATTCTCCAATTAAAAACAGCTGTGTTCTATACTGCCCTTTTTTCTCCATCTACACTTATATTAAAAATGATAAAGTGATGGAGGTCCGGGTATCCCAATCACAGAAAGGTATAAACGTTACCTCCTGTCCACTCAGCTGGATTGTGTGCAGTAATCTACATTGTTGAGTTCTGCACCCAGTGACATCTTTTCTGCCGTCTTATCTCCCCTTTCTACAAATAATGAATAAAAACCCATTTACTTCTCTTTAAATGGAAAATAATCAAAACTACCACCGAACACATGCCGTGAATAAGGCTGCATCCTTTTAATGCCTCATCCCTCATTCACCAGCCATACTGTAGTCTCACTGCCTGGTATAAATTTGATCTGAAATGACAATTGCAGAGGTGCAGACACCCTATGATCTGAGAGGAAACTGCTTCAGCATTTTAACTATGCGTCCTTTATCCTCTGTAGCACTTTATGTTTGCTAAAAGGGTTTGCATTATGTACTTGAAATGTCTTTTCGAAACTTGTGCATTGTGGTTCATTTTCCGTACGCAGCTGTATAAGCTTTCACTGTAAATTAATTAAAGCCTATATAAGATTACATTTTTGGGTATTCCTTATCTTAAGATTATATGATAGCTAATAATGTCAGGGTTCCATCATGGCCAAGTAATGGTTGTGTCAAGTGCACTTGATATGTTATCTTGGGATTATGAGACAACATAATGTGTTATCTCAGGGCTTTGTCAGAAAATATCATAATGCACCCAATGTTTTGAGGTTACTAGCTATGTTATCATTATGAATGACCTTGAAAACCATGGATATCAAGTTGCGATTTTGAGAGCAACACTTTCAGTTAGATTCTATTGTACCTTCATTTCATGTACTGTTTTCAAATGCATCATTGTGTAGCAAACTAAAGAAACTAAATCCAACTATACTGTATGTCAGCCTGTAAAATACTACTCTCCATAAAAAATGAATCAATCAATAAATCTTTCCTCGTTGTGTACAAAAAGCAAGCAATACTCATATTAATCTTCAAAGTGCATCTTTACCTTTTGTTTTAATGACATAGTTCAAAATTCTAGAAATATGTATCATCCTCCCACTGAGTTGCAGTTCTGCTTTCAAATAACTGTTCTTTTTTGTGTTTTCCCCCTTTCTGTATCACATTTGAATGCCCAATCAAGCTTACATTGCAATGCTCCTCTCTGCCTCCACTGCAATTCATGAGAGTCCAGACAAGCACATGCCCTCCTCCCAAATGCGAGCTCACAAGTTAGGCTCACACAGACAGGAATCAGAGGAAGAGACTTCACATGCAGCACAGCAGGCAAACTTGTGGGTGCCTACAATGAGATACTGTCCTCCCAGCCGACTGCAAACCTCCCATCCCTGGGAGAGGCTGGAGCCCACTGTTCCAATTGCAGTAGACTTGGCATTGATGACTCTTTCAAGCAACAATTTCCAAATATTGATGTATATCGGAAAATTTCAAATGACAATACTGTCTGTAGACCAGCTTATACATTTGTAAAATAGTCTAGTTAATTATAGTAATATTGCTCATAATAAGAAGAAAGGAAACAAAATCTCATATAATTAAATGTTTTGGCGAAATTTAGGTGAAACTTACTCATGCATAGAAAAGAAGGGACATAACATCTCCGTTGGATTCAACCACACATTTTCTCAAATAAATATAATCGGAGAAGGATAAGGAAACAGAAAGTACTTGAATCAAATTCGATTCAAAATACAACTTTCGTTAGGCCCACAGCCCAAAAGCAACTATTGTACAAGTCAAGAAAGATTTATAGCCTAGTCTAATCATATTATAGCACTGTATCAATCAAATTCTGTCAAACTGACAACTAAAATGGGGTGGTACAGGAGGGGTGCGCTGGTGGTGGTGGTGTGTTACGTTACCTTCACGTGGCCACCCAATATAGGCCTATTAGGCTACATTGCAAAAGCAATTATATAGAAAAACAGAACACCAAAAATTTGGTTTTCCAGGAGGTCCTCGCTATACTTATGTTGAGAAGCTATATAGGACCATTTTTGGTTTTACGTCAAATCAGTCCCTGCACTTCGTTCCAACTGCAACCAATCGATGTTGACCGCAAACATAAAAACATAAAAATGTGTTTACGACTACAGTATTTATTGTTGTTTAATGTGTTAAGGTAATACCATAAAAACACATAAAGAGAGAAAAAGTGTTTAAAAATAATTCTGTATTGTAGTTTAATGTGTCAAGGTATGACTATAAAAAGGTGCTTAGGAATACAGTAATTACTGTTAAATGTACCATGGTAAGACTGTAAAAAATATGTAGACACAGTGATTAAGAATAATTATGTACTGTTGTTTAATGTGCAAGAACCTAGACTAGGCTACAAAAACGTCATTTAAAAAAGTGCTTGCGATGAAGGATACAGTAAGAAACATGGAGTGAAAGAGCTGGATGTGAGGGCTTATCATGTGCATGTGTGTTGGGAATAGCCTACTGCATCATGAGCTTAGGCTAGGCTAGTGTTCACTGGTTTGCTTAAAGGACAATGTAGAATCTCTCTTCTTTTTCCCATTGATTCTAATTAAATGACTCGTTATCTGGCCCAAGAGGACATAAAACAACACACTGGAGCACAATCCCTCTAACGTGTATTCTTCCCAGAGAAAATCCCCCTCGATATGTTGTTTTATACAACATCATCGGTTTTTGGAAAGTACAGCAACTGTGATATATAGCAAGGACCCTCTGTACTGAAATTGTAATATACCGATGCCTGAAAAATGTCTCGATATGACAGTGTACCAATCAATATTTGATATATCAATATTTTTGACATCCCTCCCTTTCAGTGTTACGGTCTAGTCAACACTAACATGGTCCAGATTTGATACCAGACTGTGAGGTCCATCCATGTACTAGAGCATTGCTTTCACAAACAAGCCAACCAGCAACACCTTTAATCTAAGCTTGTTGGTCTAATGTGTGATTTCATTGGGTCTCATGCTTATCGTGGTAGCCCCGTTTGGAAAAAGTGGCTTGTGAAACTATTAATACGGTGCACCTACTGTATATGAGCAGCCATGGGGGAGCCACCAGAGAACCCAAGCAGAGACATTAACTGAGGCCTAATTCATGAAAATAATAATTTAATGAATAGTGACAAGTGACATTATCAGTATTAAAGTAACATATCGTGCCTTCAAAATGGACTCAGTCCCTCTTTGTGTTATTCTAGACATGATGTCCTATTTCTCATCATGCCTCTGACCCATATATATGACAGGTTAGTCCCACCCCTATGCTTAATGAAATGGAGATAAAAAAGTATACTCCATTTAACCTTATCCATTTTGAGTTCACACTTCTATATTTTTATGATGTGAAAAGCTTAAATATTTTCTCAGAATGTTTACTGGATTATTGGAATTAGCACTATTTCAGGGGAAGAATCTATAAACGTAACTACGCAAGAGCATTAATCTTCTTTTATATTTAGTCTTTTTGTTTGTTTTCTGTTTGTCCTTTTTGTTTTTGTTTTGTTTGTTACATAATACGTTTTCCTTAAATATCGGCAATTTCCCAAAACACTCTTATAATATAAAATAAATGTAGAGCAATGTTTTCAGAACACGTGCTGTCTTTTTTGAATAATGCAAAAAGAAACTTCAGAATACATGCAATGTTCCATCTTTTTGTATTAAATTGCATATCGATGCACACCAGACAATGAGCTTTTGCTCACATAGTGTCTCTTGACATAGACCAGTCTGACTTGGAGTTAAAAAGATTGGACTTTTTTGCTTTGTCAGCCTACACAGCAACTTTACACCACTATTGTCAAGAAACCAATTTAAAATCCAAAGGAGTTGAGATCATTTACATTTTAAGTGCTAACAACTTAAGATTGAATTCCTTCAAATGGTTTTGCTCTCTCCAAGAATATGCCCATGTATATAAAAAAATGATTATTGAAAGTTGCCGTCTTCTCTGTTGCAATTGCCATTCTGCATCAAGACCTCTCATGAAGATGTCAGTACAAATGGTTCGATTGCAATTTCTTTTTTAAAGATTTTCCCCCCCTCCCTGTTAAATTATTAAAACTTTTTTCCATCTCCGAACAAACAGGCCATTTTTCATTTGGATGGGTCATCCACACATCCCTTTACCTGTACGGTTTAAAATTCCGTTTGTGGAACTGTATTGGCTGAGGACAGCGAGATGACAGCTGCATCCTTTGTAGTCAATGATACAAGGTGAAATCAGGAATGCTGGGATGTGTAGCTGGTGTACAGATCATAAATCCAGCTACCTCGTCTTTACAACCGTGATCATAATGGCAGCCTTGTCCTTTGGGAAGAGTGAAGATCAGGGGTGGTTTACGTAAGTATAAGGGATGTTTTCAGACAAGGTCAGGGAAATGCTGCCAGGGGAAATCTGAATTCCATCACCACTGCTTCCTTGTGACATCCGCAAGAATACTATAGAATTTTTTTCCATTTTTATCTTTCATTTTGTTGCTTATGTTCAGTATCCTTACGTCATAAGCTGCAATAAATAAAGCATGTTATGTCCATGTTAACTAAGGCCCTAGCCAAAGCTCACCTTTCCTGGTAATGTTGTACCTCAGGAGTTTCCCTGCAGCAACACTGAGGAGCAGATAATACACAGCAACTTTAGCATTTTTTGCTCCTCAGTCCTTGCTACCATATATTAGAAAATACAGATCTCGAGCGAGGCAGAGTAAGAGAGATAGATTAAAACAGGCATCCCTTTGCAAAACATTATGTTTGATGTTCAAGATGTTTTTCAATTCCTAATTGTTCTCTTGCCTTGAATCAGAATAAATCACACTTGCATCCATGTTGATGATGCCATTCTCTGATACTATGTAGATGTGACATGCTGAGGAAATTACCTTTTTGTTAATCTAGTTCATCTCAATTTTGGAAAAAGAACAGCATAAACATTCATTCAAAAATAGAGCCTGTCGCCTTTTCAATGGCAGTACAGATGAAAATGTTTTTTTTTTTTTTTTTATTAAAATACTGTAGCTATGTACAGTACCCATGCATAATATACCAGATTTGTCCTTTATTAATTATTTTCAGTTGAACTGTATATGTAAATAATTAAAATTTCTAAGAAACCCATCTTTTTTTTACTACAAATTACCATACAAAATATGGTAATTTACCATCCCCAAATTCAGGTCCTTACTTTAGTGAACTTCAGGCTGAAAGAAGAGTCAGTAAATCACTTTCAAGCTCATCAGCCAAAAATCACTCAAAAAATCAATACAACAGATGAAGGACCAGCTTCAAAAATACCCAAAGGTAGGAAAAAGGACAGTTTCAAAATTGCTCAATAGCAGAGGTCAATAGGGGTGATGTGCCAGTGTTGGCAAGTAATCGGGTTCGCCCTTACAATAAGGAAACCTCCACTGCAACATGCCACATGTTACTTCAGCTTGAAACAGTCTGTTCCAGTTCTTATACAATGACCTTCTGAGTGTGAGTCTGACCTTTCAGCCACAGAATGAATGAACTGTATCTGGTTTAGCAAACTCTGTATGATCAGTGATGCACATCCAGTGAGTCTATAATCAAGATATCACAAACTTATTTGACCACACATAAAAATAATGCAGCCCAAACTATGCATTTTGCTACGGCAGCAAAAACATGCCACAAATAATATCAGACACGATGAATCAAGAGTAAAAATCTGCCTTGTTTACATGCAGAACCGTACATGTTCCTAGCGGTTTTGTTATTATTCTGATATGCGGTAGATGCCGTAATAAGGATGTGACAACCTTATTAAAGTTGGGAGGATATGTTGTGAAAATTCAGTCGAAACAATGTTGCATGACTAAGCAATACTTTTCAAAACAGAAAATGTACAGACAAAACTGACGTAACTGTCATCACCACTGACAATTAGGCTGGCTGCGAGTTTGCATATTAGCTGGTGACAATCTTCTATGATAATGCCCATGTAGTGTTCATATTTAAGTGGGTGCTGCAGCCAAAACGCTTGAATATGACAAGGACATGCAAGCATCAAGTCAGAAATCCGTCCTTGGATGGCATTTCAAACTCCAAAAGCAGCACCATGGATCTGGCAACCCTATGACAGCAGGAAACAGTTTAATGAAGGTACTGCATGCTGTGTTGTTCCATTTCATAAAATTTCTAACGTGCACCTTCAAAAAGGGCTTCTCTTTTAAAAATCCCTGTCCACCCATGATATAGATTTAAAGTGGCTAGTAATAAGTCAGGTTCTTTTGGCTTTTTTAAAATCCAGCAAAGGACAGGCATGCGCACTGTAGAATTAACACTAGAGGGGTCTTGACAATTGTTTCCCTGTCTTCGCAGAGCCAGCTCACTCCATTCAGGCCACTCCCATGTGTTACATCCTGCCATACAGCACTTAGATCACAAATTCTGCTGGCACATTACTACTATAGCAGTGCCACTATTGCTTGATTTTACATACAGTATTAAAGCCATATAAAATGGACGTCTATTTAATATATTATTCTGTGACACTTGCTGGAGTATCGACAATTTCTCTAATTGGCTGATTTCATGAGTATTGTAAAATATGATCATTTGTATGGTTCGTGTCATAGTACGTAAGCACTAAGCATAATGCAAAACACGACATACTTTCACTGTCACGAAAAAAAAAAACTTTCATTTACTGTCAAAGTTGAAGTATAGTCAAATATTGACTGATTCCAGGAGTGAGTCTTGTTACTTCCATACAATGATAATAAAAGTCATGTAATCCACTGCATGGCTTTTTAACTACTACTCTCAGGAGTGATCATAACAAATAAAAAACAAACAAATCTGCTCATCAGTCAATGAAATTAATGTAAAAAAAAAAAAAACATTTAAAGTCATCCCTCTTTTCTGGATAGGAGCAGGTTTTAAGCCTGGATCCCTTGTTACTAAAACATTGTCAACTATATAGAACAAATCTACAGAATATACAGGGGACCCTGCTTGTAAGATGTAGTCACAGAATGCATAAATAATCAAAGGATAATTCAACCTGGGTCTTATTTCTGTAGCATTTTCCATCATTCTTATCGGTTCTGATAGAAGGCATATTTTACGCAACTGCTTCATTGCCAAGGTAATGATTTATTTTTCCTTTACATTTCACAAGAACAAGAAATGAACAGTAAAAGGCATTTTCATAGGAAATCTGTGTATCCTCCTGGGTAACCTGCCCAATATCTTGTGGCCTCAGGTAAAATGTTTAGGTAAACAAGATCACAGGAAACAAATGTCTGTTCTACAGCAAAGCGGCTAATAGAAAGCTTGTGAAAAATGTTGCCTACATCAATAATATGACTGTAAATGGAAATGAAAAGTAAAGGTGCTGAGTATCAAAACAACCCTAAATTTACATCTAAAATCTCAAAACAGGTACAAAATCGTGAAATAAGAGAGACAGAAAATGAATGTGAACTGGCACAGCCGGTTTGGACATTAAAAAACAGGAAGGAATTGTCTTTTACACTTGCCAAGGTTATCGAAGAGTAATGGTGTTAAGTCGGAATTACGTTATGCGAATCATACAATTCATTGTGTTTCAAAAGCTCATTTGGCAATGATTTTTGCCACATATTTACAATAAGTTCGAAATTCAGCAAAATACTTTCAACAACCAACATCTATATAAAATGCATTCATTTTCTGTTAGAGTTGAGCGGAGGGTGCCACAATGTCACATGCGTTTAGCAAAATATGTATTGCGGTTCCTCAGAAAATACTCACTCCTAATAGGCTAATTGATGCAATTATCATACTGAATAGTATAGTACCACTGTATTTAGTAAAACATGATTTTAGAAAGAAGCATGTCTTTGTTCAGTGATATAACATTAGTAAAACATGTCTTAATTAAATAGCTTTTTTACTTATATTTTCTCATTCCATTCATTCGGGTTATGCTGAGTACACAAATAATGGTAAATAAAATCCTTTTTCATTATCACAATGCAGATTATTCTGCTGAATGCATGAGAATCTAAGTGCTTCTCACAACCTACTCATCCCCGATCTTGGTCGAGGCCCTCCCATTTCTCTCCTTGACTATTGCAACTCCCTATTGGCCAGGCCTCCCTGCCTAAGCCACCAGACCACTTCCACTCATTGAGACTGCCACTAGTCGGCTGGCCGTCGACCTCCAACTGTAGTTTGCCATGCCTCACTACTCCTTGTCTCCCCTCACTAGCTTCCGACTACGGCTAAAATTGAATTCAAGGCACTGTTCCTTGCCAACAAAGCAGTCAAGGGCATGGCTCCCTCAGACCTTCAGTCCATCATGAAACCCCACCCCCCTGACTGAGCCCTCTGCCCTCTCTGCTCCATGACCTGCATTCACCTGGACATTCTGTTTTGTTCCTCCTCCTTGCCTCCATGAAATGTAAATATAGACCTTAAATATGTATGTATAGGATATATATATATATATATATATATATATATATATATATATATATATATATATATATATATATATATGTATGCATATGCAGTACATACAGTGAGCTCCATAATATTTTGGACAAAATATTTGTATAATATATTTTTTCTTGATTTGCCTCTGTACTCTACAATTTTAGATTTGTAAACAATCAATTCACATGTTGTTAAAGTGCATATTCCCACCTATTATTAAAGGGTATTTGCATACATTTTGGTTTCACCAGGTAGAAATTACAGCACTTTATATATACAGTTCCCCCATTTTATGGCACTGTAACTTTTGGGGCATCAGGCTTCACAGGTGTTTCTGGTTAGTCAGGTGTGTTCAATTGCTTACTTAGTGCAGGTATAAGACAGCTTTCAGCATCCAGTCTGGATTAGCCTATACGCTTTTGGATGCCTTTGGAGTTTGTTATTGCCATTTGTCAACATGACGACTAAAGCTGTGCCTCTGAACATCAAGAAAGCAATTATGAGACTGAGAAAATAAAAAAAATAAAAACAGTCAGAGACACAGGCCAAACTGTAGGCATACCAAAATCTACTCTTTGGAACATCATTAAGAAGAAAGACAGCACTGGTAAGCCCAGTAATTGCAATGGGCCTGTCGGCCAAGGAAGAACTCTACAGTTATTGACCAAAGAATTTTCACTATAATGAAGAAAAACCCTCAAACACCTGTCCGACAGATCAGAAACACTCTTCAGGAGGCAGGTATGGATGTGTCAGTGACTACTGTCCACAGAAGACTTCAAGAGGCTACACTGCAAGCCACCAAAAACAGGATGACAAGGTTACAGTTTGCTACACTAGTTAGCCACCAAAAACAGGATGGCAAGTTTACAGTTTGCTAAGACTTACCTAAAATAGTTGCAGAATTCTGGAAAAAAAAGTTCTTGTGGACAGATGAGACCAAGATTCAATTTATCAGAGTGATGGCAAGAGAAAAGTGTGGAGGCCAAAATGAACTGCCCAAGATCCAATGTACCTGTCCTCATCTATGAAACATGGTGGTGGCCGTTTTTTTGGTTTGGGCATGTATGCCTGCCACAGGTACTGCCTCATTTGACTTCATTGATGATGTAACTGCTGAAAGCTTCAGCAGAATTCATTCTGAAGTGTTTTTAAAGGCTAAAAACAGGAAAATTCTTGAGTGATCAGGTCTTTCAACCAGTCTGAATCCAACTGAACCCAACTCTAACGGTGTACATTTAGTCCGATTGTGGTCCAGAGTGGGACCAAATATACTCTGCTAGAGTTGAATTAACAGGAGGTCTCAGTGTTCTCTTTAGATGAGACTAAAACCAGTATTCACACAATAATGATGTGCTACAGTCAGAATGAAAATTATTTGGAAAGCAGATACTTCTGACAAATGTGATAGCAGGCTTTTTGTGGTAAAGCCTTAAGACGATCCATTCAATAAGATTTAACCCTATTGACATGCACTGTGCCCAAGTTCTATGGGATGAGTCTTTCCATATCTGGTTTCACAAGACTTTAACTGTGTAAACTCTGAAATATCACTTCTTAAATGTTTTACGGTGCAGCCATTTAAAAAAATAAATCTTTAATGTTAATTACAAATGTTGCCACATTTACACCATATGAATGGCACACTTTCAGCATCCCTTGTAAAGTTAAAACACAGCACTGTAGTGTACTCTTCATGAGTACAGCAGTGTATGTAATGAATATCATTAGTTGTAATTGTTTAAATTGGAGTCAAACTGAAAGCAACAGACACTGTTGAAACAGAACTTCATGTAAAACATGTAGGTCATACTTTGATCTACAGCACGCATGACATTTGCAAGAAATACCAGGACAACTGAAACTTACTTAATCTTCCAACATGCAAACAAAAGCTGGTCGAGGGGTGCTAATTGGTGAATGTACTTAATATGATGCATAACACACTTGACACCCAGGCAAAATATTTGAGAAGCTAACTCATCCAATCCAACCATAGAAGTATGTGATTTAATGTACTGTTTTTGAATGGAATGTACCCTTCAATGAATGGTACACAACAGGGCAGAAAACCCCTAAGAAAACAGTTTTTTTTAAACTGGTAAATTATTTCTTAAAATGTGAGTATAACAAGTTAGGAAAGCACCACAAAGTGAAACATTGTATATTGCCCGAGAACTGAATTGGATTTGGAGTGACAGGGGCCCTCTACCAGACCAGTCTACGAGACAAGAATAAGAATAGACACCAAAAAAAGGAAGAAAAAAAAATCTCAGCTCAAACCCGTGAAAAATCTTAACAAAATGCTTAATGAGCACACTTCATTAGTAATACAGACGTCTCCACAATGGAATCACAGGGTAGTGTAGTATGAATCTTAGTCTTTTTAAAGCACGTTGTATTATTATTTATTTTTTGATGGGGGGGAGGGGGGGTTGCAGCATTCATAACAAACTTATTTTTGCCATTATCGTTCTGCTCACAGAGCCATAATTAAACTGGTGGTTATTTCCTGTTGAGTACATGAAAAGCTCTTAAATTCGAAAACCGCTTTATGTTGCAAAAGATAGTATTCTCATTGATAGTGATGTGAAGAATTTCTCTTTAATGTTTTAGTTCAACAGGCACAATTGCGTATTCACAAAATCACCATGACAACTCCGAGGCTGACATTTTTCTCCCCTCTTTCCTTTGCAATTCAATTCTTCCTTTTAATTCTCCCACCCCCTCTCTCTAAATGACAATGTAACCGCTTGGATCCCGGGACAGCGCCGACTTCTTGATTTTTTAATAGAATGATGGTTGCAAATCATGCCATTAGGAGGAAATTCATTTGAAGCTTGTCTGAATGCATGTATCTCATAGACCGCAGACTCCTACATCAAGTATTTTACAAAAAATAAATTGACTACATTATATGAGCTGTACTGGCTCATGCACAAGTATTTATATATTACTCAAAAAGATAACGTCAATTTACAACAAGTGTTTGTCTACATTACGATTATGGTTACATGTAACACTTCATGTGTCTTAATTGAAAAGGTAGGGCTATCACTCGGCATGTACATGACCATAATTTTAATTATCCTTGTAAAGATTTTAGCAGTGCAGTCATTGCTAGATTGTGCTGCTGAGCACCCGCGCCAGAGACGGCGAAAAAAGCGTTTAAGGTCCTAGCTACATTTTAGGATTTACTTATTCGAAGTGATTAATGGAGACGGGAAAACTTGCAATGATTTCGGAATGGGGACTATATGCTACTGAGTATTATTATTATTATTATTATTATTATTATTATTATTATAGTAGCCTATTATATTATCACTACCGTTCATACAACTACTGCTACTATTACACTACTAGCCTACTACTACTACTACTACTACTACCATTACTAGTACTACTACTACCACCGCTAATAATAATAATAATAATAATAATACAATATTGTGTGTCGATTCCATATTTGAAAACGTACCAAACCACGCACCGGATTAAAACTGCGCAGCGTTTTATTCAAGGAAAGTAGCTGGTTTTTATTAACTTAGTATCAGAACCGTCACGCAGTCGCTAGAGTTTACTGTAAACCGAAGCATCAATTCTCTCTAAATCCTACTTAGGTCAAGGACAATACAGTCTCTACAGGTTTAACCAACATCAGTATTAGGAAGCCGCACACTTTTCGCACGATTTAGCTACTGTTGCGGGGATTCATTTTAAGACATCGTATTTGAGCTTTAGCTTCATGCGAGGACTAAACAGCTAATCACTGCAATGCCCCTGTGGACCATGCTTCTGTTGGAATACATCCGAAATATGCGACCCATCGGCGATTTACAAGTGATCAGTTTGAGGATTTGTAAGAGGAAAGCCATCTACGGTTTTATTTATTTATTTATTTCTCCCTGAGGCAATGAAGAGCGAGTCCTATTTTACCGGCAAAGGGACACAACGGTTAAGATGGGCACCGCGTAGCAATATTATTAAGCTAACTTTAAAGAACATGATATTCCTTAAACTCTCCAAATTTAAGTGCTGCTTATGGACCATAATCAACCTAAACCCCAGCTCGTACATGTACTAGTTTAATTGTAAGCAATCTACTGACAGCATCTCAAATCAAAGATTGCTTAGGCTAATCACGAATTACCCCACTGGAAAATAAAATCTACATCGGCAAGATTCGGCTATGTAGACAAATTTATGAATATTTCTACGTCAATGTTTTAACTGACATCATGGCTGATCTAATTTTCACCGAGTATTTCATACCCGATATAATGTCATCACAGACATGAGACTTACCTGCCTTGGCGAAGTATCAAATCCCCCATTCCTGGTCTTTTCCTTTAAAGCCACGTTATTGTTTTAGGAATGTTAAATCGTATTTTTTCTCCCCCTTGAATTCCCTTTAACTGGTTGTGCTGCCGTTTCGTTTGATGTTCGTCTATGAAGATATCCTTTAATACTCTTACTCCATTCACATTTTCACGTTTTTCCTTCGATTTTATCCCCGGATACTATCATCCGTTTCGATGCTCGTATCTTGCCCATTCGTGAGATCTCTTCGTGTGTACGCGCAGCGCAGACACGGCTGTTACTGTCGGGAGCGCCGAAGGAGACGCGCGTTCCTAGGCAACCAAGGGTACAAGCAGTTACACTTGCAGTCTGCATTGAAGAATTTGAGCGAGGAATTCTGCGGCTGACGGTTTTAAACAGAAATAATTAATTTCAGTGCTCGTTTCTGTCCACTTTCTATCATAAGTAACACACAAATAACATTATAACAGTTTCGTTTTATGTCCACATCATACTGTAGGGATACCCAATGAAGTTTTCTTTTTTTAAAATGAGGGGGCGGCAATATAGCTTAGCTACTGTTTTCAAGCTCAAGAGATATTCCGTTGGTTTTTAAGGGGCTTGGTGTGGGTCGTAACTGAGTCGTGTTAAAATTACCCAGTATGCTATTCATTTTTACACAGACATATTACTGTTAGGCTAACCCAATTACGTTGAGTAAAGGCAGCATGCGTTTATTTTGCTACAGCGTGAATATGAGGTCTATTTCATTCAGTGGTTATTTTTGTTCCAGTATTTTATAGCGTATCACATTTCAGAGATCACCATGTCAAATGGATATATAATCATTTGGAACGTCAAGGACATTGGATCTCCGCGCCTGCTAGAAAATGAACGGAAATTAATTTTACACTTAATATGCGTGGATTCCTCATTTGCGGTAGCTAGATCTCACTCTCGCTGGTTCTACAGAAAAATGGTTCACATGTTAAAATGCAGTGCATATATAGATTTCTCGTATTTTCCTTATTCTTTCATCAAAAGATTAATCAATATGTTTCAATAGCCTGTCTCCCAGCCCAAGGCAATATGACAACATAGGTAAGAATGTCGCGAAATGTATTTTTGTTTTCTGGTATTTCCCCAGGTGAATCATACTTTCTGTAAAAGAAGTAGTTCGAATCAGATAAAAACCTAGTTCTGACTTTACACTCAATTAATACATTAATGGTACTCTCACTGGTATTCAAATGCATGACTCAGACCATTGTTCAGATCTTACCACTCACATTCCTGTGAAATTGGATTTCAATATGAAAAAGGTTTATTAAAAACACTAAATTGCTGTGAAGCAAACATTTTTGTCTCGCTCTCCCTGGTGCGTGAACTGATTTATTCAGGGTTTACAGGAATTTAATTTAACATTCAATTTGATTCTGAATTAATATGTTTTTGTTGTCTTTTCCAGTTTGTCTCTCTGCAAAGAAAATAATTCTTCATATTTCGACTTGGTGAACTGAAATATATTTTGATACAAATAGAGCCATCATGCATTACAGTAGCCTACTGGTTGGTGGTAGTGTTTCCTTGATATAACTTGCATTCTCTATTGTTCAGTATTTATTATTTTAATTTATAATACAGAGCAGGGGTTTTCTACCTTTTCTGATCCAGGGACACCCACCCTGCCCCAAAATGCACCCAGGGGATCACCATCATTAGTTAAAAAATATTATTATTATTATTTTTTTTTAATTCCTTTCATGTGATTTCATGTTTTAAAATATTTTCTCAAATATAGGCTATAGTCAAATATTTTCTCAATATATACTGATTACATATCAAGTCTGGCCTGCAACCTCCTACATTACCTTCAAGGATTCCCTGTTGAAAACCCAAGATCTAGAGACTAGTACATTAATGTTATGTCCACATAAGTCCCTGGAATTCAAATGGAACATCAGTTACTCTTCATCATGTCTTCCAGTTTGATAGCTGGTGTTATCATGATGTGGATGGAAATTCTGGTTCAAAAGGTTTTCATTTGGATTCAGGGCAACAGACAGTGTATGAGGTGCTTTTAAATAGCATAAGGGTTTATTGCTTGGTGGAGTATTTATATCCTGGAGCAAACTTGTTTTTGATAGCCATGAGTGGGGTCTATAGATTCATAAACCTTTAACTTCTATGGATACATTTATGTAATATGTCTGTTTTCAGAAATGGTATCATGGAGCTGGAATATCACTCTGAATGTACACATTTTTGCCAAGATTCACAAACAGTGAGTGGTCCTTGGTGTTCACTTCTGCTATAAAATGGTACGTCAGGCAACACATAGACTAGCCTATTCACAAACAGAAGAAGGGTGAGAAGTCACACTTTTGTGTGTTATTTCATCTAAAGAAGGCAACTGTGGATTTTCTATGTATAGTATTTTCATAGGCTGCAACATACTGTAGGCCCTTATTCAGTCTAGTGTAAATATCCTTTGTCATTTAATTTGAACGATAAATTATATATTTCTTTATACATTATGTCCTTAATTCTTTCAAATAATTTCTGTGTTGATGCTTATTTCAATAACTCAAGCTATTATAGTGTTAAAAGATTCTTGCAATTCTTTGTCAAAATAAAATTTAAAAAAAGCACAATGTGGTTATATTGAATTTGTGCCCAGGTTGCCTACTAGAAGGTTAAATGCAGCATGGAGGGTAAGATGCAGCATTACAATGAACTTTCATGTTGTACTTTGAGAAAATAAAAAATCTTGGAAAGCCTTTGGGTAAATGTACAAGCATTCATAAATCCTCCTTGTCATTATCATTTTTCTGGTATGGTGTCTCGTGTTGTGTCTCCCTGGGTTTCATTGCCAAATGTGAATTCATCAGTACCACTTAAGTTGATATATAGTGTAATTATATGTGTATACAGTACATAGATATAGTAGATACAGTACACAGATACAGAAGCAGTTTTTATGTCCCGCCCCGCCTCCCCCCCCCCCAATTCCCTAATGCAGCATATGTTAAGCACATATGTTGAAAATATGATTCTTTTTATTTACGCATACCATTGAACAGGCTACATTTTCAGGCTGGTTTTTCCATGAGAGGGTTTTATTGAAGCGGTGTTGGAGAAGAGGTGCGGTTTAATTTTTGAAGGATAGATATACCAGTCTCTCTGATATCCAAGAGAAGAAAAATGTCACTTTTTGTGCAAAATATTGACAATCCGGAATGGTAACAACGTAACATGTCATGTTATTGAGGGGTTTTCTGAAAGAAGAAAAATCATTGACATATTTTGTAGGAAGAAAAAACTCCACTTCAGGCACATAAAGGTTGAAGGTAGTCTTCAAAGGAAGCTGGCTGAATTTTAAATAAGGATGTGATCCAACAGAGGGGGAAAAAAGCATTTCAACCACAAGCTGAATACTGTATTATGTTCTGGTGGCATAAGAGAGAAGAGAAAAAAAAGAAAATTTTTAAATCTGCAGCTCATATTTACAAGCATTTTTAAGATATTTTGATGTAGACATGCTTTGAGAGTTTTAGTATGCTTTATTCTGTTTCCACAAATGCTTTGCCTGTACTCCATATGTGTGACTGCAACAGTCTTGTTTGTAACAGTGCAGTACATTGAATGGAAAGAATAACTGCACTATTGACAAGAAAATGATTGTTCATTGCGGTTACAGATAAAGCAATAGTTGAAATTACATGGCACTGTCAGTAAAAGGCATGGCAATCTGTTCACTATCACTCTATTTATGCTGAAGTGATACTTGACTCACAATATAGTTGATGGCAATGGGCAAAAAAGCTCTGCTGCTATGTTCAGATTTACATATTTATTGTTTGGAAGTCCGCAGGGAGTTTTACAGAATGCTAATCGCGTAGTTGGCTCCAGAAGATGGGTAGACGTCATTGTTCCACCGCTTCGAGCGGCGTTTGATTGGTTGGGTGTCAAAAGCCACCCTGTCACCCCTGCTTGGTGGGGGAGACAGGCAATGTGCCTCTGTGTCAATATGGCAGAGACCGTAGTGGTGGCAGGCAGCTGGATGTGAATGGATGAGTATGGTGCGTGGCGTTGAGAATAAAACGCAAACTGAATCATTGAGCAGGAATGCCTTGGCGCCCCCTGTATGTCTTTCATGTGCAACGTAGACTGGGAGCTGCTTCATCCTCAGGGAGTCTAGACTGTCACTTGGCCATGCGGAAGCTTTAAGCTACTAAGTGGCCTTTGCAGTGTGTGTGCTTCCCCAGAACCTGGTGCAACAGTTTGTTTACTATTTATCAATGTGGAAGTCAGAAGCTTATGCTCACCAAATGCATGCAGTTTGTTCGCACTTTGGAATGCAGCATCTGTCCCTTCCATTCCAACTAGTTTCATGCAATTTCACAAATGGGCCCACAGTTGTAAACTGGGCAGCGTGATGGTTTGAGGTTTCGGATTTGAAGGATTTGAGGATTTCCCACTCTCTCTCGTCATTTTTGACTTTTTGACAATTTTAGCTTGAACCATTGTTTTAGAATCTGCTACATAATTGTGTCAGCTTTCGATGAAAAAGTACACCATGCTCTTTTCACGGGATGCCTGTGGGACCGGGCAAGGGATCTCAAGATGGTGGTTCATACTGTGCCCTCGTTGTGAAGCTCCTCCAGGTGAGCCTTTTCCCTTGCAGGATTCACTTAATCCAGTGCATTTCAATTGATGCGTATCCCTCCCTTTCATAAGGCAGATCTTTGAAGAAGGGGGGGGGGAGGGGGGTCCCTGGAACAAGCTAGTCTTTGAGCCTCTAATGAGTAGAAGGACTGCGCAATTAAACAGATCATCCCTCCAGATGTGTACAATGTATCACATTCCAGCATTTGCACGCAAAAGTTCCAATGTGGTTTTACCGACGAATATTGACTGCATGCTGCACATAAGGCTCTTCCCCACCCCTTGTAAAGAAAGGAATTAGAGCACCATATCTCCTGTGCTCTTGCTCCCATTTTCTCTGAGTGTGTTTAATGAGGGCTATGCGTTTGACACAACCAGGCCCCTTTACAGAGAGAGCTAATTAGCAGGTTTCCTCCTGTCAGCGCCAGCAGCAGATGGGATCCCAGGCCGTGCCCGCCAATGTCAGCGAGCAGGGCTTCACAGGTGGAGGGGGAGAAAGCACAGCGTGCCTTCTCCAAACAGACCACTGTTTGCATCCTCAAGGAAATCCAAAGGTGTATTCAGAGGCCAAAGATGAAATCATCTTTTTTTTTTCATTTAATGTTTTAAAAAAATATATATTTATGTTTCTGTAGAAATCATTCATACACCAACATCACATGAGCATCGGAACACAAACCATTGCATGGCTTAAGTTTTTCATCTTATTGAATCTTTAAAGAGAATTTATAGCTTTTCATCTGGTGTTTAACACTACTGTTGTAGAAGTCATGTGCTGTACAATAATCTTTTTTAAATTTTTTATTCTGCATTATAAATTACTGATGTGATCAGATGTACAATGTGAGATTCTCTCTGGAAAGTGGCTTTCTGCCACTGTAAAAACATGCAAATTCTGATATTGATGGATGAGGTACTTTTTCCCTAGACTGGCGAATAACTTTCTCATACATACACTCATACAATGTAACTCCCCCACCAGGCAAAGAAAATAAATAAATAGGTTTAATAAGGAAAGCCATATGTTTACTAAATGAGTAACCAGGAACGCCCTAGTGATAGAGATATAATTTGCTGGGGTTGTGAAGTAATTGGATTTTCAGTCAAGGATGATTGACATTTTAATATCTCCCAAATTACAATTAGAGAGTTATTTACTTTTTGTTTAAGGTACTTTATCCAGACAAGAGACATACACATTTGGGCAGTTATTATAGTATATTAGCCCTGATGAATGAGAGACACAGGGTAAGCGAATGAAGTTACATTCATTAACATTCGTTTCCATACAAACAGTGTGAACGGGCAACACGTGAGCATATCGCTGTTTATACTCACATAGCGAGCCAGTTAAGAAAAGAGGAGGAGAAAAGAAGAACATAAAAAATAAATGAATAAAAAAGAAAGAAAACGAGAACATAAAGGAACATTATCAGCAATGATTATTCAATACACAAAGCAATACAATTCAGGCAGTACACTTTTCTTTCACTATGAAACTCATAGGAAAAATGTTTTTCTATTGTCCTTGTGTGTTTACCACAGAAAGGGTATAAACATGGTGGACAAGAAAGAGATCACTGTTCAAATAGCATTAAGGATTATAATGTAATATATGCTAATTATCTCTTGCCTTTCATGTTCATTCAGACATCCTGCTTGGTACATATAACAGAATGGTTTGTACAGCTCCTGGAATATTTAGCAAAAAGTTACAGACCTTCAATTTTTTACTCATAGGATAGCCTGTGGGCTGGCCATCCTCCACTATATTCATGGGAAGCCTGGAGTGATTCTGAAGGTGTTTATTAGGGGGAGCCAGTAGTCAGTATAGGACATCGGTGGGCAATTCCGGTTCTGGAGGGCCGGTTTGTTTGCAGGTTCTGGTTTCTACCGTTAGCCTGGCTAAATGAGCTAACTGACTGCATACACTGACACTGGTTCACTCATACATTACATCACTGTACAAGGTTTCATATAGAGACACAAGAACAGACTTTGGCTGTCATTCATGTGCTTGTCAAGAAACTAAAATGTCAGAAGGTGTAAATGTTAGGGCTAATTAAATAATTAAGGCCAGAAGTTGGCATGACAACAAGAAAGAGATATGGCCATAACAGATATGTTGTCCACCTCTGGTTTAGGAGGTGAAGGCTATAGTAGGTTGATTGGGAACTTACCTTTAAGGTGACCATTTTGAACATTCCAAATGGCAGGCAAATAGGATGTCTGAACAGAAGGAAATAACTGATTTATTGAGGTAGCACAACAAGATCCTGGTCTGTAACATCTGGGAATACATACAGTACATTCCAGAAAGAATGTACATGAAGATTCAAAGCCAACATAAACCCACTTAACCCCCATTCCAGCCTCACGTCCAGGCATACATAGGACTGTACCCTGTATCACAAATAACACCTTGACTTGGAGGGGTGTGTTTAAAATAAATTAATAAATAAATTAGATTCACTGATTATTTGTTGATGCTTTGCTTAATCTTTGAAGCCCCACCTCATTTCCTGTAAATCATCACAGATGTATTTGTGAGCAACAACGAAAACTCCATGCTTGCACAGGGTTCCAACTCTTAATCAGAAATAGATCATATTCATATTCCTGGATGCATGTACAACACGCATGCATACTTATCTACAATCCAGTGTTATTGTACTCTTGTTGCCTGCTAGTGTACACTCACAATTGCTCTGCTTGAATCCACTGAGATAATCACAGACTTAAGCAGAACCAGAGCCGGCAGTTGGCATAAACAGTCTATGCAGTCAGTTAGGGCCACAACCACAGATGGGCCACACAATTCAGGTTTTAAATGTTTTATATTTTGTTGAAAGACATTTTAATTGGGCGGTATTCAGAGGCACAAACATCTTTTTTGATGCTATTGTTCTTGCACCAGTTCCCAGGTCCACAATCACTGAACAATTATTCATTATTTAAACAGGACAACAGAAGTTCATGAAAACTCATCTTGAACATTTCTCCCTGAATTCAACTTGAAGAAATGTGTGGCTAAACAAACTGTTATCTTGTTAATGAATTTTTATGTTATTTATAAAGAGGATAAAAACAGTAGTTGCAGCCTGAGCCATATGTCTGGCATGACCCATAGCTGACTTGTTTTATGTTTTTCATAATGTGGATTCAAGGCAGCTGAGTACCTTTCAAAAGTAGCTGTAGTTTAGTTACACTTTTCTCTTATCGGTAGCTGTGCTTTAGCTTAGCTACTTCCAATATGTGAAGTAGGGAGTTACTGTTAGCTCTGTTACGCATTTTCAGAGTAAATTCCCCAACACCCCCATTTCAGGGCACCATAATGTTTTGGACAAATGGCTTTGCAGGTGTTTCTGATTAGTCAGCTGTATTCAGCTGCTTCCTCAGTGCAGGTATTCCTTTTGAAATTCCAATTGAAAATATTCCTTGGTCGTCCACTACAGTGGTCATCCTTGGTATACCAGGTCATTTAATATTGCACAATCACAAGTATGTTTTTGCTTCTTAGCAATGCACCAAACAGTTTTTTTTTTGATGCATGCACTGTTTTAGCTACGTCTCTGATCAATTTATTAAGATCTTTCAGCCTCATAATGGCCTGTTTTTTACTTGCATTGACACTTGTTTGGTCCTCAGGTTGCAAATGCCACACCTAGAATCAACTCTAAACCTTTTGTTATCTTTCTTGTTGAACTAATAATGCAACAACACATAGCTGGTCTAGAAACAGCTGAGCAGCCAATTGTCCATTTACCTTTGGTCTCCAAAATTGGGGGATTGATGTACTAAAAGGCTGTAGTTCTTTCATGGTTCACCCGATATGGATGTAAATTAAAACTGACAAGTCTACACTTTAACTTTATATTCATTGTTTTTTTTTCAAATCAAATGTACTAGAGTGCAGAACCAAAACCAACAGTCCAAATACTTATGAACTATCTATCTATCTATCTATCCATTCTTTGGCAATCAAGTTAATCTAATGGAAAATGCTGGGATATAAAAACATCTAAATTAATGGACAAGTAAACCCACTGGACATGTAAACATATTAGGACACATTTAGTAAAGTAAAATGTCTCCATAGATGGTCAAATTACTGGGCAAACATTTTAATGAACAATTCCTACATAAGAGTTGCAATTAAATTATCATTAAATTGTCATTAAACCAAGCAGCATGTTAAGTGTTTTTTTTTTTTTCCCCCACACCATGCAGTACTGCTGATCTACACAAAGGGACATGTCCAATCTAAACCATCCTGAAACATGATCTCTAATTGAAAAACTACACATTTTATACGACTTGGCGATCATATAGTTGGTGGATCCAGGCAAGATTTGTATCCATGGCATTACAACCTACTTGTAAAGCTGGTTTTTAATGAGCACAGCTGAACTACAGCCGGATATTTACCATCTAATTTAATTAAATTGTGATGCTCTTCATTATATTTTGCACATGATGTCAAAGAAGGTCCCAATATATATATTTTTTTTCATACCACGTCAGTATAATCTCACAAGGAAGAACAACCCATTGAGAAACAAGATCAGTATCTTCTCTAGCCTTGTCCATCTGCAGATAGTTTCATTGGTTATGGCAGTACTGCAATCAATTTAGGTATTCCTTTGGTGCTTTAGCACTGTTATCAGAAGCCCTAGCTGCCATGTTTTGTCCTACAAAGAATGTGTGAAGTCTAATTGCTCCTTTCCTGTTTTTTTATTATTATTTATTTATTTTACTTTCAGCACTGTTTGATATGCCCCAGAGATTGAAGTTAGTGGTTTAATCCAAGCTATTTCTGAGATGCACTGATTGTTGACAGCCATATTCCAGCAATTTAAAAAAAAAAAATTGTTTTGCTTTTTTATTCAAATTATATTTAGGGAACAGTGGTATATTCTGTCCGGAGAGATTTTGTTCTGGCCACACTCCCTGGACTAGAAACAGGGGAGATTGACTAGCTGGGATGGCATTTGCTGGCTCGTGTTCAAGGTTATCAGGAATATTTTGCCCGGAGGAAATCTGGCAGGATTGCTCTCTGTGATTTAATTTGTTGCAGAAAATGAGCTTGAAATGTGAGTGTATTTACAGCTGGAGAGGAGAGGCAACAGTGAGTGTTTACTGGTCCACATCCTATGCGAGAGAAAAGAAATAGTATAATGCTGTTGCTGTGAAATCTGTATTTTAAAACGCATTTTGCATAAGCATGTAGAATCTGTGACCTCGCATGTTAATATAGATAGATGAAGAAATGTATTGTGTGCATACTTCACTAAATACAAAGGCAAACATAGTAACTATAAAATTCAGCTTTGACAGGCATTTCATTTCCTCCTCAGTGATGTTTGCCATGTGCTTATTTGATTTGCACCAGTGCTGGAGTATCTTGGTTGGTGCATTGGGAAAAAGTACACCTTGGTTTTGTTTTAGTGCACTTAGGAGCACCTTAGATTTCACATGGCTTGTCCATCATCACAAAGGAGAAACGGGGTATATTAGCAAAGCTGAAAGACCTTGGTGTGTCACTCCACTTTCCAATTCCATGGAGGAATTTTTCTGTCATATCATTGTGCATCTAATCAGAATGAGCATTGCATTTTGCCAATAAGATGTTTCACTTGATTGACCTAAACTTAGTAGTGTTGTCAATCCACCAATATTGCTTAGTTAAGTTTAGCTTATTCCATAGTTAAAGTATACCTGGATTCAAGTCAAATTGGCACCAACTGTGAGTTTACTATCTAGATAAGTCGATTCCACACATTTTACGATATTTAACCCTGGGCCAAATAAATGAATAAATAAACCCGAACACACTCGAAGCCGCAATGAGATCATTTTGAGCTAAAATCACTACAGGCATAAAGGTGTTCCCCTGTATCACACCATGCTGTTCTCAAAACAAATATGAACTGAATAGCCAAGCTAGTGCTTGTAAAGCCTTTGCAGTGAGCTAGTTGATAACCATGCTTCCTGGACATAAACCTCCATCAGGACATACAAATATGCTTTTGGATTATGATTTATTGATAATGGGATTTTCAATAGTCCTATAGGGTATTAGTTTTTAATTATAATTATGTTCTTCTGAACTCCAACACCAGTGTGTTTTGTTTGCATGTCTGATGATATGCAGCAGGTGCTTCTGGATTAACCGATGACCTCTGTATCCCACTGCTAGCACCATTTGTTGTTGACAGAGAGAGGTGGAATTATGAACGCTAACGAGGGTCATCAGAAGGGCTGGACTGGCACAGCACTGATGAGTTTTGTACAGCACAGTGGTGAAAAACATAGCAGCCACTAATGCTGTACCCAGCCAAGGGATAAACCTGGATATTTGCAGAAATGAAAAATAAACGGCAGAAACTAGAAAATAATATGCAAAGCATGATTGGTGTCAGTCTCCAGCATGTCTTCCCATGCTCTGAGTTGAGTTGTTGAGCTCTTTTTTTGAACCCCTTGATGAAAATGAAGGGATTTATATTGCTCACCTACAAATTCTCCCCCCGGGTTAACCTAACTTAAACATTTTAAGGCAATGTATTAAAACAGCATAAAAAAACCTTTGTTTCCAGTGAAAGTCTGCCGTCTCTTCTAACATATTGTGCCTGGGGTGCACAATAAATGAAGCAGCAATGAGCAGATCACCGATGGAGTCAAAAGTACATGTTGTGACAGCAATAGCTTTCTGCAGGAAAAGCTGCTTCAGTAACATATCAATCTGAAGAGTTTGAATTCAGCATTGAAAAATCCAGCTGATTCCTTCAATATTTGATGTGTTGCTGGTGAGGATTGTAATTAGTGCAGTTAGTATTGCAGAACCTCAGAAATATGAATGCATGCGTATTGGAGGTAGTCTGTAGCTATGACATGTGTGTAATTCTGAAATTGCTGTCACAATTGCACTTTTATGAATTTGAATCATGTATTGACTTGGAATGTAAACGTATATGTCTGAATACTTATTTATAAAACTCTCATTTTATAGTTGTGATTTTTGTTTAAAATAATGACTGACCAAAGTAGTCTGATGAAAGTAACCAACTGCAGGACACACCGGAAAAATGGACATGGTACCTAAACAGTACCTATCCTGAACAATTAGTATTACATTCTTTCAAATAAAGAGCAAACAACAACCTTAAAGAATGTGTGTTTTTTTTTTTTTTTTCAAAGGCAAATCTCATTGCTTGAGTTATTATTATTATTATTATTTATCAGGCTCTCTTATCCAGTGTAAATTGCTATGTTACATAGTTCATCAAAACAATAAGAACATAAGTAGGACCTCAGCAGCATCTGACACGAGCAGAAGAGTCCATGGAAAAAAAAGAGGGTTAGATAAAACTGAAACCAAAAAAATATAGTGCCTGGCACTTATTCTTAGGAGCAAAATAATTGCACAACTGCATTTATCGTACTGAACACAAAAAAATTTAATTAAATAAAATGCAACATACCTTAGGTTATATTGTTTTCATGTCAGAAGTATTGGATAAGATCATAAGAGCAACATTCATTTGCATTGTACTGATACTTGAAGTGTCAAATAAACAGAAAAGATTTGATGTGAATAACATACTCATACAGCACTCTGAGAAATGTCAGAGACCTACAATGAGAATAAATGATTAGACTCTAGTGCAGCAGGGGACCCTTCTATCTCTACCTTTAGATAAGCATCACAACTCATACTAAATGAGATTTTTTATTTATTTTTTATTCTTTCTTTCTTTCTTTTTTAACAAAATATTAAATAAATTGTGATACCCAAAAGACAGCTAGATGGAGACAGGAGGTGTTTCAGGTGTTGATTGCAATTGCAATGGTTTCATCATTTTAAACACAATTAAGCATTACTTTATAGTAATGTGTGTTTGACAAACCCCTCCCAGTACATTCAGCAACAATTCATATATCAATAAGGTGCCCAAAGACCTTTATCTTTTAATTTTTCTATACACATTTTTAAAGGAGTACATTTGTTTCATGAGATGACTATAAACTACTGGCGAAATCTTACAATGCAAACACAGTAGCACGTACATGCAGTTCAGTCATCCCTCAGTTACAGGTAGAGAGAGACTACTTTTCAGTCAATTATCACATTTTCCTCCCCAACAATCTAAATCTGTAATCAATAATTAAGTACAGACAATGATTGACAGAAATGTTTATTGTGTCACATGCTGCTTTCATTGCATAGAACTGCAGACCTGTTGCTGAACGTTTTGTTGAACAGTAACGCGCTTTATACACAATGGGAAGACTGCATGTAAAAAGTGTATTAATTGCACAAGCATAGGTAAAAAGACTAATCATTACAACAAAATAGCTTGCAGCAGTGTAGGCTTTCAAAATAAAAGGCTAAAACAAATGAATTCAAATGAACTGAACATGCAAGATTTAAACTTTGTCATTTAATTTGAATGTGGCCTGTCTCTTTCTTTGATTGTGGCCAGTCTGTCATTCTTGAGTGTAGCTCAGTGTAAACTTGTTCATAGCAAACAACACATCTTACTGCATCAATGGAGATAGTTATAAAAAGTAATGCTTTGTCTTTTGCCCTTTTTTATCTATTTATTATTTATGTATTATATAAATATTTACATTACATTTTTTGGTGTAAATGTTATCAGTTTATTAATCAATTTGACTGCAAAGTGTTTGGTATTCAGTTTTCAGTTGGTTGATCTTGTATGATTCATGATCTCTCCACTTCTCAAACCAACAAGTCATTTCAACCACACTTTTTCCATGTACTGCAAACAACCATTTTTACATACGGATTTAAACTCATGTGATTGAGGTTTTCTGAACATGATTTTGCCTGACAGACAATTCCCTTTTGTTGTTTATTTCAATCTGTTATTGATGTTTTTTTTCTGTAAATGCATGCCGGTTGTTTTTTTTGTTGTTGTTTTTTTTTTGCGTTTGTATGGATTTATTGTAAAATGCAATATAAATGAACTCCGTTGGTGTGCTGTGCACCAGGGGATTGTCGTCGCACCCCACAGTTTCTTGTGTTTGACATTCCATCCATGTCGCAATCCTTCCTCTACCTGGTGTTTTATGTCAAGTAATTGCTTTTATGAGGGCCACAGTTGATTACTAATTGTGTAATTAGTCAGGTGATTGTGACAATTCAATGCCTGCAGTACACCATGGGGATTTAGATGGTAATGCAATTTGAAATTATTTTGCGTCACATGACCTAGATAAACTCGTGTCCCTAGTCGTGACACATAAATCCCAAGTAATGGTGCCAGTGACCTCAGTGATGTGAGTGTAGGTAGAGGGTTGGGCTATAAAGTGTGGATAATAACATGATTAAGAATCACGCATTAAAATGAGCACCATGGGAAGAGACAGAAAAACAACTCTAATAGACTACAGTTCAGTATGACCAAGACTTCTGTTTCTCAAGTGTGTTTACACAACATTATTCTATTATGTATGCAGTGCTATAACTAATGGGGATGTTCTAAATGAATATTGATACTGTGTACAGCAGAGATCATTTGTGCAATGCAGCTTTAATTGTTTATGTGTTGCAATACAGGAGAACTGTTTTTCCAATTTCCTTTTTGTATGGCTTAGCAAAAACTAGCTCACTGAGAAATCATAAATTAAACATGAGACAAATGTATGTTGAAAAAAGCAAAAACACAAAAATACATTGACTCATGTTCATTTTTGTAATTCCAACCACACCAGAGGCCAAAGTTTGTCCAATTCATAACTTGCAGATGAACATGCTTGACATAAAAGGGACATGATACATATTTAAGGAAAATTTTCTCATTTCCTTAGATGTGATATTCAAAGATGGAATTATTTCATCCAAGTTGCAGGACTGAATTCCCCTGTTGTTAACCCAACAGTCTCTTGAAGCCCCATTCACTTCAACCCCTTAGTGCAGATGTCAAATCTGGCCAATCCTCATGCATTTAGAGGGTGTTAAATTGCCCCTACACTAACAGCAATTTATCCCACAATTCAACTATTTTGAGCGTTTTTAGCAAATCTAACAGTTGTCTCTTATGACCAAGGTGAATATATCAATATAAAAAATATGACACAATAATTGCAATGTTACAAGCAGTAGTATGTGCATATTTGGCATGTTTGTATATTACTGTGTAATGTTAGGGTTGACTGCACAACATTGTGCTGAAGCAACAATTAAATCTATCTATTATTTAAAATTAGACAACCCATACACTGTTGGAAAGCATATAACGGCTGTAGTGGATAAAATAGTTATAAATCAAACCAGAATGAACTGAAAAGAAAAGAGTTAAAGTGGGGGGTTGCACATGGCTGATGTAAATGCCTACCCCCACTTTCTATTTGCATGTTTATTTTTCAAATGTATTGTTCAAGACAATACATGACCACTGAATCTTGAAACTGACATCTTTATGTGTAAATACAACCGTATATTCTAAACACTAAATATTATTCCATATTTAGTAACTGATATTAGTAGTAGAATAAAGTGGTATAATTACACAAGAATTCCTCTTGTTCATTTCGCTAATTAGTGAGCAGCATTTTTCACTGCTGTATTGGCATACCTTTGGCATATTGTTGTCCCTATCTAGTTGCTATGACGGAATATGAATTTTTGATGGTGAAAGCATATTTTATGAACTTCCAGACAGATGCTATTGACCAGTGTGTCATGCTTGGGGGGTATAGTTACTGATGAGACTGCAGGGAGGAAGTCCTTCTTAAATGGATGACATATGCAACACTGGTGGTACTTGTAAACTCTGTATTTGGCATAATTGTCGAGTAGCATGGACTGATAAAGCTAGAACATAGTTTTTGTTGCTTCCATTCATACTTTGGTTGCAGGAGCACTGACTGTCTGAGGTGTGCAATCTCGGGCGCTAGCATGTAGCATCCTGGCCACTAGGGGGCTTGCGCTAAGGGGTAAAGTGCTCATTTAGAAAGATCAATTAATTTTTCAAGGCCATGAGAAAATGCTAGCTTCTGTTTTTACTGGGTACAAATTAAAATGCTTAATTCATGAATTACAATTCATTTTACCTCGTCTTCTGTTTCCAGGTCTTATATCCATCTTAACTGTCACAGTGGCAGCAAAGGGGACCCAAATGCAGAAATAACTCGGGAGACTCAGGTAAGTACAAACACTGGAGATTTTACTTAAACACAAGAAGCAAAATAACAAACAGGGAATTTACATGAGAACACTGAGTGCTACACAACAAATATAAACAGAGCAGACCACAAGAGGACACAGAGAACTGGAGAACAAGTGCAAACTCAAGGGGCTGCCAAACAGAGCTGGAGAACACAAAGACCAAGTGAAGACACAACAGGAACAAGGAAATTAAATACACAGGGGAACAGGTGAAAATAGTGAGCAAACAAAAGAGACACATGAGTACCAAGCAAAACCACTAATACAATAATTGGACCCAATTAACAAGATGAGGGAACAGAAACACGAGGGTAGGAGAACAGGTGTCCTCTGGTGGTTGTCTGGTAGAACTGTGACATTAGCATCTAAATGATTCCTTATTCATTTTCTGCAAGACAGTATGCACATTGTAAATACACACACACACAATGGCTCTTTCCTGAGCAGTGACATTCATTTTTGTCTTTCTTTCGTGACTAATTTGTGGCAAGAAGTCATTTGGCAAGACTTTTTTGGGCTTTTTCCAAAACCATATAATGTCATGGTTTGGGAATCTTTGGCAGATGGATTATGTCACATTCGCTTGGGATTTGGAAAACAGTCTGCTAATCCTGGTTCGAGCATCTGGTAGAGGCAGTTTTCTGTTTAAATGGAATATGGAATGATGGCACTGTAAGTTGAGGTCTTACCCTGAAGCTGCCCTGGTAATTGGAAGCCTTTTATGTTTGTTTCCTCTCACCCACACCATTGACTACAAGTGCATTTTAGAACCTTCTTAATGCACTGTGTAATCACTATCAGTCACAGACCGAAAGCTGTTCAGGCTGCTGTTCAGTCCTTTTTTTCATCAACAGTATGCCTTGCTAGACATTTTATGCAATTTGATAATGATGCCCTTCATTACTGTTTTGTAAGTGTGGTTGAGTCCTGAAAACATTGAAACTCAATTGGACTTCATGACTGAGCACTGCCATTTAAACATTGACTGCCAAGCTTTGTAAAATACTACAGTGAAGTGTAGTATACCCTCTGGTGGTACATAGAGTAAATTTTAGCAGGTTCTATGCAGTGGCGACCAACAGAGAATGAAAGCGGCATCCTTCATTGTCAGGAAAACAGACCAGCACTGTGCTCATGTTTCTGTTTATGGCAGTACATATCTCAGCTTGTTCCTCTAGGCAAAAGGTTACTTCTTACCAATAAACAAGCTACCTGTTCCTGGCTGTCACTTTCTGCAATGCCAACATAAAAATAATTAGCATTCAAATCTTTGAGTTCCACATCAATCAATCACTCAGTCAAGTTCGGTTTAACCTTGTTACACAGATCCTCACCCATTTAGGGTGTTCTTTTTAAATCTAGAGATTTGGAAAATGGCTTAAATGAATTAGATTAGTTTATATTACTAATTTAGTTGTTCTCCTTCAAAATAAATTTGTTCTTCTTCAGTTTGAAATGAAATACTGAAACATCACATAAATAAAACAGATAAAACTGTACCTGTCCAGGATCATAAACTCCTTGACTACAAGTTCGCAAAATTAGAAGGTGATATGCAGAACTACTAAAGCAAAATTAAGCAGTGTACCCTGGTGTCCTTCAGTGTCTCCAAATCTATCCAAAATGTCTAAATTGTGCTTTGCTGTAAATCATAGCATAATCATGTATTGCAAATCAACTTTTATAACCAATCATACTTTTCAAGTGGGGATTATTATCTTTTCATCATTATAGCGATCTCAGATACAGCATCTAAACACCTTTCCAAAACTTCACCAATGGATAAAATCCTTTTTGTCCATTATAAAGAATACAAATGTGCCTGTTATGATGGCTTGACATTGATATTAACATTGAGAAAGAATGCAATAACATGCTTTCACACTGTGGTGGACATACTATACCTAAATACAGCATGTAATCATTCACTCTTGTATGTTTTACTGTACTCTACTGTATGTAATCTTTTATTACATGAGGATGGGACAGGAAAAAAGAACCAATTATGTCTCAACAAGTGCTTGTATACTTCTGTGTAATCTTATGGTTGAAACTCTGTTAATACGGCACTCTTCACAAAGAGTTTGTCATGTCCTCACAAAGCACATTACAGAGAAACAAAAGAAATAACAGATACAACATGAAATGGAAGGAAAACGTGAGAGCAGTCATTCAATGACAAACAGAACAAGCCACATGCCAATCAGATTTCCAGAATAATGTTTTATTTGATATGGCACTCTTATCACACAGTCAGTGTTTCACTTAGATTGACTGTATTAACTTCAGTGACTTTACTGGTTCGTAAACGGAGAGATTAAATGATGTGACCTTGTACGTAAATAGTATGTAGTCAGGTATAATTAAAATTAAAAAGGAGGAATTTCCCATAAACATCAATTAGCATCACTAACAAACATCGATGTGGATTCTGATGGAGAAAGAGATGATGACCTGGATGTGCACTGTGGCCCGAAAACACACACAACTGCAGTACAGGCTTTCCCTCTCAATACCAGCTCTGTTCCCAGAGGGCTGTTGCAGGATGGGATCGATGTGGGCGTGCTCCTTTTAGCTTTGCTTGTCTGTGACTGCGCCACATGTCACACCGCGAGCTTAGACTAACTGTGAATCATTTTTAGAGGAGGGAAAGCAGCCTCCCTAAAATGTGAGGGAGATACATACAGACGGGTGACAAATTAAAGGAAAAACCTGAGTAAATGAGCGGAGAATCATAATGAATGCAGATGCTTCCAAACAGGTGTACTGCGTGATACAATTAAGCAATTAACATCCTATCATTCTCTGTGGCATGTATAAAAATGCTGAGCAGGCCCAGTTGACCTCGATTTTGGATCAAGATGAAAAGATTTAAGTGACTGAAGGTGGGTTCCATTATTGGGGCATGGATGGCAGGAGTTTCAGTTACAAAGTCTGCTCAAGTGGCTATGTTTCAATAGGGACAGCAACTAAAGTGACATCTGCATTTCGATATATGGAAACGACATCAGTAATAAGGCTCAGAAATTGTGTTCAATAGCGCACATTCGATGACCATAATGCTGGTGCATTAGTGCGGTATCTAAGAAGAAACAGAGGAGCAACACAGGTAACTGCGAATGTCAATGCGGGACATGATCAGACTGTCAGAAAGAACAGTCCTTCAACTGCTACATAGAGAGGAATATTATGGTAGAGTTGCAGCGCATGAACCCCTCATTAAAATAGAGAAATGCACATTTGAGAGTCCAGTGGTGCAAAAACCGTAGGCGCTGTTCTACAGAGATATGGAAAAAAGTGATATGGTCATCCTTCACCATATTCTCGACAAGTGGGGGAGTGCATGTGTGGCGTAGACCAAGAGAATAATAGGAGCCTGATTGCTTGACCCCTACAGTGAATGGGCCTCGTGGCTCTGTTGTGGGGGGCATTTTACTGTGGGGGGCATTTTCCTGGCACAGTTTGGGTCCAAATGTCCCCTTAGAGGGAAGGGTCACTGCAAGTCAATACAAAGTTATTCTGAGTGGTGATTACCTTTACCCCATGATGAAGCATTTCTATCTCGATGAGAGTGGTCTCTTCCAAGATGGCAATTCCCCCAGCCACAGGGTACGAGGGTTTACTGAATGGTTTGATTAGTATGAAGAATCATATGCCTTCGTAGTGACAAGATCTCAACCCAGTAGAACACCTATGGGAGATTTTGGACTGACATGTTGGACACCACTCTCCACCACCATCATCAAAACACCAAACGAGGGAATATCTTTTGGAAGAATGGTTTTCCATCCCTTCAGTTGAGTTCCATAGACTTGTAGAATCTATGCCATGGTGCATTGAAGCTGTTCTGGTGGTCCAACACCTTACTAAAACACATAATGTTGGTTATTCCTTTAATTTGTCACCCGTCTGTACCTGATTAATAGATTTGACAAAAGAGAGATGAGGATTCAGAACTTCATTGCCCCATCATTAAAATTTTCATGAATATCACTGAGGGCAATTAAAGAAATGTAATTAATGTTTGAATGCTGAAAGCAGAATATAATGAGTATCTCACTTTATAAACACTGGTTAGACTCATATAAAAGAGAAATCCGCTATCCAGTTTTGAAACAAAAATTTCAGTAAAGATGCAATATAATTAATCTACAGAGTCTTACTGCGTATTCAAAAGACCATGAGGGAGCATCATGAAATTGATTTTTTTTTCCTCCAAGTACTCAGTAGGGCATTGGAAGCTACTGGTATGTGATGGTAATAGAGTAATGTGACAGTTTCTGTGTCCATTTATTGCAATGAAACACAAATCTGAACACTAAAATGAGCATAATTTCCTTTTTTGTGTGCAGCCATCTCTGTTTTGAGGAATTTTATTCGTTTGTGCAGCTTAATTATTTACCAGCCAAATTCAAGTTAATGCTACATTATGTAAGATTTCCATCCTCATTTTCATGTGTAACGGCTTTCCTTTGTTTACAATGCAGTTTACTGAGATTTACTAACATATTGTGAATGTAATTTAATTTTCATTAAAAAAAAATTAAAAAAAACATGCAGACCTTACTGGATGACAACCACGCTCAAAAAGTATATGCTAATATCCAACACACTTTTTGTATTAATACTTTCATGTTACTTATATGTTACAACACATTTGTCAGAGTTGTTGTCTTGTAAATATACAGTTGAAGCATTACAAAGGAATTTTTTTTGACATATTGTGATCTGTTGTGTATAAAAAGCATTATCTGTTGTTTTTAACACATCTACTGTACAGTATCTTGCGAGTGCATATACATGTCTTCATTTTTGTTTCCTTTCATGGCTCCCAACAAGACCAGTGATTTTCTAGCTGCTTCTACAGTCCTCTGTTCTCTTTTTGTGTCCTACCAGTGATGATTTCCCTATAGCATAGCATGTGATAGGGATATCATCTGCTAAATCTTCGAGAAAAACACGATTCGCCACAAACATAATCTGTATGAAAACAAAACAACCAATGAATGTTGATCTAAAGTGCCTTTCTACACTACTTAAACATTCACATGTCAATCAGGATTAATAATGAAACATTTCAGCTGTGCTTCAAATTTCAGCTGTGCTATTGATCTTGGAAAAAATGTACTATTTTGTAACTTATTTGTGACTGTGGAAACAGAAACACATGTAGAAATGAAACCAGAGCCTTCAGGTGACTGGTTTAATTCACCTTCAGCTGAGTGTTAATTAATTGCAACATTAAATCAGTAATATTTACGCTAAAATTAAAGGGGGGTATCATGGAGGATATTGTTACACCCATAGAGTACATCCCATTAACACTGTGTGTGCATACGCATTTATCACCATCAAATGCTGATATCAGAGATCCCACTGAGCAGGAGATATTAAAGTGGTCGCTCAGTTTAATTTCCACTTGATTCCTTCAGGTTCCCCATGAGCAGATGCCAGAGAGTCTCCCACCTGTGGGCTCTCCATCTGTTCCCTGTGTCAGACTGCAGTCAGGGAAGGGCAACAGCAAAAAAATGACATACACACTGTGTATATAAGGACACATATATAATGCATTTTAAATTTCAAACCAAACAATGTGTTATTGTTAAAAGCCCCCCCCCCCCCCCCACCCCCAAACCAAAAAAAATTCTCTGTTGGCGTCTGTTAGCCTGCTGAGTGACATCTGAGGAGGATGACTTGTGCTTGTGAATTATTGCCTGTCTGTGCTTCCTCATACTCACTAATACTGTTTCATTACTCAAATCTGTTACTGCTAAATCTCTTGCATAACTCAAATGTGAACAATTAAGCCATGGTGCTGTAAGAGCACTGGTCAAAACAGATGGCTTGATGGAGTATATTTATTTGGACCACTTAACCATGCGGGAATGAGTATACAGGCCAATATTTTACTTAATGTTCTGTATCGGTGGTAATCATGTGTTGCAAAAGGTGGCCTATGAGCATTAGCAAATGGATGAAGATTATGTCTGCCGTCCTGAAATGTTAAACACTTTGCAAAATTAAACACGTGTTTAGAATTCATCCCGGCTAAATAATGAGCGTACGAGTGGAGCTGGTGGCCAGAGTGTCACGGCAGGTTTGTCGTCCCTTGTGAGGGACTCCCAAATTAAGTGTACAAGGATAACACAGTGAAAATGCATGCAGTGGTGAAAAGAAACGTGCAGGGTACAGAAGCAATCTGACAGTCACGATGACAAAATTATACACGGAATATATTAAAAGCAATGACTTACGAGCCTTCAGAAATGCTCTTTTATGAACGTAAGTGGGACGGAGGGGCATTTTATCCTCTTGCCATGAAATCACAAGTCAGTGTTCACCTCCTTTAATGCCCTTCGAAGCCTTTCGAGATTCAGGAGCGATGAATCGCGGAATCAGAGAGAAAAGGCAAGAGAACTGAATAGTTAACAATCAGTGATGAAGAGAGGTGAAGTGGACATATTTTTTTCCCATGATCCACTTGTAAATAATTTACAAGAATCCCATTTTTTTTTTATCTCTAATGGGCCTGTTTTTTATTGAACCAAGTGATATGTTGTAACTCAGTGCCATAAGACAAAGTGATTTTAAGAAAGGGTGATGCTGGCAATGCAAATATAGAAATTTGGTAAATTGTGGAGGACTACAGTGAGACACACAACCTGCACAAATGGGCATCGAGTAACACAGATTGCAAAAATCTATTAGAAATGGACTACAAGGATTGAATAGATCTACAGCCAGGAAGGGCATGTATGGATTTAACAAGCATTGTGCTACTTATTCTCTGGTAGGGTACCAGTGTTCTGTGGTACAAATGACTGTATCCTGATGAAAGTGTTCCCCAAATCTTATTAAGACTTCTGAGTCTGAATACACAGGGGTAATGAAATCATTTCTGTCTCAGCTCCCCTGAGAGGTCTCACATTGCATTTATGTGATGGAGTCTGTGCAGCATCAAATATGGAATATGATCCATAAAGCTCGCTGGAAATTTAAATTTCATATCAGATAAGGGGGTCTATGCAAATGGTGTGCATGCATGCTGTTTAGCAGTGGTGAATATCTTCAGATCTGGCCCGTTAATTTGGCCTGCATTGGGAACATTCATCCAAATGAGTCATTGGCATCTACTGCCAGCAACATTTACAACGGAAGAGGAGCAAATTCAGTACATTTTTCGAGTACTGGGATCCACCCATAGAGCTGAGCCAGGGGAAGACCTTTCACCACCGGCTTTGACATGCAGTCCACGGGCACCTGATTGACCAGCAGCGGTCACTAGGGAGCGTTGAAATGCGGACCCATATACTTGGAATTACAATCACCAGTTGTGCATCACCCGATGAAGCTACTGACCGAAGTTGGCATGGGCACAGTCTGGATTCATAGTGTGGTGCCTTAACGGAATGAGCCTGGGTAGGGGTATTTTATTTTATTTTATTTTAACATAATGCAAGCATCTTGGGTGACAAAACACACTCACTTGATGCTCCAAAAAAGTATGTTTTTTTACCGTAAGCACTGTTAACGTTTTGTGACCACATCAGTCTTCATCAGAACCTACAGTACACTGCATTTCAAAATAGTACAAAATAATACATTTTCAAAAATAGTATTTTATTTTTATTTTTATTTTTATTTAATGTCTCTTGTAATGTAGGTTTCAGCATAGTGAATACATGGTTCTTGAGATTAACACCAGTAACTCATGTCCCTTGCAGGGGACAAAAATGAATTTCCTAGTTTTAGGAGGATATTATAGCTTGATAGCAGGATTCTGAGCTTTCATAAAATTGCTATAGTATAGTAACCAGTCAAAAATATGATCCATGCTCCATAAATCTGTGTTTCCTATAAATATGAGATGAAGGAATGTGGATGTGCTCTCATGGAGTGCACTGTGTTGTCAGAGTAGACTGGACTGCCATGGATTGGATTGCCATATGTGTTAAAAATATGTGTATTGCAACAGATAAAATATATGCTTTTTACTGTTGTGATGAATCAGTCCACCAAGGATTGCATCACAAAAAATAATGTTTCTAAGCAACATGGAACTGTCAAAAAAAAAAAAAATTAAAAGACAGAATCCAAGTCAACCAAAAACCACCAAGTAGCAGAGAGGAATGAGCCCATGCCATGAGCTAAATCCATTGCACCGTACTTATCAGAGGGGTGATGTAGCCTCTCCTGTCTCTGGAAACCTGGCATGTTACATGCATATGCTATCAAAGGCAAAATCGTGCATGAAACTTTAATGAATGCAGGAACAGAGAGAGGCTTGAAAGAAGGTGATGCGCTAGAGGCAGTGTGGAATTGTTTCAGAAAAATCAAACCCAGAGGAGTGGAGGAAATCCTGGGAAAGAAATAAGAGCACAACAGCCATGGGCCACTGCTGGAAAATTATTACTATTTTTTTTTAAGTGCATGAATATTGAACGTATATTAAACTTTGTTTTCATTTATATAAATATGTGCTTCTTAACAAAGGATTAAATGCACATGGCATTTGCAAAGCACACGTATTGCAAGTGTGTATTTGAGTATTGTTACTGCTCGCAGTTAATGGAAGTCACGCGGCAGAACCCTACAGCAGAACCGCCAATATGTGTATTGGGGAGAAAGGAGTAGTCCTGTATGAGTAGGACTGGGGGGATAACCTGGTGTTCTTTTAGCCAGTGAAGATGTGCCAGTGGAGCTTTTTTTTCTTTTTTTTTTTTTGCAGGTCAATACTCTAGTAGTGTCAGAAGCACTATGCTTCCTGTATGGACTGTATTCATTCTTTTTATATGAAGCAGTGTCCTTCTTGTCATTTTTCTATTCTTTATATTGATGTTTCAATTAAAAATGACATGTTGCAATTTTCTCAGCCAAACACAAAATAAAACTTTTGTAAATCCTTAATTTGGTCTCACAATAAATTTCGTATCAGCCTCAAAATAGACATTTATCTGATATGTGACTTGCGCATTCACTTCCTTAAATTATTCTTTTCCAGTTTGCTTCTCCTCCCCCTAAAAGGAATAAAAATGAAAGAGCCTATTAAATGTGAATAGAATTCTAAGGATATCTTCAGGTAATGGATTTAGACACCATGGTAAAATGATTGCTGCCATGATAGAGAAACCTGGGGAAATGCAATAAGGTCACCATAGCCTTGTATTCTTTTATTCTGCATTGAGGGTAAGATTCTAGCTCTGATTGCCCATGCTACCCCACAGCAACAACGTTGTGTAGTTTCAGTCCCGCCCACATAAGAACCTATTTTAAAATCAGATTGCCCCCAGATTTACCTTCACAAACCAGACAGCAGCACCAAGTTAGTTCTCGCTAGGATTGGAGTTGCTAGGCAACAGAGGACACTCTCTACAAAACCTGTTCCCTGTATGAGACCTGAAATTATTCTTTGATTCCAGAAAAGATTGTGTGTGTGTATGTGTGTGTGTGTGTGTGTGTAGGTGTGCCTGTGTGTGTGTGGGTGTGTATGTGTGTGTGTGTGTGTGTGTGTGTGTATGTGTATGTGTGTGTTTGTTACACCAAAATACAAGGAAAGAAGAGCACAGCAAACACGTAGGTCCCTAACACAGGTTCTGTATCTGTATCTGTATGTACACATCATCAATCTTCGGAATGACATTGCAAACAAAAATAAGGTTAGGATCACATTCATGAATACATGAAATTCTCTTAAAATGGTAGGAAAATATGGCAGCGATCACATTAATGACTTGCACAGCATGAGCACATTCAGTTCTAAATACAGCTAAAAACAGAACTAATAATAAAAAGACGCTTTGTGGTGAGTTTGCATTTTTGTTTTCACTTTCATTCTACAATAGTACTTTACAGTAAATGATAACACCATGTTCACAGAGAGAGAGAGAGAGAGAGAGAGAGAGACAGAGAGAGAGAGAGAGAGAGAGAGAGAGAGAGAGAGAGAGAGAGAGAGAGAGAGACAGAGAGAGAGAGACAGAGAGAGAGCGCCGAGGGGAGAATGGTGAGGCACTGTGCATAATATTATCCTGGAATATAATAATAACTGGGACATATGATGAATTTTAAAAAAATTAATTAATTTTTGCTTTATACGTTGTGTATGCATGCTTGTGTATTCAGCGAAGGGCAAGAGATATGTAGGATTAAATATAGTTGTGAGTGGCAGGTGGGAGTCCTAGGTACCGTAGTGCTATAGCCATAAAAAATGCAGCAGTTACTCTAAAAAAAGTACCATAGAAGCTAGATTGATTTCCATTCCCCATTTATTCATTGGTTATTTAATTTACTCAAGTTTATCGGTACTTAAAAAACCCCTTTCCACTGTTTGTTGTACAGGAGAACCCATTACCTAAGACTTTAATTTGCGTGGTTATATGATTTGCTCATTCCAATTTTAATTGATTAATGATTTTGTTAATTGCTTGATTTAATTGGTTACTAATGATTGTGCCTGTCTCCGAGATCAGGTTATAGTGTTAGACAAACAGACAAAGAGGAGGTCATTACAGACCCTTGCTGGTTGTGACCTGCCCATCTAGACAGCTGTCAAGAGCTATACCCACAAGATGCCCAGGGGGAAAATGTTTAGACTACACACTGTGTCTGGATGTTTACTGATCAAACTGACAAGAGGGAAATGTCTTGGTTGTGTTTATCCTTTTGCCTGTGTGATTGCCCATGGAATCTTTAAAGAGCTATAAATAAATATCACCTCAGTTTGGATTCTTAAAATCATTGGCCGGCATGTCAATGTTTAGAGATGAGAGTTGTTATTCTGCAAGTATAGTGTAATGCATTAACCATGCCCTTTAGTTGGAAACATTAGTGAAGAGTGCCCCCTGTTGGTGTCTGCTATACTTTGAGGTAAAATCAGGTTCCATATTTCTCAGGAACAAGTCAGAAAACATCAATGCCATTGTGTGCTTTCATGTCTAACCAGTATGATCACAGTCATGGACCACTTTGGTTAAGATAATGTGTCCCTTGTGTTTGCTTAATGTCTGCTTAATGCCTGTAATTTCATAACTTTTTGAGACACACAAGGAAATCAATAAACCTCAATTGTATTTGTAATTGTATTTGACATAAGGAAAACCAAAACATTAAATTCTGATGCAAATTACAAAAAATGATTATAGCAGCATGCCAGATTTCAGGTCCCAATTGAACAGGGAAACATACATACATGGATCTAGAAAAGAATACGTAGCAGATACCTTTCTAGACAAAGCCATTTCTCATTTTCAATGGCTCAAAAACTTTCTCAGCTATGTTACTGAAAATGCACACAAAGTTCCTTAATTTAATAATTTAATTTAAACATGTCTCTGAAGCCCTATCTGCTCAATCTGATGTGGGCTCATTAAAATTCAGTCTATTTTCCCTTCTGTAGTCAAGTTCCCAGTGGAAACTGGGTGTGGCTGAAACAATCTTCGCAAAATACCAGTGTGAAAAATATTGTTCAGAGATGTTTTATCTATAAAGCGGCTTCACTGATCAGCTAAATCAGATCCCATGAGCCAGCAGAGCTCTGTGTGTTCTGGGGTACATTTTAAATGGATTTGGAAATTTTCAAATGAAATAAACTGCCACCATATATGTGTGATGTTATGCATACTGTGTATGGTATACTTACTTGGGTATTGAAACCACAACGCTTTCTTACCACAAGAGAACATAATACAAAGGTATTTCTTTCAGGAAGAAAAAGTGGACAACACATAACAAAATGAGACAGTAATGACACATTCATTCTTAAGCCCATTTTTAAATCACATAGGTAACATACCAAGGGGAACCTGTCTTCAATGAAAGCGCTCATGAAATATTTTGAGGTTCCTCCATTTCCTGCAAACAATACTCACCTCCGGTGCATTATAAATGTTATAGGAGAATGTATTTCACTTATGTATTATTTAAAGTGAGAGTGAGAGAAATATTGTTGTGCTGGGTAAGGTGCAATTTGTCGAATGAGCATAATCTCTGCAGTATTGCACAGTTAAGAAGCCTTTGATAAATACAAACTGCGATGTTCATCCATACTGCTTTGCAACCCATACTGTCACACCTCCAACTGGTAAACTTGTGCAAAGCAACATGCATAGTGCAGTCCCCCATCTGCCATAATGATGGAACAGATTGAACCCTGACTCATCACCGAATGCATCATAGTGCCAAAGTTGTGTTTGGCCAGTTTCTGTAAGAATATTACATAAGTTTCTGCGTCCGTGTGCCAAGTCCCAGCATGTTTCTCTACACCAGTTATTCAGCACTAAGACTGTAATGTCATGGTAACTGAGTAAATTCCATTCTAGGATTTCATTTCTATATGCCATAAGGTAGCCAATCAATGTAAAAAAGCAATTACCAGAGAGAAAAGGGAATATATCTCAAGTGTATGCCAGGAGCCCTTGTTCGTGGAGTAGTTGAATAAAGCAAATAGTGGCTCTCCTGATCAGCCAGATCACAGCATTGGTTAAACATAATCCAAGGAGGCTAAATGTAATATAAATGCTCTCTGAACTATGCAAATAATTGAGGGTGATCATTTATGATTAAGCTTAAACATTGAATATTAGCCATATGCTACAACAGTATATAGGTACTGTAGGTCGTCATCACCAGTCTACAAAGAACAGAACCATCTCCAACCTTCTGAACCTCCCCTGTCCCCCTGTGACAGTTTTATGATTGCAGAGGGCCAATGGAACTGCCAGACTGCCATTCACAAGGCCAACTTCATCTGGTCCTACGCCTCTCTGCTCTGCTAGTTTCCTGCCCTCGCTGAAAGATGGATCACCCCAGCCAGCACCACAGCCCCAGCAGCCCTCTCCCCCAGGCTTCTCCTCCTCCCGCAGTCGTCAGCCAACTTGATCAGTTCTGCTTGTTTCCTCCACCTGGACATTTTCTGTTCTCTCTTTTTCTCATCTCTCTGTCTCTGAAACCCGTGATGTGGCTGTTAATAACCCAGCCTAACTGTTTATTGTAATTCTCTATCTTCCATCGGGCCCCCTAGCTAACTTTCTTGGTAAGATGGACATCCTGCACAGCTCATTTTCGGTAGACAGGACTTGATTGTGCTGGGAGACTTCAGCATCCCTCTGGAGAGCCCCCAGTCAGATGGCTTCCTCCCTCTACACCACTCCTTTGACCTCAACTTGCTGCTGTCACCCTCTGCGAACTGACATATGCAACTCCCTTGAAATGGTGGAGGCCACCGACACATCAGTCACTCCTCTCACCTGAGTCCCCCCCTCTCCCCACTCAATACTCCCACCATCTTTCTGTCTTGAAAATCTGTCCTCTTACAGATTTTGTCCTCTTTTGACTCCTGCTATCCCACCATCCAGTTACCTGCTCCTCAGATCCGTTCTCCACACCCATTGACCAGTCTGTCTCCTCTGACATCCCCCGTTCATTTTCTCCCTGTCCACAGGATGTGTTCTAGGTGTGTCGATCTATTCAAACTATTCGAACTTGTGGTACTCTTCTGCTCAAGAACCCACTCTTGGCCACTCTCATCCTTTGGATTCACCTCTGCTGGATACTACTTGATATCCTACAGAAACTTCTTAAAATGCTAATGCTTTCATTATACAACCATTGGGCCTCCTTGGTGGTGTGAAAAGCTAAAGATTAAGCTATTGGCATAGTGATGTGTCCCATAATCCATAATCAAATACCAAGGATAGCAGTGTCAATTGTACCTCTCATGTGATAAGATCCTATTAGCCAAGGAATCATATCAAAATTTCAGTTTGCTGGGTTTCCTCATCCTTGTTGCAGATTTTATTTTATTTTATTTAACCATTATTTAACCAGGAAAACCCCATTGAGATTGCAATCTCTTTTGCAAGGGGGACCTGACATGAAACATAAAGTTACCCAACAAGACTTACACCTATCAAAAAGTACAAACATCAAATGTGGAATGAGACAGGGGTGCAGATCCAATGTATAGCCATTTTTTACTTTTTGTTGTGACTATGAAATTACATACCAATGCTGTCAAAATAAAATGGTGACTTCTTTGTGAACTAAGAAACCATTACCTTAAATGTACAATACTGTATATATTATATTTTGTATTGAGAAACACATTGAAAATATTGCAATATATTGCAAAAAATGTACCCATTATTTGCCCCCTATGGGATATAGCTGAACTTTACCAATAGAATGTATTACTAAGCAGACATAAATATGCATTTGCATGCATTATTTTTCAATACATGGCAAATAATATATTTTGATATAGTGAATGGACACACGGACGTGTGTTAGGCTGTGGTCTCCAGGATTGACCGATACATTTGCAGACAAATAAAAATGGGCATATCAAATTGGGAAAATGAAAAATAAGAAGTAAAAATGGGTTCAAGTTGATCTTTATCGCAAATAAAAAAGGGGCACAAGTAAGTATTCCGCTTTGGAAGGCAATCGAATGAATTCAACAGGATTAAAAAGCTAGAACAGAAGAGGTAGATGAAGAGAAAGTTTTATTGTCTTCTTCTAATGAGATATGTGCAACTCCTGTTGATCACATAATGAACCATGGACTGACAATGGGGGAAACTCGGCAGTGAGTACAGTGCCCATTGAAAGCTGATCTTCAGTTTTAATTAAACCAAAAAGGGATGTGAAATAAATATCATTAGGCATCCTCAACCATAGTTGATGTCCAGGGTCAGTGCAGGGGAACCATAAAACTGCGCTGTCATTTCTTGTAATGGGGTAATCTTTCACAAAGCCGCATTGGGCCACAGTAACACACCACACCTGCTATTGTTTCTTGATTCATTGCATCGTCATCGTATCCCCCCACAAGAGAAAACAGGAAGGGCAAGAGCCCTCAACCATTGTCATTGCTTAGGACAGTGTCAGTTTCCACCCGACAGCACCAGTTCATAATTTGTTTGATGCTAATCTCTGCTTCTCTGCAGTATTTATGCAACCTGGTTGTCCCTGAGCCAAAGTTTTCTGGATCACTCTCAAAAGTTAATAGCCACCATCTTTAGGAGCAGATTAGGCATGTGAAGACCGGGATACAAAAATAATGTCAAGTGTGAGGGAGGGAATCAGAGAGAGAGGAGTGAATGTGGCTGGAATGAAGTTGGAGTTTGGTTGTTGACAAAAATGGAACATCTTCTCCATAAACCTTAAGTTGTGATTATGAAGTAACATGTAGTTGTTAACATGGTCCAAGGTGAGAATGAACTTACTAGTCAGTGTGAGCTTAATTCTGTGGCTGTATTGCTTCACACCGGTGCAAAATAGATAATTATTACATTTGATGCTTTTCAACCAAATTATTGCATTTTAGGCTTGCAGGTGAGCAAGCCACAACGACATCAAAATAAAAATATAATACAAAAGGAAAATTAAGACTTGAACACATTGAATAGAATGAATTTATTTTTACAAGAGTCAAAATGCAAGTAATATGGTAACTAGTTTTATACCAATTGAAGTGAGCATGTGTGACATCCAAAACCAATTAACATGAAACAAGCATTGGGAAGGAACTGAGACTAGGGAGCTGGTGACCTCTGGTGGCACCCAGCTGGAACTGTGATCTGAAAAATTAACTTTCCAAAGCAATATTTCGCCAACCTGTTTGCATTCTGAGCACTGCAACAAAACAATCACAATTCCTGAATCTCTTATATTTTCAAACATGTCCATGATATGTCTAAGATTTGTCTTTGTCTTATATTGATCATTTCTCCTAAGGGAGGGGGGAGTGGGTTTAGGAGAAACAGTTCAGTTCAGAGTTCAGTCGTCTCTTAATAAGAATCTGATTTATTTCTCAAGGGATGAAGAAAAGCCTATTGTAAGCAGTAGACTTTTCCTCTGGTTCCCTATAATTCTATGCACACACTTGGTTCCTTCAATGAGAAATGTTTTGGAACCTCTGAATTAAGGGAATAGAGAATTGCTCATACAAATTCCATGACATGTTTTTTGTTGTTAGTTTAAGCCAAAAAAAAATTCTCAAGCACAGCACACAGCAGATATAGAATGTTCCACCACAAGACTGTTAAATGACTGTTGTCATTTATAACATTTGCACTGATTATAGCCTATTATGTACTAGATTTTTCCCAAATCATAGCACAGTCTAAGATTTTGGTTTAAACAGTATGTTGACATGTATTATCAGTGAAGGACAACAATGGGCAAAAGCACATACCCAAGGACTGTGATATCCATGTATGCTGTCCGCTGCCAGATGCTGATGTTGCAGTACTTTTTGCTGGCTCCTCAATGAATCACTTGCTTACTGGACCCGATCAATGACACTCAACTGTTTCTGTCCTTTCACCCCTCTGACACATATCTTCTCATACATCCTCATACGCCTTGTGGCATCTCAGCCTGCCTGAACAGCCAGCATCTGAAGCTTAATCTGGCCAAGACTGAGCTGCTGTACATCCTTGCCAAGTCATCTGCACTTCAGGACCTCTCCATCACCCTGGACGACACTACAATGACAGCACCCTAGACTTCAAAGAACCTCAGAGTGACGCTCAACAGCAATCTGACCTTTGTTGACAACATATTGTCACTGAGTCCGGTCTGTAGATTCTTCCTCTGCAACATCTGAAGCATCTGCCCCTTTTTCATCACCTGCTCCACTCAACTCCTGGTCTTGGCCCTGGTGCTCTCCCACCTGTACAACTGCAGCTCTCTTCTCGCTGGTTTACCTTCCTGTGCTATCAGGTCTCTACAACTCGTTCGGAACATTGCAGGCCTGTGACATCGTAATATACACCCATGTCTCACCTCTGTCTATATCCTTCCTCTAGCTACTAGTAATGGCCTGCATCCTGTTATGTTTTCCGTGGTTTTAAATTCGAGATCCTACATATGGGGTGTAATGGATGATTTATGGAAGCCAAATCTGTTCGCTTTTCCAGAGAGAAATGTGAGCAGAAGATGGAAGGCCCTTTCGTGTTATTTCAGGTCAGGTAACCAATCAACGCAGAACATGTGAAAAAAAAAAAAAAAAAACTTGAAACGCCCGCCCATAATGACCTATTCAGCTCGAAGGTTAAGAAACTCGCTGGCTATATACATATATTTTTAAAATGTACTAGAATATTTCTTCCCTTAAAAAATCCTTATCAACACATTTGGTAGACCTTGTAGAATAATATAAAATTGACAAAAATGTAAGTAAGACACAGGAAGACACAGGACCTTTAAGCATTGCAGGGGTATGGTAGCAGTGTTTGCTACATCAACGCTCTAGCCATGTTACTAATGTTTTTTATTATGTTATTGTATTATGTAGCCTTAGTCAGTTTTTTTCAGTGTACTATTTGGCAGGGGTGTAGGAGTGAGTTTGACATTGGGGGCAGGACACATTTGCTTCCCAGCCTCTATCCCCTCCCGGCCTCACAATGAATATTATACTTAGTGGAAAAGTTCATTGGTTCCACCAGTGCCAGCTATGGGTACTAAAGATGCAGACACATGCTAGCCTCATCCATTTTCATCTGCCGGAGCTGGCTTTGTTGTTCCTTTATTGTTCTGTATGTATGTGAGATATCTCTGTGTGAGTAATACCAAACAGTTGACAACCTCAAGAGTGCACCAGAATGAAAGTATCATGTTTAATCAACTTAATTAAACTTTAATTAACCCTCTGTTATTGAAATGCGTGAATTAATTACATCACAAACATTCTATTTTCAGACACATAACTAAATGCATATTTGATCAATGTGCAATAAATGTGTCTTACACAGAGTGTGGGGTGCAGATGAGGCATGCCAACTGAACAAGGTTGAATAAGAGCTACTCTACACCTCAACACCACCTCCCCACCACCTCACTACCCACCCACCTATCTACCCATCAAAACCCTCTAGTGACATATTAAATCTGTCAAATCTATCAAAATATATTTATTTACATTATCTGAAAATATCACTTAGAGAAATACAGAGGTTTATACAAGGTTTTGACAACATATGCCTAGATTCAGGAAGTTCTGCAATATTCTGCTTAGAAGACTAAATGACACATCTCAGAGGAAGAAAAAACAAACATTCTCTTGTGGACTATGGGCCAGGAGAAGCCGGTTAGTAGTCATTTAATCACAGCAGTGCAGGTATTTGGGCTTAACAACGATTTGTTCTTTGAGCTGCCTGAAGTTTATACACAGCCAAGCATTCCAGTGACAGAGGATATCCCCGACAGGAAGAGTTGGCTAAAGTGGCCTTTGATGCTGACTTTTAACTGGCCCCAATGCTTCAAAGGTCATGGAATTGTGGCAGGTTATCAACAGTCCAGAAGATGGTTTATATGTAGTGACGACCCCTCTGGGATGGGTTGTGAATGGTCCACTACAAAGAAGCATTGATGGTAAGGACAACAGGAAACATTCAGTATCAATAGGATTTCTATGGTAACATTGCAAGAACTCTTAATTAAACAGCACAACCATGACTTCAGTGAAACATCATATGAAGACGAGAAATAGATGTCTGAGAAAGCCTGTTCCAATTCATTTTTAAATTCCACGCTTCACCATGGTTACAGAATCAACCACAGCTTTACAGGGTAGTCTATGTATTGGCCACAAATTCTGCTTAGAATTCTTGATGAAGCACTTCTGTTGCATACCTGTGTACATAGCATGGCTTGCTGCAGTGACAGGGAAGGTCATCTGTTGTCCACAGAAATAGTGCAATGAATCTCAGTCCCAATTCTTTCTTTTTAATTTTTTTTTAACAGTAACGGTGTCTGTAATTCTGCAATTCCTGGCAGTTTTATTTTGGGAAACCAAGATAAACTACTCACTCTACTCCTTCTACAAGCAACTGCAAGCAATGATACTGGTGTGAGCTTTCTAGCATAGCACTGATTGGTATAGATATTTAGAACTGCAGAGCCATTGATCAAAAGCAGTCTGTTGAATAAATGGCTGAAATAAATAATTTGCTATTTCAGTGAAAAACAATGAAAGAAATATAGCCACATATAGTGATATTTGGTGGTTTAAAGGCCCACGCAGTAATTTAAATTGCTAATCAACAAAAGAATATGTGGATGGCAACTAAGTATCTGAGTGGTAATTGTAGTTTTTACATCTTGCACTGGTGTCTTGGTATCCTAGGCAACAATTTTGCTTAGTCTTCTGAGAGTTTTTTTGCTGATGCAGTTCACATAAGGCTACTGTGGCAATGTAAAGTACATCTGAGGTTAGGCATGACTTATTTGGCATAACTCTAGCTATTTATTTTTTGCAGTATCTTACCTGACAAGTGAGTGATGAGTTTGTTTCCATGGTCTTGAGCTGCACAAATATTACAAAAACACTCAATAATCAAAAACAACAAAGAAGAATGAAATGTAGAGGATAAAAGATGAACAAGGAGATAGTGTTTGCTGACACTTATTTTAAATACTTATTTTTCCTTTTGAAGTACTTTTCATGAGGATCTTTATTGTTATTTTCATTGGAGTATAATTTTATACTGCAGTACCATATATTCATATTTTTGCTCATTGTAAGCCGTAAGCATTTACCAACTGAAATTACTAAATGGGTCTTTAAGCCCATAAAGGCATGAAATATCTCAAGCATAATAAAACATTGTGAGAATACTGAAGAAATATATCTTCTGGTTGTGCAATGATACACATTTGAGAAAAATTAGAAGAATATTTCCTGTTTAACTTTGGAAAACAATGTATGTCAATGGGAAATTGGTTATTGGTTCGAGAAATATTAACCAGTCATGGTGGGAATTACTGAGAGCAACAATCATGGTAAATCAGCGTAAGATTTGTGAGAATGGATGAACGGCGAATGAGTTATGATCATTAATGTTATAGGGCACCCAACATTCAAATAATTATCTCACAACTCCCATAATGTTCAATACAGCTGGTTTATAGTTATCAAGTTTGATTAGGTACTCTAATGCAGTGTACCAGGTTTGGCTCAAATGAACAAAAAACAAAGCCTTTGTGAGGAAAAGCTTGCAGCCTTACAGTCAACCATCAGGGCTTAAAAGGCACAGGAGCCCATTTACATTATAAGGCATGACCAATCTCAAATTCATTGGCTCACAGCTCCCAAAGGTATTGTCCGATATACATGGTTTATGGTTAGGAAGTATGGTTAGGTACACTAATGCAACATGCCATGTTTGGTGCAAATATGGGCTTAAATCCTTAACAAGGCCTAAATTATTTTGGCCTACCCATTTGTCATTTAATACATTTGTTTAACTATTATCCTTTTCCGTTTTTCTGTGAGAGTAGTTTCAGCTTGACACGTAAACTTACAGAAAAATAAAAAAAATATGGATCATTTTTCCTAGCAGTTGCTGAAGAAAATAACCTTTGTTTAGCTTGTGTGTCAATGTTTTTTTTAATGTAAAAATGAGTAGGATACCAATACAACGTAATGAGTAATTTCTTTAAGATAACACTGTTATCTGTTGCATTGAATTTATGCATTAAATCATATCATACAAGATAAACTGATTGCTAAATGATGACCTCATTCTTTACAGACAATGTTAATAATCAACATATTAATTAAGCGGTACTACCCAACTCGATCAACATAATCTGAATGCATAACATGCATAGCACAACTGCTAAACCCGTAAACCATTATGTCTGATGATTAAGGGGACAATCTGGTCCTGCAATTTTCTCAGCTCGACAGGAAATAGCCTCCATTATTATTTTTGTAACTTTATGGAAGATGACAACTATAAATGGAATTTCTATGGCCCTGTTTCATTTCCAACAAGATTGTGGATGAGTAATTACACACAATGCAATATTTCAGCTAGAATCTACTTGTCAGATTTCAGTGTGAGAGCTGACAAAGCCTTCAGTGTCGCAGAGCTAAAGTACATAATGCCTCTTGATAATATTTAAAGGGACAGTGGCAAAACATTGCCATAATACTGTATGTTAGATTCACTGAACTGTCAATGGTTAAACTAGGCATCTCAGTTGATTTTTTTAAAATCGCGTAATATCCTGTTGTTACAGGCAGCTGTTTGCACGCCTGTCTAAATGGTCGTCAACTAGCCTGCAGTAGTAGAGACCGGGGCAAAAATTCGGGATAAATGTAACAGACTTTTCAGTTAGGCATCGAGATTGAACGACATATTTCAGGTTAAACACACAGAATTACCATCTCTTTGTCTCCAACGAAGGGAGTTCACAACTTTTTCAGGAGATATTGGCAAAAGTCTGTTTTGGCTATATGCAAGTCATTATTTTTATTTTATTTTTTTAGTTTTTTGGCTACCGTATTGTGTGTGTGTGTGTGTATGTCAAGGAACCCAAATATATGTAATCGTAAACAATCGTTTAGTGACTAACAGATCGCTTATTTTTGATTTAGCAGGCTAGCTTTCTGGGATTGCTAGGCAGGCAAAAGTGCAGGCATATTCTTTTTGAATGTTCAGGGTTTTACCAGTGTAGCTATAACGGACTATAGTGATAGTTTCCCATCCCACAAAATTCGGATTGTTACAAGTTTCCTTTAGTAATGAGTTTTCAGTAGTGTACAGTTGCAGTTTATACATCTTTAAATGATCTTCAATTAGCCTAGGTGTAATTATGAGGGGGAAATCAACTTCTGTCAGAGAGTTCTCCTCTCAAGTACAAATTTTAATTCAATCTTGACAGGAAATGTGATATTGCAGATACAGTTGAATCCGTATTAAAAACATGAATTAAACTGTATTTTAAAGCCAGCAGGTTTTTTTACCAGACCTTGATAGTTACTTGTATTTCAGCATTTCTTAGATACAGATTTAATCATTATAAAATTTACAGACAAATGAATAATCTCAATACTTAGAACAAAGTTCCTTTCAGTTAAGGGCACCCACATGCAATGAGAAAATAATATCAAATAACTCAACCCATGAATAATGATAAGAACTGAGAAAAAAAATTGCCTATATTATGCAATTTTACATATTTCCCACAAGAGGTCGCCACACATCCACTGAGGACTGCCTGCATTCCATGACTAGAAATATTCAAAACAATAATGTTAAAAGATAAATAAAATGAACTCATATATAGGCATGCAAGAATCACACATGAATTGGTAGATTGGAACAATGCATTTTTATAATTGAAAACTGAGTTAAACTGAACAACATGATTGTCAGACATTACTTTCATCATTTTGATAACCAGAATTCATGTTCTCTTTCACAGAGATTACAGCATCACGTTTAAACTTCATATTACAAGTAAGGATGCCCATTGATTGCAATATATTCCAATGACCACCAAGTTAATTAATTAATATTGGATAAATATCAAGAAAAAAGGTCTCACAACTTTATTTATCAGTTTGCTTAAACTTAGACTCAATGCACAAATTGTAAATTGAATCTGGACCTAGCATGTGGTAGGTGCACTGATCCTAGATTGAATGACATTCAGTGGCATTGAACTCACAAATTTGACTGTAATGTCTCAGATCTGGGCAGCGTCTTGTGTTGCCCAGTGGAGAAGAATCCAGGCCTGTGCTGGGAACATGCCCTCCTCTGCAGTAGGAGCACGCACTGGTCTCTCAGCTCTTTGTTCATGCAAAGCAGTATGATGGGGCTGGAAAGGTTCGGCAGGTCCTGGAGGAACTCCATCACAGTCTCAAGACAGATTTTCTGCTCAGCCAGCAGGGAGAACGCTCCCCCTAGTGGTAGACAGAGGTAGGAGATGCTATGATTACAACGGCACACATTCACTTTATTGTTATGTACTTTTTGAGGATTTTTAGGAGGCCAAGCACCTAATGTGCAAAGGCACACTATTGGATTCCTTAGTGTTATTATAATTTTTATTCCACCATTTTTGCAGTTCAGGCAATTGATCGAGGAGTACTCCAAATGGTAATTGAGCAATTTTGGCCTCAATTGGCCACTTGGTGGCGCTGCAGTAAACAATTGAAAATTCTCACTTTAACAATTTCTGAGCCCTTTGACCTAGAATCTAGTTACCGCTCCTCTCAGAGGACTAAATAGTCGCTATAGCAGATGATGAATGCTGCTTTGTTTGGCATAGGGTACTTAAATTAATACAACATCCATCTTCTCATACAGAATAAATTTGCCTTAAGGATCCATTATCCTACAATTATACATTTACCACCATTTTGAATTAATAAAAAAACACTTAAATCTATCTCCTTGATGCTTTCACTGATTTGAAATGACCTTGGGATATAGCATCTATTCATGAGTATTATGATTCCAAAAGAAAAGGTGCATAGCACATGTATGCTAGGAATAATATTTCATATAATCTGGAGTGCATAGTGTAAAAAAATATAAACATATCTCAGTTATCATAACTGGTTTCGGACATAATCAAAAACCTAATCCAGTGCTTAATTGTTCCAGCTTTTAGCAGCAGAACTCGGAGTGGATGTGATTTACATATGTATGAAATAAAATATGTTGATCATGTTTTATTTTATGAAATACAATATGACAAAGAGTTGCATAATTGTTTTTATGTATATACACAAATAATTTACTGTTCTAATGTATCTGATTTCAGATAGAGAGAAAAAGACAGAAAAGAAAAGAAAGTAAGTTTTTTTTTTTTTACCAGGGATGTGTGCAATCACTGTGATGAGGGAAATCACTCCGAATGTCTTCGCCAGTCTTTTGTTGGCAGCCTGGCTCCTGTTCATTTGCTTGGCACTCCTGAAAGTCGTGTGCAGGATATGGGCGTAGAAGTAAAGGTTCAGGGGCACAAAGGCCACAATCTTTACCAGAATTAGTATGCGCATGGCCCTGTCGTTGATGTAGGAGAAGCATGTTCGGTTGACTACGTCCAGATGGTTCGCTGCATTGCCCAGAAGATGCTGGGTCAGCCCTTTGATGAGCACAGGGACAATGGGGAAGAGGAGCTGGAGAGCAAGGAAGGTCTTACGGTCCACCACCCGGCTCCACCCGCACACGATGGTCAGGTAGACGGAGAAGGAGATGAAGAAGGTGTAGTGGAAAGAAGCTGAGCTGGTGATGTGCTTCACGTTCACCATGATCTCGCACAGGGTCCAGCCCAGCGCCCAGTGCCCCCGGTCCCTCCAGTGGACCATCAGGGGCCAGAGAGTCATGTTAATGATGTTACACGTGGTGCTGCTCAGGATGAACATGGCAACGTTCTTCTTGATCTTGCTCCTCCGGCTCAGGAAACTGGAGGCCAGGGAGGCGAGGACGAAGACGTTCAGGACGAAGCCGGGAACCAGCAGCATGGCCTTGGAGGTGGCGCACAGGTTCAGGTAGACGGCAATGCAGTAGCAAGGAGAGCTCTGGTTCATGGCTCTGGAATCTCGCCTCACAGATGTTTCAGGGAGACGGTGACGGGATGAAGGTCATCCAGGTTATGCTCAAACTAGTATTGGACAGGTGTGGTTCAATACCTGCCCCCCATTCAACACCATGATGTGGCCGTCACTTTGTGATTTCAGTAGAGGCGTAGTGAAATATAACAAAGTTTTTTCTCTACAAGTTAAAATGCTGTGAGCCTACTTTCATTAGAAAGTTTCTCAGATGTACAGTCAGTCTTGGTTCTTCTCCAAGCACGCCCAGAGTGTCTGGTCTTGTGTTCCTTTCACCTTTTCAACTGCTTGTGGCAGAATTATTTTTCATCAGCCTTTATCCCAACGGAACCAATTACAGCAGTTTCAGGTCATAATCCTCTCCTGCTTATCAGGGATTTGACCATGATTACTATTCTATGAGGATGATCCTTTGGTTGGTCGGTAGTTAATTGACAAAGCTTATCTCTATCATATTCACACACAATTAAGTTTTCAGCTAAATGAAATTTCAATGGAAGATGCATTAACTCTATTTCAACAAAGCATGGCCATGCATTACTGACTGACTCCCTTCAAGCTCATTCAGGTTGACCTCACAATTACTAATACGTCCACAACAAACATGTGGCTGGCAGTTTGGAGTGGAACACCATTTATCGTTACCAAGGCCTCTATTGCCAAGACTGCTGTTATATAGCTGAACATGTACTGCACTAACACACTGCTTATATATGCACCCCCACTGTGTTACGCAATGCGTCATCCCAGGGTTTTCACCTTTTGAAGTCTGCCACAGATATTCTCTGTTCATTTTTTCCCAAGGCTTGTTGATTCTACTTTTTCATCTAATTAATTTGCTCGTTAGTTGCACATCATTAACCCAGTTACCCCTTCTAGTGCCTGAGACGGGAAATCTCTGTAATGAGCCTGAAGGCCTGTTTGTTTACTCCCTGCACTCACTGCAGCTGAGCAACTGTGGCACAAAAAGGGACTGGTCAAATCCCACAGCACACCGCCATTATAAACAATGAAATGTTAATTCAGCTGCGATTCAATTAACACACTCTAGTGAGCGGGCAGCAATGTATTATGGATAAGTGCACATACACACACACACACACACACACACACACACACACAGACATATACACAAACAACCAATCAATCAATTTATTTGTTACAAATTTGTTATATTGTGCTTGACAGTTTACTGTTTACCCTGGCCTAAGCCCCACCCCCCGCCCCCTCACTCCCTCCACAGAGCCAGCCAGAGGCAACAGTGCCAAGGAAATCTCTGGGGGGTGGGGCGCCAGTTTGCGATCATCATAGCCCCACGCCTATTTCCTTTTGTCATCTCCCTCCACTTGCTACCGTTATCAGCTTTCAAAACCTTGGTGCTAGAGAGCTTAAACACATCCTGCTGCATTGACACCCCAGGTCCATATGTGCATCCAGACACACAGGGTTGTTGCAGTTTATTTCTTACATATGCTGATGCAACAGTCAAAGTAAATTCAATAAATACATAAGTTACAAAATGTTCAGATTGTTTGAATGACTTGCTTGAAATGCTAAAAAGTTTTTCAATGGGGTAAGCTATCATTCTGCTAGATATTTATAACATAACTTGTTCTAGCACAATATCTATGCTTTGCTAATATTTAGTGGTCTGTATTTCATGCCAATTAAACATTCTGAATTGAATATGAATGTATGAGTGTGGATGCCTGTAAACCATGCATTAATCTGCTGGAATGGAAATGGTGTGCAATATCATGATATGATGTGACTGAGCAAATTAGGCTTTACAAAGCAGACAGTTTCATGGCACACATATTTTTACACATAAGGCCATTTTGACTTGCAGCGGAAGACTGATTAAACACTGCTGATGCTTTGTAAGGCAATGTGTCCATCAGTCACCTGTCAAGAATAAATGTGTTTAGTTTTCAGCAATGAGCAGCATACTTTAATGCAAATTACACGTGGGTTCAGCCCAAATGACTGAAGCTTTTGAAGAAAACATTCTTAATCACTTAGACCAGACCTGCTCTAGTCTATCCCTGTGAAATAGTTTCAGTATATTAAAACACATCATTACACATTGTTAGACAACTTGAAACATTGGCCTTCTTCTTCCTTGTACATCAAATCTTCATTCCAGAAAGTGTCATCCACTTTGAGGCTTTTAAACTTTCCAAGCAAGGAGTAAAATGCAGTGGAAGGCTGATATAATACTAATGCTCAGCTAGCTGGTGTTGGAAATCTCCTGTGAGAAATATATGCTTCAATATTAAAGCAATGCTTTTCAAGAATCATCACATCACGGCTTTGGTCTAAATTGTTAAAGAGCCCAGAGAGAAAGAAATTGGTTCTCCTTAGTAGAGAGATGACATGGTCCTGTTTCCACTTCCCCATCAAGAAATGGAAAAAAGTACAAGGTCGCCCTCAATTTGAAAACTGAACATGGTCCACTGACGCTGGATAGACACTAAATGGACAGGAGCTCATATTATGGCATAAATAATTAAAGATTATGAGGAACAAGTGGACATTTCCACACGTGCGAGCCCAGCCCACTCACAATATGGAATTAAGCATTTTACTGTATGTTATGCTTTTAATTTTTTAGATTGATATTTTTGAGAATGGGTGCAATGATATTAAAAAAATGTATAATTGTAAAGTACATACAGGGATGTTCTGTGAATAATCAGTCATTTATTTTCCAGCTACTATATCAGTTATATCAGTAAATCTACTTAGAACTTAAAATGTTGAATCGAATTTTTGAAAAAAAGCTAATTGCAAAGCCAAATCTAATCTAATGTATCATTAGGCTCACACTAAAAACACCTGTTACAAGAAATATCCATGAATGGTTGGATGTTACAATTCTTTTTCATAACTGAAATAAATGATTAATAAACTGAATTTGCTAATAAAATCATATTAAGCATTACTAATGAAAGGAAAAAAATAATATTTTGTGTGATACATATCTGTGTATGTTCCAAAATATCCTCACTGACTATTCATAGCAATATTACATCTTGCCAGAGCGAAAACATTGATTGTATGGTCTTCTTATTCTTATTCTTATTATTATATATTTATTTTTTCTTACCTATTATGTCATTTTCATTTGTATTTGTCTCCCTAAAAGTGTATGTACACTTGGGAAAATATGAATAAAAATTAGATTTAAAAAAACTGAACAAACAAAAGCAAACAAGCAGTACTAAAGCATGCAATAATGTTTTAGCAAAAGTGCATCTTCAAAGTAGTAACATTCCAAAATGGGCTCAATTCCTATTTAAGTGGAGGCTGCATATAAATATCTCTGCGATAGTTTATTGTCATAATGTGGATATCCAGTGATTACTCTTGACACTGGCTCAAGTTTTAGATTCCATGCTCAATTTGTTTATATGTGACTACTATTGATTTTAAATCACTGTCAACCCAGTACTGAATAAGATTGGTATTTATCAAAAATTCAAGCATTCACTGAACAGAAACCAGCTTCAACACGTTGAATACCTCAAACATTTTTTTTTCTCCTTTTTTTAAATAAATGGACAAGGTTAGACTTCAAGATAATGAGTGGCACATGCACACTATCTATTTTATTTCTGGAAGTGACCAGAAGGAAATTAAATTGACCCTGCAATTGGGCATCTCAGTGTGAACGTGTCCACACCGAGAGGCCATATTCTTGCTGCAAAAGGAATGAGGACAGTTCTGGCTTTTAGCTCAGAGAGGCTTTGATGTTGTCCGGAAAGAGGGAATTGGGGAGAAGGGATCATAAGAGGGAAGTGAAGTAAAAATAAAACCAAGGTGCAGGACCTGGAGGAGATGAGCTGGCCGGCTCCAGCATGTCCCCCAGGTCAAGAGCTTTGGCAGATCAGGTGCACGGAAATATCTCTCTCCCTGGGTATGGCCCACTTCCAGCACCACACCAAACAACCTGCCTTTAGAGGTTATTTCAGTGTGCTTTATTGTGCCTTCATAACATCACTGAGAGAAACTACTGCAGAATTATCTAAATTATTCTCTTTGCTCAGAAATACATTTACTGTCGAATGAATACTGAATGTTGAAATAGTGTGGGTGCCCCAGCTGTGGAGTGTCTATTTTTAGGTTTGTAAATGGGTACTAGATCCATGGAGTGCCAAAATAAAAAATTAAGAACAGGAGTGCTTTTGACAGTTTTAAGCTCTCTAGGATTCAAAACTCTTAATTGAACTAACACATTATGAGGTATTATAAACACGTAGCCCTGGTTTCAATCAAAACTTGTCTTGAACTTTTATTAATTAATTAATTAATTAATTTATTTATTTAGTTTTAACAGAATCAGTCTGTAGACTGATATGAGTAGACAAATAGAATACATGGCAGGCTTAAGGCAATCTGTGTTTAATCAGAAATGCACGCGGAACACCATCAAAGGCAGTTAGAAAATGAATATGCATCTGTCATTAATATACATTCATGAGTCAGCCATACAGGTTTATGTTTATAAACCTCAGGAGCCTTTCAGGCTTGACTTGATATATTATGGTTTAAATTCCAATATTTTCAAATCACACGTTGCAGTACTTTCCCATACTATAGCTGCATGAACACTGTTAGAGAACATGGAAGTAATTTTTCGAAGTTATTTTGTATGTAAAAGTAATTCATCCTTGATCAGGGCATCTTTTAATAATATTCTTAATGAACTTATAGTTCTTATACAATTTAGGGTATCACATTCCCTGAATTCAAGCACTTTTACCGATCATCCCATGTGCCTAAATAAAAAATGGTCTTTAACCATAAGCTAGCTAGTTATGTTTGACGCAACGTGCATTGAATTATGAAGTGCCATTCCCACATTTCCAAGCATTTTTTTTTTTTTTTGTGAATCAAAATGAATGCACAAATAAATATAGCAGGTTGAACAACATCAGCAATAAATAAAAACATAATAATAAAACGCTTTCAGTAGCAAGTATCTGGAAATGCAATGTGCACTATATTTGCCCTCTCTTTTAGAGATCAATTGCCATTGATATTTATTCAATCAATGGTGTTTGCCATTTCTACAATTATTTATGACAACTGCCTCTGGTGCAGACCTCTGTTGTGCTAATGAGCAGATACGCCCTGGTAGAATCAATGTGCCCCTGCCGTGCCGTTAATGAGCTGCTCCAGCGTGGCGCTGGTGTCACACAGCGCAGAGCAATCCTTAAATGACACTGGCCTGCTATTGGGTGACAGTGCCACCCCGCTAGCACGGAGGCAACTGCTGGAACGCAGGGTTGAAAGCACGTTCTCCGTTTGCAGCGATAGAGGAAGAGGCAAGAAACAGAGACACTTTCGTTGCTGTCCCCGGTTCTTCAGAGCTGGACATGATTAGTTTACCCCTCCTCACACACATGCACGTGCACACACACACACACACAGAGTTTCCAGGGGGTAGTACAGGGCAGGACTGTGGGGCAGGATATTATCCTGGTATGGAAGCACTTTCTACCTTTGAGTCTGTCTCCCCCATGTGGTCATGATAAAAAGGAACACTGTGTAGAAAAGGGGATGCTGTTTCTGGATAAATGTATGCATACACATAGAATAGATAACTTGCAGAATAGTGTACGTACAAACTTACTTAATTGGAGGTTATGTTGACACTTAACTACTTAAAACCCTTCAAACAAAGAATACTATCTGCAACATACAGTACAACTCTTTTCTATAAAACACACACACTGCAGAATAATCTACACATTGATATGACAAATTTATCTTTAATTAAGAAGTGCTTTGAATCCCTTTTACTCACCAATCAGAGGCAAAGAAATTATTGTTTAAATAGAGCAGAGGGTTAACGTGGATTCTGGTTCCAGACTGCCTCATTTTTAGGAGAACCTGTGTCATCATCCTGTGCCATTTAAACCGATCTTCACTGAAATCAGAATTGTATAAGCATGTGATACGCATTGTTGTAAGTTGCTTTGGCTAAGCGTGTCTGCAAAATGACTGAATTGTTATTGCATGCACGAGTATCCCTTATTGTTTCTCTGACAATGATCCTTAGTTTGCGTGGTATTGGGACTGAAATTTCCCTATGTAATATCTTCCCAAAGTACTTCAGCACACAGCCTATTTTCCACCAGCTGCTATGCACTTCACAGAATTTCCTTTTGCCTGGGAGCATTTAAGAATTTGCTGCATGAATTAGTCAGTTGCCTTTGTTTGTTCAAAAGCTCCTTTTAACCCAAAGGCAACATAGCATTCTGAGAGAGAGAGAGAGAGAGAGAGAGAGAGAGACAGAGAGAGAGAGAGAGAGCGCATGAGAGACAGAGAGAGAGAGAGCATGAGAAAGAGAGAGAGAGATCAATCATGATATTCGTTGGTACAAGGTCTTTTTAGGGTACAAAAATATTGCAGCTCAGAGACTGTGAACTGGTGAAGTATAAATTAAGTGCCATCTGGATCCAAATCGATGCATAAAATTTTGATTTGGAGATTAGCATTGAGGACCTTAAACTAAGTGGCACTAATCCAATGAATTCAGGAGTGGGTTAAAATGGGCTGCATCCAGACTCTTCCTGGCAGTTAAAATCCAAGACCGTTGGCAGTCTGTGCTGTGTAGGCTTCGCTCAGAGGAGAAGATAAGACGCTGTGTAAATTCTTTCAAGCACAGAGTCTACCAACCTATAAGTAGGTTTTCTTTCTTTATATTTTTGCCAAGATCCTCAACTTCCATGGTGATAATTGTGCTCAGAGCACTGAGAGTAAGCCAAAGTTGGTGTAAAAACCGACCCCCCACCCAAAAATAAAATGAAATTAAATAAAAAAAATACATTTTCAGCCAGAGTTTTCTTTTTGATCCATGTAATAAATATTTTTTAAACTGTTCCCAGAAAGCTTGTGGGCAACTGCGGCATCATTGCAAGGAGTTAAGGCAGAAGTACCCTGAGGAAACCTGTTTGATTTCAACTCACCCTACCACTGGCAAGATGAATGCAATTGTGTTCCAATGCTGTGAATTTCTAGTCAGAGTTGATCATGAAAATGACAAATACTTTCCAGCACCTTACATTTGCACATTTGCACACTTTGAATAACATACAGAGATTTGTGCAATTCAGTTACGATCAGTTACAACATAATGCATTTTTGAATGGGTGCTTGCTTCACCCTTAAATCTTAGTGTACAGATTTCATATTCATATTCTGATTTCATATTCTGAGTGTTCTTATATAAGCACACTTACAATTTACTGTGTTTGAGATCCAAATGTCTCCCCTGAAGCTCCACCAGTAGTCAACACAGTAGTCTACGGTTCTTTCTAATAACAGTTATTCAACTCAGTTGTATGAAATGCCAAACAATGATGTTTGCAATCTTCTGGGTTTTTTTCTAAACAACAGATCTGTAGTTGCCTCCAAACTTACCCAATGACTGTGCTTCTAATTGAACTACGTGTTTTGTGAGATACAATGCACAGTTACACAGTTAAATAGGCTTTTTTATATAGTATGCATACTTGCACAATATCACCATCTAGTGGAACAGGAGCAGATTTCGCGTGCATTTATAAACTGTATTTGTGATGGTGTTTGATATCTATTATTTTTGTGAGCTTGCTTAAGGTGAACAACTTTGAGTAACCTATTCAGTAGATCAAGGAGTTATATACTTACCATACTTTAGTCTGCAAATGCCATTAGTTGTGTTTACTAAATCCTTTGAAGGTTGACTGCTCATTGACAAAATATGCTGTTCATTGTACTGTAATCAATTAAATTCTTCCATATCCTTCTTGTGGTATAGTAGTATATTTAGATGATGACAGATAAATACGAGCTCCAGGCCTTTTTTATTGTATTTTTATTATTTTTTGCAAAGACACGGAGACAAAAGGGAATCTAGCAGGAAAACACCTCAGACTAACTTGTGAACCAGAAGCCTTCACACCATTTGGCGGCCTTAAGAGGCGAGAAGTGGATCAATGGGAGGGGTGGTGTCGCGAATAAAACAAGCTGTTAACCGCAAACCTTCACACCTACAACATGGACCATCGTCCTCATCGCTGTTAAGTGGTGATAGAGATCTCGGCTCAAAGCAAACACCTTCTATTAGAAAAACCTATCATTCTAAACGTCTTACACAGCGCACTAGTATGCTTTCCAATCTCACACGAGGAGGACTGCTCAATTCTCCGCAGCTTTGAGATTGACTGTCAACAGATTCTGCCCCTTACACTTACCATGCAAGTTTTTCTTATTTTTATTTTATTTTATTTTATCACAAATAATAATGTGCCTACAACTAGAGAAGGGTGAGCTGATCCTTGATCAGTCACTGGGCAGAAAAAGTACACATCAATTGCTTGATTATACCAGATTATCAGATTATTGTCTGATTATAAGTACAGTTTTTTTTAAAAACACACAAAGTTACTCTTATTGAACCTGACATTCAGTGCCCTTGTCCTGCTGCTCTGCATTTGACCTTGAATCACTCTTTTATTACAGCAAAAAGACCACTGAGAAAAACTGTTAAATGTAATATCTGAAACCAGTCAGGTGTCAAACAGCAGCACAGAACAAAATAAAAGATGATAACCCCTCCCACCCCAATTCCACATGCCCTGTACCCCACACCTCGTCCGTTCCCTCCAACACCCCAAGACACGTTCCTCCCCCACTCACTCCCAGATCGCTCTTCGTATTTTTTTATTTTTTTTATTTTTCTGATGGCAATAACATTTGCAAAGCAAGGACAAAAGAACACCCTGCTGTCTGAGCCTTTTCCTCTCAAGCCCACTGTGTTAAAATGGAAAATTACTGTGGCGTGAAGATCAAGCCAAAGACAGACTCGGAGCAACAAGGCCTGTCGCCACTCTGATTAAACCATCATCTTTGATTTGAAACGGGCGCGGCAAAATCGTTATGGTAACCCTGAAGACAGAGTGGAATGCTTGCTGGCTAATGCCCCCACAGCCTCTGTAATAAGAAAACTATCACCTGGGTCCCCGCCGCAGTGCTCAAACCCCCTTTTAAGGACAGGCGACGGCAGACTGCTGCTTTGTCTGTCAATTTGTGTTAACAACCGCCTTTTTGATGCAAAAAAAAAAAAAAAAAAAAAAAAAAAACCTATGCAGATAATGTATTGTTTTTTTTTTTTTTTGCATCAAAAAGTGCCATATAGACATGCATCTATATGGCACTTACCACTAACAACCCTCAGGTGCACTGGGATTTACTGCAGCTGTGGATGTGCAACAGAGCTGTCATTCAGAGTTAAGCATTTTGACTAGACTAGCGCTTTTGTCTGCATCGCATTTGGGTTCCTTTAAAAAGAACACATTATTGTTACTAAGTGATCGGACAAGAACAGTGGGGAATGGCGTCTTCGTCCTCTGCTTTTTAAATTTGTCTTTGTGTTACTTGATTTTTTACCAATTCATTTATTGACCTTCATCATCCTGCCTTCCGCAGTGAAGTCCACTCTTAATTTCATCCACACCACGGTTAATCAATTGCAGGGAGATGAATTTGCACGCCAAGTCTGACCGCCTTGGAATTGCGTGTGCGCCATTGCAGCAGAAAATGGGACAATAACGATTGTTTTGAAGCTGCGGGAAGACTGGAAATTCCTTCTCGGTGTGAAACGTTAGCGATGGGGGAGCGCGTGATTGATTGCCGGCTGTCTGCGCGCAGGTAGCTTTGGTGCTTCATCAGTTCCTCTAAGCTGCGAGCAGGGGGTCAGTTAGCGAGAATGCGCTGGTGAGTTCGGAGTCTGCGTAGTGACGCGCGGTTACAACTTGAAGCAAACTTTCCCTTTTGAAGCGGAAGAGGGCCCTCTCTATCCATGATAAATAGCAAAAAGAAACATGTTCAACTGATTTATAGCGCGCCTGATGGCTGGGAGGGGTGGGGCTGTGCGAATTGTCTCTCAAATTATTACAGGAGAGCGCAGGAGCTCGGTACAAGCTGAAACATGCCTTACGTTATGGTTACTACTGCAGCGTCCATTGAAACTTCAGTCTGCCACTGTACAGTATATTCTTCAGCATCATGGTGTGGTTTGGCTTCTCCCAGACTCCCAACAAGCTCCCCACAATGTTTTATGGAAACCGAATAAGACAATCCGCTTTTTGGCTTCTTGCTGACACAAGTCCTTTTTTATTCCCCCTGCTTTTGTGTGCGCAGAAGACAAGAATTTAAACTAAGGCTAAGCAGGGCTTTGAAGACTCTCCTCCTGACTCCGAATCAAATATTTATTAATGTCCTTCAAGCAACATTGAAATAAGAGCTCCTGGGATATTTGGTTATTTATATTGATTTATATATTTTTAAAATTGATCATATTGGACCAATACAAATTTAAACTAAACCAGGTTTGATATTTGAAGGGTGATATTTAGAAAACATCAGAAAAAACACCAGATAATACAAAAATAAGTGGAGGAGAGGTTTGTGTTTGTTTGTGTTTCTGTGCGCACGTCTGTGTGTGTGTGTGTGTGTGTGTGTCTGTCTGTCTATCTGTTTGTCTTGGGGGTAGAGGAGGCTTACACACTGTCAATCACAGCCACCTTCTTCACATGCTATCACCAGACGTGACCAATCTTCTCTGATGCTTACTGGCAGAGAGATGAATTTATTTCAGCATCTCTTTCTTTCATTTGAGGAATGTTATGAGACAGTCCTCAGTTATGAGGTGATCCCTGGTTATCCTGGTTCCTACCAACCTGTCATTAACAAGCGTTCATTTTAAAAGACATGGCTTGGTCATGAACTACACATTTTCCCAAAAAAAAACTTTATTCCCATAATACTGATGAAAACCTAAATTGGAAAAGACATGTTTCATTTGTAGGCAGCAAAATAATTGAGAATTTTGTTTCCTAGGCAATAGATGTGTGCTGCTTAATGAACTTGAACTACACCATGGTACAGTGTATGGTTTTCATTCATACGGTAATATTGTATAACTAGATCAATTCTGAGTGTCACAGTTACAATACAAACTCTGATTCTGCCCTGCAATTTTTCATCCTGGCTGTTTTACATGTTCACAATATCATCCATCCATACATCCATCATTATATGTATCTGCTTATTCTGGTCAGGGCCACGGGGGGTGCTGGAGCCTATCGCAGTGTGCATTGGGTGAGAGGCAGGAATACACCCTGGACAAATGGCCAATCTATCATAGGACACACCCACCATTCACTCACCATTCACTCACACCATGTCAATAAATGTTAATTTCCAAACAGCATACTACCAGACTATTCTTATTAAATGGATTGTGCATAACTATCTTATTTTCTGAATTCTATATTCCAGTAGTTTATTATTTTTTGCTCATTACCTCTAACAGATTTATAATTCAAATGTAATGGGTTTTCATCTACAGTAGATTCTTTATTCATTATTTCTTTACATTTAATAGCGTTTTTGTGTTTATTATCATTTTTATCAAGTAATTTATGTTTTGTTTTTACATAATCCAGTACTTTCTGGAAGAAAAAAACATTCACTTTTTTCTTGAATGTGTAACATTTATCTATCTAAATTGTCGCAGTTTAGTCTTTGCATTTTTCTCTGATTTCACAAAGAACTGCAATATGGCATCATGCATCACTAACTGAATCATGACCCACACACCTTTTCCAGGTGTAAGTGCAGTAAAGAAGGCTTCCGCTTTACAATGTCTACAACAAAATAATGACAATAATAAAGTGTGAATGGTAGCCACTGTAAAACTGATGACATATAATATGAAAGGTCTACTGATTTTCAGCAAGCATTAAAAATAACCCTAACCTGCACATCAATGTTGGACAACGCCCCTGGTTCATTAAAGCATTCAGGGAATGTCTGTCATTATGATGGTTTACAATTTGCCAGCTGGTTAACTAATTCTATGAGGTTTTAAAAAGGTAATTAATGTATTTACCTCATGTGGCCAGATTCCAGTGACCTCCATGTGGGCTGTTCGAAAATGAGCCCAGTCTCGCTTGAGTGCCTACACACTCGATTACATGATGCGATTTTATTTGCTTGGCAGATATCCATGCCAAATTTTTATTGACAGGCTTCAAAGAAATGACCCCACAAAGGCTGGGCAAAACCAGTTATTAATAATGATCACTTTAAATTAGTTTTTTAACCTTCATGACATTTTTAAAAAACTTTGGACAGGTTAATTGCAAAAGCATATAGCTTTCTGCTTTGGCAGAGTGTGCAGTACACAGACAGTTCCAAAACCAAGACAGATATATTTCTGAATCTACTTTTTAATGACAAACTGTGAAAACATGGTTACTGCACACCTCACATAATATGCACGGCCACAGCGAACGATTTTTGGTCCTCAAAACATTCCCAGAATATGCGTTATACGTTTGGGTAAATTTTCTCAGCACATACATTTGTCTTGTTTTCTGGGTGTCCTTGTGCAATGCCTTTAAAGACCCTGCTCAATCAAAATCTTCATGTTGTTAGTTGTTGTAACACATATAAATAAAAATACAAAGAAATAACCCCACAAAATGAAACATTTGTTATTCTCTTGAGATAATTAATGGATATTAATTCTTATGTAATGCAAAGAATTAAGTCAAGTATTCAAAATGTCCCTTGCTAGAGAACTGCAGGTGTTAAAAGTAGAGTTGGGTAGGCCAAAAGTGGAGTAAAAATGGACACTTAATTTTCTTAAAGTTTGTGTTTTTTTTTCACTCAAAAGGATACCAATTAATCCAAGGATACATTATGGGTGTCAAACATCAGAATGATCTGGCGGGTCTAGACTGAAAATCAACCATGTACCCCTGGAATTACCCGCATATGTTCTTAGCCACCCAACAGCTAGCAAATATGTGCAGCAAGCGTATTATAATTACTAATTTCACAGACAGTTCACCTGGAGTTTGATGATAGAATGCAATCCACTCAATACCAGAACAAATCCACATCATGGAGACTGCTGCATCAGTGGAGTCAGTTTTGTCCAATGGCATTCTGAGGTACTGGTGTACAAATATAGACAGTATATTATCAGATTTATATTATAAAACCTTATTAAAATTTTGGTTTTAAACTTCTGCACCAATAAATAAAAAAATCATTGTTTTACAAACTGCTCCACATAATGAAATTTATGAGTACAAAAATGTGACTGATAAGGTTTTGTGTGGTTGTCAAAGCAGTTTTATTTTTACATTAAGTTCAATTGGCTTTTTTTTCAGTCAGCATGTGTGGTTTCTGTTGGCACTAATTTATGTCCATACTAGTCTCCAATCAACTCTTGAATTCCAATCATAGTTTAATATGTTACCTAATCATTCAAATAGCCCTTGAGCTACAGCAACATAAAATGTTTCGACACATATTGTGTTGTGCTGAGTCAACAGGTCTCCTGATTTGTATTGCACTGCTCTGTAAAAATACATGCAGGCTATTGGCCTGTAACTGATTATCACAGGAACAAATATAATCATAATTACTTGTTTAATTGTATGTTTTCCTTTAAAAAAAAAAACGAAAAAAAACCAAGGTATTACAATTGCAATACTGCATTCATAATGCATTTTAATAATTCTCCAAAAATCATGTAGCTTTGAATGTAATGCTTCTTACTAATATATTTTTTTTTTGTTTGTGCATGTGTGTCTCTGTTTGCATGTCAACTGCATTACCCATCATTCAGAATACAAACATTGCAAATACAAAATACCTTCTGGGAAAACAATATCTCCTGCCAATCAGTGTGGGAGGTAACCAGGCAGCTTCCCAGGCTTCTTTTGTTGGAATTATACAGTATCAAAGCTCGAGTGTAGGTTCTCACGAAGAGCCCAGAGAACCCCTGCCATGTGTGTTATCGTCTGTTGTTAAAACATTTTTACAACTTTGTATTCTGGACCAGGTTGCGCCACCCCACTGCAGTTCAGACTCTTAATTAAGCATTAGGAAGCAAATGATTTCAGCAGGCGTACCTCAGTGCAAGTTCCCGTGGCAACATCATGTTCGGCGGAAAATCGCCTCCGCGTGGTCGTGGAGAACCTCCCAGCATTAACACGCCAATGCATCAGCGTCATCAGCCAGTACTAATCTGCTGCCCCCCAATCCTGCCTTTCTTATCATTGCGTCCCACAAAATGGCAGACTGTGGAAGATGATGAATGGCAGGCCGGTAGAAGAAGCAGAAGGCCCCGTTTGGATCCCGGTGAACGTCATGCGTGCACTGTCTCCAGGACAAGATTCATTATGGTAATTAGATCCTTTTTTCGCATTGTCCCATGCCAGAGAGCCGCCTGGCTAGCATTCAGTAATGCAAGGCAATTCCAAAGAACCAGGAAATGGCTTTTAGCTCCAAATAAATTAAGGCACCCAGCCTCCTCCTTTCCTTTTTCTGTTTATATATATGCAGACATTGACAGCTTGGATAATCAACTCTGCCAGATTGCACACCAAGGAACAAATTGCTTCACTTAACCATGAAAATTATTGAGCAAAGGACATGATATAAAACCAACATTTATAAAAGCTGTTTATACCAAGCCTGACATCACTCACTTTATAAAAGGCAACACATACATATTCCCCGCTGAAAACGATCAATTCCAGTTCATTTGTATGAACCATTGTGAAATATTGGTAAAGAGGTCAAATGTGAACCTAGCTTTATTAGGTACAGTGTGTGTAAAATCTCACTGCAAATAATTTGTTTGACTATATTCTCGATGTAATTTCATAGGCATCTTTTTCCATGTCTCACTGCATTTTTTTTTCTTTGGATCACCAAATTTGTCTACTGTTATCATTTTAATCAAATTTTAGTGAGACAAAGCAGCTCTCTTAGGGTAATAGCATTTCATTTGGTCACGCTGACTGACTGACCACATTACCAGCTCCCCCAAGGACAGAACAGCGCCTTTGATTCATCATTGAAACAAAGCAATAATAAGGGGATCCGGGATGAAAGATGGCAAAATCATTATTTAATGAGGTAAGGGATAGCACAGGACTTAAATACTTTAGAAGACTGCTACTGCGGGGAAAACCGGTGGACTCCTGCAAAATTGATTTCCACAACAAACCAAATGTGTTGGGCAAAGCACAGCACAAAATTATTGATCTCCACCAACCCAGCCCTGAAAAATGTTTATGCCGATGACAGCTGTGTTGCGCTATGATGAGATAGTGAGGAGTGTACCCATTGCAATTCCTTTCAAGTTCTGTGTGAGTCACTGAGGTGTAACAGGCTCAGAGGACCAGCTGACCCCTGTAAAAAGTGAGGTGGTGGGGCTGCAGGACCCAGAGCACGAGTTCTGTCTCGGGGTTGACTGAAGTCTCCTCCCACTGCATTAGTAGAGTGCCATGTAATCCCTGATGGAATAGATGCAGCCCTTTTTCCCAGCTCTTCTTCATTTTTTGAGGTAGATACCTCGCCATTCCGGCACCTTGATCTGCAGACTTGCAGGTCCAGGTTCCCATCTCTGAGAAATGCAATCTATCTTTGCTATTCCTGGGTGTAGAGTATGAGATCATGAATTTGGTCCTTGTCACCAGATTGGTTAGCAACACACCTGTATTTAATGTCAATGGGAAAAAACAGAGCACTTGTTCTATTTCTCTGTTTGCGACAACATGAGTGTCACTAGGTGGAGTAGGCGGTGAGGTGCATTTATTTTCCCCATGCTACCCATCGCAAACCCCAGTGTCATTTGTTGAAATGACAACTCGCATAAAAGTGTGAATGCAATGTCAAACAGGCAATATGAGGAGGTAACTAGGGAACCTCTCCTTTTCCTGTTGCTCTCTCCAAATTAAATACCCTGTGGATGAAAAAGGAAATAGTTGCCTAAAACAATAATAAAAAATCACAAGAATACACAGTCTGCCTCTATTTTCTTCTTCTTCTTCTTCTTCTTCTTCTTCCACTTCTTCTTCTTCTTTCATGCAAGACACCAATAACAAATGCTAATGCAGCATTATTTGGATTCTTTTCTGGAACAACATGAAATGAAATGAAAGTAGAGTTACTGAAGTGTAAATGGTGTTAGACCACAGTAAAGCTATTGACTTGGGTAGGATCCTGTCTGCAAATTTGTGTCATGCACTGCAGATTGCATTGAATGACTCATCCTTTTATCTTTGCAGTTCAGTTCTTAGAAACTGGAGGCATTCTTGCTGTATTTATGTTTTCAATTTCACCAAGCACATTCAATGTTTTTCTGCTGGTGTGCTTCAGTCCCCACAGGAACATTTTATTTCATTGCTGATTCATTGCTGATACTGCTGTTTGTAATGATTTTAATTGCTCTTCACTGCGATTCCATTATTATTGCAGCAAAAAAAGAAAAGAAATACACATTCCAGTTTAGGGGCGCAGGACATGAAGATTCTGCGGATACTAATAACCAATATTCCTCCGCTCATACTGGCCGATATCAATATCAATGCGACTTCTTATATTTTAATAGAATTTTTTTTATATGAAGTACACAAGAACACCAAAATGGTCTCAAAAATAATACCTAATAAAACAACAAAAATGCTTTACATTATAACACAGGTAGCAACTTATGAAGTAAAAATGTAGTAAAATGTATTTATCAAACAAAATATTTCAACTTGATTGCTCTGTTATTAAGCAGAAAGGTCAGAAGACCTATTTTAGGCTATTATCAGCCAATACTAATATGACCTCTATATTATTGTGAATCTCTAGTTTTTTTCTAACTCGCCTTGTCCAACTAATCAAATTGGAAGGAACCTAACATTGGCAGGCCTATTGCAGTGCTCAGACGACTGAGTTGGCTGTGGCTTGTGGATGGGTCCATACTGTTGGGGTTGTCAAGATGTTAAAAGTGGGGACATGGCTTGGGGGTTAAACTAACAATTTTCAAGCCAGCCAACACAGATTAAATCAGTTAAGCTTTCCATTGTAGTGGTAAATTTATAACAATTTATAGTGAGCTCCGTAGTGCTCGGGCCAAAGCCATATTATTTTATTTGTCTCTGTACTCCATAATTTTACATTTGTAATCAAACAAATTTGTATGTGGTTGACATTCAAATTCTCAACTGTTTTTAAAGGGTATTTTTTATACATATAATTGTGGAGTACTGAGCCAAATAAATAAAAAAATGGCTTTGTCCCAAACAATATGGAGCTCACTGTACACATGCAGGTCCCCTTTTCACTGTATTCCCCTGGAGCAGTAGTGCTTAATTTCTAAGTGTATAAAATCCTCAGATTTCTTTTAGGTGGGTTAGGGCGCCAATGGCCACAGGAGTTTCTGGTCTGGAGTATCACTTAGTGCAAACATGACAAAGTTTCCCAGAGTTCAGGCTCTCACATTATCTCTCTGGGGAGAGAGAAGAGAGAGGAGAGAGAGAGAGGAGAAATGCAGTCCTGCTGCTGCGAGGCATGTGAGAAGCACTTCTCATAACAGCGTTCTTCTCCCTCTTATACCCACGCCTGTAATCACGGAATAAGAAACAGCCGCGTATGGCCAGAATTCATTTCAGCACCGGACAGCTCCTGCGCTGCAGTCCATGAGAGCTGGGAAGCAAATTTCAGAATCTCTGCACCACGAGCCATCCAGCATCTGACCCAGCCACAGAGGTTCACTTTATTCCCTGCATTGAATTGGAGAGTTCCCCTGCCCCTTTCTTTTATTTATTTATTTAGTTTTATTTATTTTATTTTTTTTTCCAGAGGTCACATTTATCACATACATGCTAGAGCTGGCATGAAATAGCCTTTCACAGCTATGCCGTTCATTCTGTTTTACAGCTGTAGTGTTTTGTTATCCATTTACTTGGGGGCAACGGGGTGGGCTGTGATATGATCTTTTTCTTATGGCAATTACAGTGTTTTCATACTGCAGTACATCATAATGATGCACACGGTGAAGAATATGCCCTCTGCTGTACCTCACAATGTAACTATCATTAAATCCATTCAACTGAGGAACCACTAAAGTTTACATAGATGAAAAGGAGATTTTCTTTTTCAATTTAATACATTCCCAGCAAATTTTATCAGTGTTTGTCATTCTTCTCCTGTCTAAGAAGTAATCTGTTCATTGAATCTTGTGACTGCAGAGAGGCAGGGAATGACAGAAGTCTAACAAGAGGTAACGAATGAATGAAGAGTTCTTTATGGCCTCTGGAAACACATCAAAATATATGCACATGTAGTCAGCATGTAGCGTGTTGTGTTCCTCCTCCTCATTTTTTACTAAATGTCATTAATTTTTTTATTTATCATAATACTGTTTAATCATAGCTCTGTATTTATTGATTTACACCACAATTCTATCCACAAGACTATTTTAGTAAATAAATGACATCCTCTAGAATGTTCTGAATTCAAACATTGAAATTTGAATCAGGATAAATGGACTCTAGATATGCAGTGATGTCCGGTCATACAACGTCAATAATAAATAAAAACTGATTCACAAACCTTAGGAAATCATGCATGCCTATGCAAATCAGGATTTAAGTAATGGTGGGAATGTACTTGCATTTAAATGTACTGTGGGTCTACCCTATGTGCCTGACAAAAAATCCACCCCTCCATTATAAGACTTAAATTAATCTGTGGGCTTGATTTATAGTTGCTTTCTTATCGCACTAGGAAAGAGCACATCCATTAAGGCCTGTTTCTTTTTCCCTTAGCAGTTCAGAATTAAGTTAGATTGCCCCTCCCCCCTCCTCCCCTTCCCAACACTCGCTATCTGGATCTGTACTTTGGGACTAATGTACTATTCTGCTAACAAAGAAAAATCACTTTAGAAATCCTTATATTGAGCCCCATGCAGCAAATGCATGTGACAGCACTTTCCAAGGGAAAACAAACCATTTGGGGAACTTTTCACTAAATAAAAACCCAGCATTTTTCACTGGAGTCAAAATATATCCTTAATATGATTTTTCTTCATCCACAGTTTCTGTTGTATCATATATCAATTCAAACATAACACAAAAAGGAAAATGCATTAAAAGAAAACATGTAAATGCAAAATGTTTTGCCTGGAGGGAAATATTTCTTTAGTGTCCCATCTGTAAGCACCTCTAAGCAAGACAGCATGAACGAGAACAGCTGTTCCTTTGAGTCACTTCTCCTGGTCAAACATTACATTTCTGCACAGCTGAACCATTAGCTGAGTTCACACATTTCATGGTATTGGAATATGAGACTGGTGGTTGTTTGTGTCTGTGTGTGTCTGTGTGTGTGTGTGTGTGTGTGTGTGTGTGTGTGTGCGTGTGTGTGCGTGTGTGTCTGTGTGTTTGTGTGTGTTTGTGTGGGTGTGTGTGTGTGTGTCTGTGTGTGTGCGTGTGCATGTATAAACTCATAGGCCTACAGTTATGCTTGGACTGAGCCATAAAATTTGTGTCATGCTGTCAAAGACTCCTGAAAGTTATTGTGGCAAAAAAAAGAAACGTGTTATGTTACAGAGTCTCAGTTTTTAGACATTGGACACCGTGTTCTGCTATAGCAACAACCACTGAAAAAGATGTTAGGTCCCTAATAAAATTCCCATTTCTCCTATACCGCCATCTTCCCCAGTGGGTGTGGATTTTGATTGATAGCTCCTCAATTGTAACACTTCCGGCCTCCCGTTTGCCTGCTGGCTTCAGTGCTCACACTGAGCACTACTGTAACACAAACAGAGGGAGAAAATGCCACCGGGTGTCGGCACAGTATACAGTAGGTGTGCCAGTAGGCCAGGTGTGCCTGTTTCCGTCTGTCTCAAACTGATGGGCCTACTGTGTGCTGAGAGAGGTTTCGAGTGGGAAGGAGTGGGTGCGGAAGTTTATAGGCATGCAGAGAGGTTGACAAGATAATAAAGCTGCCAGCCAGTGTAATAGCTTTGGTCTGGTCACATGGCACACAAAGAAGACATTTTTTCCAAACGTTTCCTTTACAGTCATCCAATAATTTCATCCATTAGTGCCAATTGTGAGACCCTTTAAAAGTGATAAGAAAAGAGAATGTGACATTCATAAAAACAAAGAGAAAGAAGTTTTCAAGTTTCATTTTTTTATTCTTTTATTTTTTTTGGTTCTCTGTTTCGCTGCTGACAAAATGAAATGAATGGCCTGAAATTGAAATTTCACAAGCTCTGCATTTATCAAAAAATGATCTTCTGAGAGTTTCCTTTGGTAGTTTTTGAGAAAAGGTGAGGAAGCATGGCATCCTTTTGCATCATGATGGACTGAAAGTAAGCAAATGAAGATGGTTTCAACACAAAAATGTAGGTAGGCATTAGCAAAATATGTTTTACCTATCCTTACATGAGCAGAGACTGCATTACATTCCCCCACCCCACCAACCCCCCACACCATATGGGTCTGTATCTAGCAGATCAAATGAAACCTCATGGAGGCATGTTTAATACCAACAGCAGCTGCAGCATTGAGTGATAATATCTATATCATATTTGCCTTCAAGCAACATGGGACTGTTCGCATACCGGCCTGTTATCTCTGACAGTGATCATATGTGCAGTGCCAGCATGGATGTGCTTCCCCATCCCCCTACAATGGCTGTCAACAGGGGCCATCCCAGTTTCTTGTGACCCCAGTGCACCGCTATAAGTAACATATATCTTCATAATGCTTTTGGCTCCCGGTGCCATTAATAAAAAAAGGCCCATCTAGACGTGCATCGAAGACACCTGGTGGAAATGACTGTGGAAACGTGTTGTTATCGATCTCCCTCCCGCACCAATCATTTATGCCTGCAGAGCGGTTACTTCTGTCTCTCTTCCTTGGCTCGATACCGGCTTGCTGTTCTGAATGGGGTTGTCAGGGCGCTTGGCTCTTACGGGCTGGCGTCTGGTGGTGTACGGCTCGGCCTGGCTGAAAGCACATCCACTTATTTGTCACGGGAGCGCATCGCGCTCGCTTACCTTGCATGAACTTGATAGTCGATAGTCTGAAAGCTCCTCATCGCTCTGAGTCCAGGGAAACGCTATGGGGGAGAGCGGCGCACCAAATGTGCAAGGTCTTGTGCATAGGTTGCTGGGCCCTGCATAAATTATCATAAATGTCTGGTATATCATCATCATAAATCAGGATAATGCCTCACAGCTCCACACAGCTAGAAAGCAAAGCACAGAGATTGCGCTTGACCTACGCATTCTGCGCGATATTATCCTATTCAATTAATGTGCTCATTACAAAAACGAGAAGCCAATGAATGGTTTTCATCTAATTAATGTCATTTTCAAAATATTATAAAAAGCACACGGACACCACCATCCTAGAAGAGACATCCATATTCACTCACCATTAATTATATAATCCATAATCAACTGACAGCCCTCAAAATACTACACAGCAAACTGATGTGTCTGTGTAGAGTAAAGACTGTTTACTACTAGAATTTATAGATACAATTCAATTTCCTCTCCAATACATTCACTCAGTCAGGACCAAGCAAGTATCACATTACAATGTAGGCATTGAATATAGTCTGGAATCCAAATCTGTTTAAACCTTCAGAATTCAAGAATTAGCATGGCAATAAGGCTTTAAGTCTTTCTGGAGTAAGGGAATCTGTGGCTGTGATAGAAAGCATTCATATTTTCCGGTTCCATGATGTCACATTAAGACTGTACCGGCAAAGCTTTATCACTCCCCAGTGCAGATTTATTGATGTAAAACAATCAAACAGAACTATTGCCCCAATAAATAGGACAACCATTTCAAAGACAATCTTCATTCACAGAGAGAAACACACCAGACCGCTGTGTTAAAACACAGCAGTATCTGATATTGTGAACTGTTCTTTCAAGCCTGAATTGATTTAGGTAAATTCCTTCACAGTTGAGTGCTATATTAATGAAGATGATGACTTTGATGCCATTAATGTTGATTAGTATTGATAATAATAATAATAATAATAACAATATTAAATATATATTATTATAAATAATATAATACATATTTTGAATACCACGGGAAAAACAATGTTTTTGAATATTCGTGTGCAATAGCATATCTATAGCATATATATACACGTCTTCTTGATTTTCCAAGATTTTGGCTTTGAAAAGCTCATTTGTTGCTTTAATATTAAGTTTGGGTCATTGTCTTGCTGTAGGATGAAGCACTGTCCAATGAGTTCAGGGCCGTTTGATTTGATTGAATGCCTACAAAAGCATCTTGCTTCTGTAGACTTCAGAATTCATTCTGCTGCTGCTATCAGCAGTTATATCATCAATGAAGACAAGTGAGCCAGTATCTGTGGCAGCCATACATGCCGATACCATAACATCCCCAACACCATGTTTCACAGATTAGGGGGAGGAGTGCTTTGAATCTTGGGCTGTTCCTTTTGGCCTCTACACTTTGCTTTTGCCATCACTCAGATTCAAGTCAATCTTGGCCAATCTGTACACAAGACCTCTTTTCTGAACTTTTGGGTACTTCTTAGCAAATTGTACCATGACCCTGACCCTTGCAGCTAACTAGTGATTTGCATCTTAGCCTTTGTAGTTCTGTTTGTGAAGTCTTCTGTGGACAACATTCACTGACACATCCATGCCTGCCTCCTGAAGAGTGTGTCTGATCTGTCAAACAGGTGTTTGTGGGTTGTTCTTCATTATGGCGTGAATTCTTCAGTCAGAGGTTTTGGCCTGCCAGGCTTTTTGCGATTGCTGAGCTCATCAGTGCTCTCTTTCTTCTGAATGCTGTTCCAAATAGTTGATCTCTGGCCGTTTTTTTTTTTCTTTCTTATAGCTCAGCCTCATTATGACTTCCTTGACTTTCACTGGTACAACTTTGCTCATGTTGACAATAACAGACTTCAAAGGCAATCAAAAGCTTAGAATCAAGACTAGATACTGAAAGGTCTCCTGCACTAAGGATGCAACTGAGCACACCTGTCTAATCTGAAACACCTGTGAAGCCATTTATCCCAAGCATTATGGTGCCCTGCAATGGGTGGGTGGGGGGGGGGGCAGTAATGCAGTAATTTCTACATGGTGAAGCCAAATGTATGAATGTATAAAATGCTTTTTAATAAGAGCTGAGAATCTGCACTTTAACCACATGTGATTTTTTTTTATTACAAATATAAAAGTATGGAGTACAGAGCCAAATCAAAAATGTCTTTGTTCCAAATATTATGGAGCTCACTGTATGAATGTATATATATATATATATATGTGGGGTTTGTGTGTGTGTGTGTGTGTCTGTGTGTGTCAGTGACAGTGATATGAAGATGAAGCTTGCGAAAGATAAAACAGTACATTTCCATAGCTACTGCACAGCAGGTGGCATGTATGGAGCCATTAGCTTGTTTAATCAGCGCCATCAGCTGCTTTTTGCTTCTGACATTCGTCCAGGGATTAATGGCGGAAAAAGGGATATCGCTCTCTGTACTCTTCAAAGCTGATTTTCCCATTGGATGGCTGACAGAAGATGAATGTTGAGAGCCAGGATAAGGAAATCGTTATCACGCTGCAGGGGCCTTGAAAAGGTACATCTTTGGAAAAGGTCAAGTGTCTTTTTTTTCCCCCTTATAAATGCCCCCTGCATTCTGGTGCGCCCACCCAGACACCCGAAGACTACTTATCATAGTAGCCTGGGCATGCTGGGAGACCAGGTATGAAACAGTGAAACCCATGAAACCTCTCTTTTGATGGCTGATGTCTGAGCCTGGGTAGAATCATTGGGGAAATTCTCCCTGGGCTGTCCTGCATTGGCAGACGGCACCGTCCAGCCGAGCTGGACTATATGAAGCGTTGACCGGCATTTGGGCTGTGAGCTTCCTCACAGGTCGGATTGGTCATTTACAAGGCAGATGCCTCTCACCCTGGCTGCCTTGCGTGTCTTACTGTACACTACGCTTAACATACTGTATTGTCCATTGTACTCTTATGCCATTGTCCTGGGATTCCAAATGTTAGCCTTCTGGAACTGATAATCTAGCACAACTACCACTGCAAGACTGCTGCTTAATTTTTAGTGAGAGTGAAGTGAACTCCTTTCTTTAAATGAGACTGATAACGCATAACATCGTCTCTGCTGGATGCAGAAATTGTCGATGGTCTTCAGGAACATGCTTTCTAATAATTTGATCATTGTTTTTTTTCCATGAGCGTTGCATTTGAAATTCTGTGGATCCTTCTCAGCAAGCATGCCAACCCTCTTCGCCTCTCCCCTCTTCAGACATTTATTTCATGACAAGATCCAAACACAACATACTGCAAAGGCATTTCCCAAAACAGCGCAAACTTGCATTTGTTCCTTGCAGGCAAAAATACTGTCTCTGTGATTACTGAGCTCCAAGTCTGGCCCCTGATTCCCTCCTCTCTCTCTCCGTCTCTTAAAAGCTAGCTCAATAAGCTTCAGGGGTTTGGACTGAAACAGACGGCTGGCTGCAGCGATCTGAGCACAACTTACAAAGCCAGTCTTCCACTGCCCTCTGCATTAATTATTCCACGCAGGTCTACATCACAATCCGCCATTCTGGGACCTAATCCCAAAGAAGTGAAGCAGGGAACATGATTATGCAGTAACTGCTGTTATTAAACCACCGTTCAGTCCCGCGTGACAGTCAGGGTAGAAAAGAGCACGAAGGTAATGGGTGTGGTTTGGCTGGGACTCAAATTCACAACTGTATCAAAGAAACAGAGAAAGAATCCTACGCTACGGCCAGATTAGCTCTGGTCCAAATACTCGGCTCTTTTCAACTGGAGGGCTGTGTGAGTCAGTGAGTCCATGAATCACGAGTCCAGGAGTGATGTCACCATCGCTACCATGCGTACATGCCAACACTCAGCTCTGCTACAGTACTGCACATTTAAGTGACAGCAATGAGTACTCAATCATTTGTTTCAAGAGTGGATATGAAGTTCAAAAACCGCTACCATATGCACCAATGTTGGCCAAAGATTTCATCTAGGAGGATAATAAAGAAAAACAGCAAATAGAAAAACAATCGGCTGCTCTCTGGGATGCATCTCGGCTCAGAGGGGTGCGTGTTGCGACTGTCGGAAAGCTCGATGGCAGATGCCGTGCCATTATGGAACCATTAAATTAAAAAAAGAAGAAAACCACACCGGCCGAGGTCCTCGCCCGCTCCCGTACACACACACACACACACACACACACATCAAACACTCGGTAATCACACACCTGTCCGGGGACGCTCCAGGCATAATCCTTCATGCAATTAGCTCAGTGGGCTGGGAGCGCGGGTCCTGAACGAAAGCCAAGCGACCGTCTGCTTGCCCCTCACTGACTGCGATACGCCGAAACCCGCTATTATTTTTGAGAAGGCGCCCGCGAAAGGCACTGAGTGCTAGAGATGCGGGCTGCATGCCGGAGAGGTCCTCATGGGAATGTGCAACTAATAACCGTGGCTTTTACGGGGGTTATTTTAGAGGGGTTAGGGAGCCAGAAAACACACTCATCATGGGTACCCAGACACGGAACAGGTACAACATTGGTTTAAAATGACCGGACGCTGCTTTTTTTTTTTGTACACTCGGTCTGCAGGCTGAGTGATGATATCATCGAATAAAATATCAAAGGAAAGAAATTCTTTGACGATCCCCGGCTCCAGATAGATGGAAAAGCTTTGCTGGGAGACAGACACAAAAGGGGATTGTAAAACACTCGCCTTGGAAGCCGACCCTGGCTGCGCCAGCGCCGAGTGTGGCCGGCAGGCCTACGGAGAGGGGAGGGCTTCCAAACGACGCGGTGCCTGCTGTCTGCTGTCATCCAAATTCATGGGGGATTTTGCGGCGATGAGATGGGGCTATGAATAAGACTGGCCATGCTATATCGAGAGAAAAGAAAAACAAAGGTGATAAAACATGGGGAGCATTTTCACTTCTTTTTCACTACCCTATTAAGGACATGAGATGTCCCTATGGGCAGAGCCATATCTTGGGGACCTGTGGCGACTGTCGGTGATATCAGTGTTGGGGTGAATTGATCCTAGCATTAAGAAATAGCCCAGGGTCATGAGGACATGTCTGAGCGGAAAAGCCTCTGACAAAAGTTGTGCATCAGTCCAACGGAATAGGAAATGCCAAGTAGGCGAACAGAGAACCTGAGTGACAGGTAAATAGCACCAGACAGGTAAATCAGAGGGCAGAGTGAATCAGAGAGAGCCATTCATAGACTGGACAGACACATGTAGATAACAAATTAAAAAGCATCAAATTAAGTGCTCGTCACCTGTGTTCTGATGACCTCATTAGCCTGCAGCTAACAAGCAGTATTGTAATGAATAAAAGAGGTACTATAAATAAAGATAGGCCACGATGTACAAGGATAGGACTCCTTGTTCTACAAAGCCACAATGGATTCCTCTGCCATCTTGAAAAATGAGAAGAAACATTGATCTGTAATAAAGCATAACTGGTTATTAGGAGTGTTGGGCTTGTACCAAAGCATTAATCACAGGCTAGCAATTATGTCTCATTATTAGAGGAACGCAAAGATCAGTGTCTGATTCAGCACTGATTTTTTCATCGTAATGTGTTACCTCTGTAAATATTGAAACTGAGCTTATTCAAATCTCTGTGTGTGTAGAGTGGCTTGGAACACACAAGATAAGAGTAATTACCAGATTTTATTTTAGCACACACCCTTTTACAGGGTTTACAATTGATACACTAATGCCTGACAACTGTGGTAATTTGAAGGGGAATCTGGACATCTTACTCAGCCACAATAAAGGAAAAGCCAATGTGGGGAAAATGGACTGAGAATAAAGTGCATATTTGTGTTAACTGAAGCCACATCTCTCTGCCTTTCTCTAACTCTCTCTTTCAGTCTTTCTCCACCTTCATTCACTCCTACTGACAAGACAAGAACCCAAGTAGTGATGTCATCAGCAGGGGACACAATGTACCCCTGTCACTGAAGGTGTGTCAGTCTGCCATAACTGGTATGACTGGTGAGTTCTTGTACAAATGCAGTGAACATATTGTACTTCACACATAGACACACGTGTGCACACATTCACACACACACACACCCACAGGCCTGTTACACCTGTGTCCTTGGCTTGGGTGTCTGAGGTGACAAATTTGGAAGTCTTTTAGACCTAGTACTCAGCTACCTAGAACAACAAAAAACTTTTCAAGGTGACACCTGGCTGTATTAATGTAGATATGAAAATGCTAAGGTATGTTTACAGTAGATCTGTCTTCATATTTAGTTTACGTGCCAAAATTCTTCCCTATGAGCCCTACAAGTACAGTGTACCTTGAGGGGTAGGACTTTACTGCAAACCCATGGCATGACAATTCCTCATTTTGTGGAAACCTTCACTGATGCCCAGGATGCATTGTTCCCAACTATGCCACTAGATGGCACTGTTCCTGTTCAATTCTAATATCTGAGGAGACGAAAAAAAGGTTATGTCCCTATTCTGATAAAAAATGTTAATTTTTTATCAGAATGCTTAAACCTTGTATCTGTATATATTATGCATACCTGTAACATTCAATGTCACATAATCACATAATCTCCCATTAAACATAGTCAAGCAGTACGCCTTTGGGTTTGTTGATAGAAGGCATTTTGATTGTGAATACGAACTATATAATTTTATGTTATGTTAATCTTTTCTCGGGTGTATTTGTGTCAATGTCCCCTTCAAATAAACCAAAGAACCAATTTAATCTTCATTTATTAAAAGCAATTTTGTTTCTAATAGAATAACATACCATTTGAATAGAATAGAAATTAAAGATTCTGAACTGTAGTCAGACAGACACAACCAGGCAGTCTTTCCACAGGTACTCCTAATGCTTGCTTTAGCAGTCAGAAGGCAGGGCAGGTGATTCAAGGAAGACTTCTAGAAAACTTCACAGTCCAAAAGAAAAACAGTCATTCTGAGCCAACCGTCTTATCTGCTCAAAATGCAAAACAGTCTGAAACTCTCACCCAGAGATTTGCTATAGATATTCTTAAACAATTCTGAACGTAGACATTTTTGTGTAAGAAATATACTAGCAAATTCAAGCATTTGCTTTAACTTAATAGCTGATTAACCGGTAGCCAATCCATGGAAGGTGTGCCAAGCTACTACATTGTAAACAGACACATTTATTCTCTAAAACTTTCGATGAATTTTTGAAAATAAATAAACAAATAAACTTGCTGCAGTACTTTTTAAAGGGATCAGTTCCAGTGATGCAGGTAGTGTCCTTGTTTCAGACCATGGCTACAAAGACGGAGTGGAGTGACAGTGTTTTGATGGTCATATGTTTCTGCCTCTGCACAGACGGGAGAGTGGTCTTCGGAGACTGATAACGCATTTTATGCCGCATAAATCTGGAACCATCAAACTGTTTGTGATGAGACATCAATTTTTGAATTTGTTTTTGTACCAGCACAGAGCAAACTCCTTTCAGTAGCATTGTAAATCACAAGTCTTTACAGTCCTTCATCAGACACCTGTGGGCTGTGACTCAGAGAAACGATAACCAAAAAAGAATTTTAAAAAGTCTAACCACAAGTTTTGCGATCCATAGAGAATTTCCTGAACATTATTGCAATTTCCAACTACCATGTTTGCTTTGGAGGTAATGGTAACAAAGGTAACAGGCCAGAGCCCATGTTGAGTTTCATCTTGGCATCGCTGTGCACGTCGGGGTGAGAGAGGGATCTACAAGGCCGGCCAGAGTGCAGGAAATGATGGGATCAGCACATATCCACAGAGCGGCAGACACGCCGACCGGGCTGAGGTGGAACGGCTCTGGATATTTGGAGAGGAGTTAGGGTGTCTTGGCCTACAGTCTGGCCTCTGTGTGAAGGCTTGCCCTTTTAGCAACGCAACGTTACCGGCTGAATCAACACAGAAGTGACCTTTGCAGAAGCTGTCGGCCAAGTGGAAGAACACAAAACTGAAGAAACGCACAAAACTGAACAAGCTTTGCTCAAAGGACAGTCGCCATGATGCAAATTTCCTTGGTGACGTCTTCAGAGATGTTCAAATATCAGCGCTCAAGTTCAACTGAATAGTCAGTCCAGAAATTATTATTATTATTATTATTATTATTATTATTATTATTATTATTATTAAAAAAATAATAATTGGTTGGACAAAGCTATTTTGCTAAATTCTATATTTAAAGGCCACTGAGCCAGTGTTTGATTGGTCTATCAAAACCAATAAAATCTTGAGCAGTTCCTTTTTAAATTCTACCTGACTTGCCATGATGTACGCTGTACATTATGATTATAAGGTACCGTATATCACTGATAATTTCTTTCAGAGAACTGCTGTGGTGGCTTTTCACCATGAGCCATCAGCAGATTATTTCACGAGTTTCTGAACTGGCCTCCCCATAAAAAGGAGTTTTATTAGCGAGCCACTTTTACGGCCAGGATCACTCCACCACAGCAGATAAAAGATAACAGAAGAGTATGTGCCCAGATGGGATGCTTACCTCTCACTGGGTCACTAACCCTTCGGGGACACATAGAGAGAGATCATTCCTCTATTCAACCCTTCATTTAAGCTCCCAGTGGGAGGAGAGCTGGCATTTTGGCTTGCTCTATCAATGTAAGGACTGCTGTGGATCAGGGCTGTTGCCATCACCCATTTTTCAAAACTGACCCAAAGAAGTACCAATCACATCTGCCTATCAGAAGCCACAGAGCACTGTCAATCAGTCACATGACAGTCCAAACCTTCACGCCTCGTAAACTAAGCATTTTCAATGAACAATGTCCTTTAAAATAGGCTGTCTCACCATTGTACATGGCTGAGGCAAATACACTATGGGATTACATTTTCTTTTTGTAAAGGGCATGTCTACACTAGGAGGTAAGAAATCTAACTGGCATCCAAGCGTGTAGTCTGTGAGCAGTCATATTTTTATATTTCAGAAAACTATACAGCCTTTCGGTGCATTGCTTTTTAAAGCAAAACACCTCACAGAATCATTACCTGAACGTTCATTTTATATGAAGGCTTGAGGTTTTCAATGCGTGTACATAGTTTGATGTAAAGAAATCACAATCATCCTGAGTAAAGATCATTATGTATGCTGCTCTTATGGGGAAGGCCACCCAGATATAGAGAGTTCACCAGACACTTACAGTAATATATCTACTCTGATGGACTCCATCAATTTCCCCTGCCCTACCTTTGTAGGGGGGGAATTATGAGACGGTGACAGAAGGCAACAATAGGGGCCGTAATCTCAACGGAGGAATGGCAGTGGATTCTCTGAGTCTTTGATTTATAACAGCGATGACACAATCTGACGGATAACCCCTCAGCAGTGTCCAGGCAACCCTGACAGGAAGTACAGGAAGCGAGAGCGTGTTGCTCACTGTCCTGTCAGTGGTACACAGTAGACAGGGATGTTTCACGAAGTACCAGAGACAGAAACAGCTTAGATACTTTTGAATACATATCTAACATGACATACTGTAATGCAAAGTAGTTTTGAAAAGCACCAGAAAGCTACATTTTACTGTGCAACCTCCTTGTAAGAAAAAAATGTATGTTCTGGATGTTTTTCAATACAGTGACACAATCTTTGCTCAATTTTTTATGACTGACCATTTATAGCACACAAACAACAACACTAAGCTGAATCTGAACTGAAAATTAGTGCATCCTATTTTGATCTCAGTTGTCTTTAAGAATGAAACAAATGTTGCTATTATGCCAACTTATTCTAAACGTATGGTTGAAAATCAAGTGGTGATTTCAAACATGAATTAACCCTTGCAATCTTTTAACTTTGTGATTTTTCAGCAATCATTTTACAAAAGTACTCTTTGATAAACCTGTCCTCATTTTTGATAGGCTAAAAGCGGTCTTGCCTGGTTGCCTTCATAAATGTCTCCCTCATTTTGCATGATGTTTTGTATGTTTTGCAAATGAAAATTCTGAGCACCTATGCAGTACTGGAATCCAGCATTCATATTACATGCTGTCAATTCATTTTATAGTATTGTTATTTCTAGAATTCTGCATAAGTTCCACGTTCAATGGTAGAACAGCAGCACCCAACCCATAATTTGAATTCATTATTTGCCTTGATCACTCCAGCACCATCATCGTGCAAGCAACATAATTCACATGTAATAGGCAATGGATCCCGCCTTGTTAAATACATCAATAGTTTATGATTACTATTATAAAATATGGAAATAAACACAGACCCCCGTCAAGGTCCTCTGTTGCGAAATCTCATTAACCTCAGGCACGGTCACTGGAACTCAAAATGACAAATTAATTTGCAATCAAAATAATCTCATGTGATACGTCATTTGAATAAGCAACTGCTATTGTATGACTAATGGAATGGCTTTTTACATAAAATATAAAATTTTGTAAGCAGATATTGCTGACCAAATCATGTTGTGTTTCTCTTACATACACAATATGCTCTTCCATATAATCTCCTTCTGTGAGAGACAAAAGGAAGAGACAGGAGCTAAAATGCTTGAATTCCTCTCTCACAGAAGACAGTTATCCCTCTGTGAATGCTATTCATAACCCACCTCACAAACACAGTTCCAGTTCAAATAATACTGAATACTCTATGCCTTCACACAAGCATGACCAGTAAATCAAAGGTCATTGAGGTCATTTGATATCATTGATGGCAACAGCTCTGCAACTCACACTATCTTTGTGCAGGTAACATTTACTTGCTTACAGGCAGGTAACAGTCCAGTGATCAGGGTTTCAACTTATCATTGCTTTGTTCCTCTGATAAAATCAGGTAATGAAAACCAAAGGAAATACAGCATATAAACCGGTGGAGTGCACATTAGAAACATTTACTGCCTTCAATCTAGCTGATACACTTAATTCTACCTTTAAAATTGGATTGCAAATTGTAAAATTGAAATGTAATTATTTCCTGAGCTCGTTCAAAATGTAATGGGATGCTTGGTATTACAGTTACCTAGGTCCTCTGAAGGTGAGGTTTTTTCAGTTTTTGTCAGTATTTGTTGTTTTTACAATGGGTGGCAGCTGTGCTGAATTCAGTCAGTAAGTAATTCTGTGGTTGAAAATAATAATATATTTAAAATATTTATGAATATTTATAATTAACATAAAACATGTCATAGACCTCACAATACTAGTTGCAAGTTCACTCATCTCATTGATCTCATTTTTATTTTTAGCTACTCCTATTCCGCCTCTGGACGGTAGAGGGGTTTGCATTTCCAAAACTCAATAAAAAACTAAATAAATTGGGAATAATGGGGTATCAGTAAAAAGAGGAGAGAAGGAAACAACATGCTGATAGCACTTAAGCTTATAAACACAGTGTTTACAGTGAATTTGATGTTATTGATTTCAGAAAGCAATGGCCTTATGAAAAATGAGGCAAGGTAAAGCTTATGAGATAAGGTAATGAGATAAATAAGGCTTAAAAATGACATTTCCTTATTACTCGCTAAGCTGAAAAATTGCTAGTCAGTGAATAAAACTTAAAAGCAAGGTATCATCAATAATGTAGTCTGATTATGAATTGAAAATGGTCCTTCTGCTTTTTTTCACCGTGTATCCAATTAAGCAGCACCAAAATATAAAATTTCCTAGTGATGAATGGTACACAAGTCAAATCTCCAATGGCCTAAAATCACAGACTGGCAGGTGGTGTTTTTTATCGTCATTCTCTCATTTAATGAACAACCGTAATGACAAGGTTGACAAATGATGAAACAGGGTGTCCCCAATGGCATTGCAAAAAAATTGTAAGCAATGTTAAAAAGCCTGTGGTAACATGTTTATATATCAGGAGAATGCAGTTGCGTGGTGGTGTCACCATGGATAAATTGCTGCTAGTTCCTATTAATAAAAACCCACATTTATCAAGTTTAAATAACTTTAAAATTGGTCATTGTAAAAATAAAACATATCCTGGAATAGGTGGAATATCTATGCTGAAGAGATGATCTGAAGCAAAAAGCACTGTGCTGACCCTGTCAAAATATCTCATTCTGATCTGCCTGGGCCTGTTTTTTCATTAATGATGGCCGTCCATCAAAACTCATATTGAGGTTAAGATGTCATCACATATGATGTACGTTTCGCTAACTACAGAATGGTCATTGCTTCTTAAAGCCTAAAGAGAATATGTCTTTATAGGGCTATAATTACTGAGACAGGGATGGGCCATTAGGGTCTATACAGTGTGTAAACGCTTCTGTTTCATTTCTAAATCACTCCTAACTTGAAGTGCGTTTCAACTGACCACAGTTATATGCCTCTACTGAAGATCACAGATGACACTCATCTCGACAGACTGCTGGGATGGAGAGAGAGACCTCTGTTTTCATGTCACGTTCTCTCACATAAGGCACAAACGTAAACGTGCTGTGCAAAAATACACTATTGCTGAGAGAGACCAAATATAGCAACCCCAACAACAACACAACAAAAACTGCACCAAGTATAAGCAACAGCAACAATGACATGATCAGCTGTAACAACAAAACCAATAACAAAATCCTCGAAGAAACCATATGAATAACTAACAGAAGCAACAAGCAACACACTCAAAAGGGCAACGGCAACAGCAACAAAAAAGCAGCTTTCCACTTACTGTAAGAGCAGGGGTCAGTTGTATACCATTAATTTGGAGACTCTTTAGTATTTGATTCAGAAAGCCACACAAATTATAACATCAGCAAAGCCACTGTATGCCGAGCAATCAGGAAGGTGTAGCCCACTTTGCATTTAAAAACCGTATCAGTGTGGTCAGATTTAATGACCATGCAAGGGCGAGCGTGATTAAGGAGATTTTCCCAGTAGTCACAGATGAAGATGTTTTCACAAGGGCAGCATCACCTCGCTTTCTGTCTTTGAGTGCGATCCTATATCTCACATGCTATTCAGCTCTCCTTTAAAGAAGAGCGGTGTGCCCAGGTATCCAGGACGATTCAATGTTCAATTGACTAATCAAATCTGAATTCATGATCATGAAACAGAGTAAGCCCGAAGTACCAAGATGGAGGAACAAAAACTGTATTTTCGTCATGGATTTTGATGTGCCCGAGCTGTTTGGTAATGTACTGACTCGCCCTTGGTCCAAAGTGGGAGGAGAGTCACAGCTGGGGGTGTGTCAGTAAATATCGCGAAGCAGACTGCAATTTTGGCAAATCTCATTGCAAGTGTGCGATTTGTGCTGTGAAATTTCATTACAAAGAGCATACACTTCTCTGCTACAATAAGTCACATTACATTTGAGGCGATCACAAATGGTTACTAATCATATGTGAGGTGGAAACCGGGTTTTACCTCTTCTATACCCTCCTATATGTATGTTTTATTTACATTCTATGTGTAGATGTTACAACCATGTCGCATGGGGATAGACATGATGTTTCATTGCTTAGCAATGTCTTTGAGTAAGTGATACCAAACCTATGCACCCTACGTAACATGCACAGCTCTGAAAGGAAATGAAAACTGGTCATTTCGTTGGCTATTGAATCCAGATGCAGCACACCCACTGATAATATGTTCAGTATAATCCAGTCCATTTTCCAGCATTCACTAGCCACGCTCATGTGCCCACACACTGCGCCATTGACTGCACCCATGCGCCATGCAAAAATAGAGCCCATACACATAATTAGCATCTGGTACTCCTTGTACTTTATCCACGTGTTTTGCCACACACGTGTGGAGTGTGTTCTTCCATCCATCCATCCATTATCTGTACCTACTTATCCTAGTCAGGGTGTTGGAGCCTATCCCAGCGTGCATTGGGCGAGAGGCAGGAATACAGCCTGAACAGGTCGCCAATCTATCACAGGGCACACCCACCATTCACTCACACACTCATACCTATGGGCAATTTAGAGTCTCCAATTAGCCTACCTGCATGACTTTGAACTGTGGGAGGAAACCAGAGCCAGGGTGAACATACAAACTTCCCACAGCCGTCTTACTGTGTGGCGACAGTGTATGATGTACTGGCCACATTTTCTGTCTCAGTACAAATTTGTTCTCCTAGGTTAAATTCACTCAAACATTTTTTTTTTAATAATAAAAATGGCATTATACCACTGCATACTCAAACATAAAAATATATAATTTTAATATAATGTAATATTTGTAATTTGTTTTGTATTAATAATGAATATGATTTTATATTCATTAATCAAAACAATTGACTAAGTGTTATGCACAGTAGCACATACACTGCTTACAAACTTGCTGGCGTTATTTAATTGTAACGATAGCATTGTCATTTTGAGACTGAAACTATAATGAGGCTGCCAATTAGTCAAATAAACATTGCTCAGCAGCTTCATTCTTATTCATTATTCCATTGATTGAGAAACAATTTACATTGGTGTGCCCCTTAAATTAGTTGAAGTGGAGAACTCTGACAACAAAGGAAAAATATAACCATGTCTTTTGGGACTTGCAGGATATTTTCTGTGATGTAACTCTAGCTGTGCACAGCAATGTTTTTCTCAAATTATGCAGCGAAACCCGCATTAGTGCGGTACTGCTAAAAGCTACCAGATGCAATGCTGCATCGGAGGATAGTAAGGTATGCTGTAATCACCCTTTTTTGTCCTGTTATGAAACATCCCCTTGAACACCATGAAAGCCATAAGCAAATAAAACTGAATTTTTCATGCATCATAAAATGACTCAAACAGCACCCAGGAACATATTTGTTTTTCAGAATAATTCTGCGAAATTGAGTCTAGTTTTTGCTAGATTGAGTCTGATAGGTCAATGCTGTATTTTGTACGATGCAGTGACACTTTTGCTAGTAAGTGAGCAGAGAACTGCAGTGATCTCTTTGTTGTTCCTTCCACTAATATGACATTGAAATCTGTGCTTGTAAAAAATGCTGACTTCTGCATCGGTGCAATAATTAAAAACAAAACAAAAAACTTTTGATGAATCATTTCTAGCCCGTTGCACATGAAAGACAAATGAAATATACTCAAGCCACGATTTATCAGTAAGGGGCCTTCATACACAAAGTAGTTCAAGGACTTTCTCCATCTGACACAGAAGCACTCAAAAGGCCTCTGGCAAGACCATTTTTCCACAGTTTATATTTAGAGTCTGACATATGGCTTCGTACGGGTGAATTCCAACTGAAAGTTCAGGACTGCTTGAAGTCAAGAATGATGCATAATAATGTACAGGCATGTGAAATCATTATTAACCCTTATGATACCCTTTGTGTAATGAAAAACACAAAGAAAGAAATGCTTCCCAAAATTAGTTATGCTACTTTTTCAAATCAACCTCCTTAATATCATGTATCAGAGAGTAGACTATTTCAATTATAGAGCCTACTCGTTGCATTACAATGACTTATCGTTACTTATGAGTTTCCATAAGACGGTCAAGTTTGCATCCACTTGAATCTGTCTGGGAGAAAATCTATTTATTTGATCAAAGCAATTGCATTCAAAGCATACTTTTTGGATAAGGGGAAATGACTCCAGTGAGTAAATCACGTCCTGGGGCTTCGCCAGGGATTTTGGAGCCTAGAAAAATATCTCACCTTGGCCCTACCACCCGAGAAAATCCTATGTTACAACATTTTTAAGGGCCCCTTTCAGCCAGGGCCATTGGAATCATCCACCACTGATCATGCCCACTGAATAGTATCACTTGACAATATTAACTTCCTCTTTGTGCAATGGAGCAAAGCCTCATCTACTAGAATAATGCTTTGTTTTAAAGCCATTTGATTGCATTATTCACTTTCTGCCACTTGAATGGAAGTGTGAGTTCTCCAGTTTGTTGCATGTGTGTTGCTGAATGACCTCTTAGTGCACTCCGAACTTGATTAGCTTGGGTAGCTTGTCGCTAAATGCAAATGGAGTTGCTGTTCTGGCCAGCACCCAGACAGGCTAAGAAAATATGCTGGCTGTGCAGGTTAGAGTGAGGGGACAGGATGTTAGGACAAGGTGCTATGATACTGGGCATGACTGCTTGGGAGGTAGGAACTCCTGATTAGCATAGCTTTTCTTTGTTCGAAAGCTCTTGCACTGGCCTCTGCCTAAAGTTTGGGCCATACGGACCTGTCCTCTTTAAAAACAGTATTTCGGGGACACATGCACATTTCCTGATGACATTGCTCCAATTCTCACATGATAAGTGTCCCATCAGGAACCTGAAGCACAGGTGATTATAGTTATCATTATGGTGTGGTTTAAAATATGATTAATTTCCATGAAGTATAGTCTTTTCTCCCAGAGAACATTCATTTATTTAATAGATCATATTGTTAAATGGCTAAAGGCTAATGTTGTCCTGTGTGTATTGTTTTGCTTAGCTTGGCTCTTCTATCTTCTCAGTGACAACAACTGAAAGGGAATTATAAGGATATAGGTACTACTGAAAGTAACATATGTTGGCAAATACTTGCTAAATTCTGACTCACAGCACAAAAACAGCCTTCATTGCATCATAAATTGAACCACAGTCCTCCATAAATGAAAATGAATTGCACCGTTTTATAAGCAATAAATTGTTTATGCCCCATCTTTATAACTGGAATAGTGTGTTCTCTGTTCATTTCGCTGGATTTCATTTAAAAATTAACAAGTGAATTCTCCACTCAGAGATTCAAAGTTCCATGAATGCCTCCCTTTCAAAGCAAATCTAAGCTGTGGCAAATACTGGTTATGTAGCTTTATTTGTCAGCATAAACAAGGAATTAACAAATAAATCGTTTAAATTATATCTAAACAATGTTTTACTGTAAATAATAGATTCACCATTATGCTAAATGTTAGCATGACAAAAATGTACTGTATAGTGCCCACTGTCATTGACATGGTGTGGTGAAATGAATATGGTCGCCTACATTTCATTGTCTTTTGTTCATTCTCATTGTTTTTTGTGGCAATGCTACACTACAGTACATGTCTGGAGCAAAGTCAGTAATCGCATATACTGTATTTGGATTCATTAAGCTCTTTCCTTTGAATCATTTTCAGAAAGGCCAACAGGATATCAAACACAAGTTTAGCCATTCTGTACTGGCAAACAGAATCAGTGACTTCATGTTCTGTCTGTGGTTCAGAGGCTAAACCTGCCATCACACTCTGCAGTAAAGCTGAAAGTCTATGGCAATAATCATGGACCACCTGGGGGTGAGAGTGTAGGGTATGTTAGTCTGTTCTTGACCGAACAGTAAGTCAAGAATTGTTTATATATCCCATATAAAAAAACAATTCTACAATCTGTAAAATTTTTCCACAGTTATGGATATTAAAAATGCTATCAATTTGAAATCTGCCATTGAAATCTCTGGGTTTTTTCCAGATGACATTAATGTAAAGTGACAAGCTCTGAAAAGCAAGGTAAATTAGTTTTTTTTCTTTCTTTTTTTTTAAGTGAACGTCGGTCAAAACTCATATGTAACTTGTATGTTTATTATTATTATTATTTATTTTATTTTTTTAATTATTAAAAAATGCGTTACTTTTCAGGGCCACTGCTGACTTGGCACTGCCACTGGAGCAAAATGGAGCAGAATGTCCATAACCTAAATCAAATTAATGTAGACAACCCAAATTGGCTTTATTTGCTAAAGAACATTTTAGAAAAAAATCTGTTATCTTGAACATGAGTTATTACCTAGTAAGTAAACATTGTACATACAAGATATTATGTCATACGCACAAGTTTTTATCTTGTACGCTCGAGTAGGGCTGGGTGATATGACAACAGAATTGGATATCAACAATGGCTTACAGCTATCATGATGGGAGCGGGATATTGTGATTTACTGACAACATTCACCAAGGTTTGCTTCCACCTGCAAGCACAGACACGGACACATATGCATTTATATTTAGAACATTGTTGAGTAATCTTAAAACTCAATGGTCATTTCAACAGACAAAATAGCCAGTAACACTGAAAGGCTATGAACAACTAAAATAATATGGCTCCTATCTGTACATTATCTTTGAGGCATGTTTTATGATCCAAAATGTCTACTTTCAAGCACCAGTGATTCCCTGAGTGAGCTAAATAGTAGAGATTCTACTGTTTCCCAACAAGAACAGAGGTCTTCTTGTTGCCATAGCATTGCACATCACGATTGGCATAGCATCATATATCACAATTGTTCTCATGACAGTATCGAGATATTATTTTTATAGACATTTCTGAGCCCAACATATGAGATTAGCCATTTTCCAACATTTTCCATTTATCCAATGCATTGTGTGGACCAGTCTAATTGGAAGGCATGGTAATAGGCATTATATCTCAAAGAAGGCATGCTAGTTTTTACTTATTACATTTTTATCCTACAATTATAATTGCCTCTCATTTTTATAATCCCTCCTCTATTATGTTAAATCAAAAATTACTTAGCCGATGAATGACCAACAGGAAATAATATATTCTATGTGTGTCTCTGTGCATGTAGTACTTGTGCCTTATTGTGCACCAAATCCACATTCACGTGGCTGGTGGACTACCATTGAAACAACGCGTTATTGCACTCAGACCAACTTGCGTGTTTGTGAGCAGAAGAAGGACGCAGCAAGGAGGAGAACGGTGTTCTCGAGGAAAGCGTGCCTTGTGAGAGATGCCGATGTATGGGTGAAGATGGCAGATTAATGGCCCGACTGAAAGACCTGACCCCAGAGTCACAGTTGACTCTCTGCCAGCCATCGATCTGTCAATAGCTATGCTACTCCAACATTTGTTAAACCAATGTGTTCAATGCACAGGGCTACTGGCACACTGAGGTATTGCGCGACAGTTGTTATGACTCTGTTGGCAGCTAGTTACTACCTGGCAGAACTTCAGAAGGTTTGATAACCCAGAGGAGTCACCTCATTAAAACTCCAATTAGATGTTAATCTAATGCTAATCTGTAAGCAGTCAATCCACTGCTCTGTTTTCAATACCCAGCAATATATTTTGATGGTGAAAAAGCTGTTGCTGGCACAGACTGTATTGTGTGTTTTGAAATTAAATTTGACATTTACAACCCTGGCACTTGTGCTACTGTCACAACACAGTTTTACACACAATCAGTACTACAACTTACGCATTGTGTGGAGAAATTCAGAAGAACAGAATTTTTCACACGCAGTCCAACAAAGGACAAACTGAGTCACCCTAATGAATACATGTCATCCTAACGAGTGAGTGGCACACTTGTGACAGTAGGGTGGCATTCACTCATGACGGTAGCATTCACTCATTAGGGTGACCCTCAGTCATTAGGGTGCCACTCAGTCATTAGAGTACTACTCACTCATTAGAGTACCACTTGGTCATTAGAGTACCACTCACTCATTATGGTGCCCCTCACTCAGTAGGGTTCCACTCACTCATTTGGGTTTCAGTCCCGTATTAGGGTGCCAATCAGTCATTAGAGTTCCACTCAGTCTTTAGGGTTCCACTCACTCAGGATTTCAGTCACTCATTAGGGTTCCACTCACTTGTTTGGGTGCCACTCAGTCATTTGGGTGACACTCACTCACAGGGTGCCGCTCCCTGATTAGGGTACCACTCAGTCATTAGGGTTCCGCTCACTCATTTTGGTTCCACTCACTCATTAAGGTGAAGGGTGACATTCATCAGGGTGATATTTTTAAAGTTTGTCTGCAAAGTTTTCCACACTTTCAAAATAAATACTGAAAGTATACACTGAAAGTATTTTTCAAAAAATATTGTGAAAAAAATACAGCAGAATAATGAGTAATTCTGTTTGTTTACATAGCTTAGAAAAAGAATGACAGTATAACAGAATAATAATAAGATGGCGTGTTCTTTTATAAAATGCTATATCACTGCATTGGCAACTACAAGTACACATAAAATTGCAGTCTGTATGCTCATAACTCCCAAACAATTATAGAAAAAGGTTAAGTCTTTCTCAATTTCTCAAAAACTGACTGCAGTGGGTAGCACAGATATTCAGAAACTGTGTCAAATTTTGATTTAAATACACTTAAATATCCGGTCTAAAAAGCAACAGTATTCATATGTAAGATTTTTAAGGACAGTATTGTTGATTTGAATGGACAGAGCTGGAAGTGCTCATTGAGCCATTAGATGATAAGCTTTTGAATGGCCGTGAGAATAGCCAATCATGCTTGATTTGACTGAAAAGTGTGAGCGTTCTTTGTTCTACAGTAATGAATGGCTGTGTAACTACGTTTAACTCCATTGGCCACTCTTAAATCATTACTTTCGATCCAGGTCCAAGCGTTCCAGGGGAAAGTTTGAGTAGAGCGGGGCATGGAACTCATCACTCATGATTAAATGGGGAGGGAGGGGAGGGGTGGGGTGAGTGGGCTGGGGGGGTTGCTTACGGCAGGCTTCATTGCACAACCTGTGTGAAAATGATAAGAGCATCCAGCTCTCAGAGAGGCTGGCTTGCCAGTACATTCCCCAAAATCCATATGCCTCTTAGAGCCCACCGGTAAGAGTGCCCTTTTGAAATCAAAACCACTGTCATGAGTGTCCCCTGATCAAATCACAACTGCACAAATTCAAGTGCCTTCTCTGCACATAACTGTTTGACTGTTTGGTAGAGTGACGCAATGATAAAAAAAACCCCAGCCTCAGGCAGTACTGTAAACCCTGTTTCACTGGTCATTGCAACACTACTGGTTTCAGCCCCTTTGGTCTGATGGTCAGGCCTGTACTTGTAAATCAGAGGGTTTAGCGAGAGTAATTCAAGGAGCTGGGCAAGCTTGAAAAGACATGGCTTAAACTGGATAATAAAAGCTGTAAACAACTACCTTCCATTTTATTAGCAATCTAGATTTAATGACAGATAAAATAATAGATTTGTAGAGGACTGAAGAGATGATGCTTTGGTTTCTTTCTCACCTCAATCTTCGCTATTTCACACCTCTGCCCGCATTTGCATAATATCAAGCAGTTTTTCTTTTTTATGTGTGCTGTAAACATTTGGTAGATGGAACACTAAAAATACCGCAGTATGGTTTGTTCTGCTGTTTGCTCGACATTTTAATTTATTTTATTTTCCTCCTGACTATTAGCAAAGCTGTGGAAATGCGGAGTGTCTGGTTGTCAGCTACAAAGATGACATTTTAAATCACTGGGATTACAATAAATACATTTCTGAGAGGTCCTATCAGATATAAACAGAAATTATCAAAGAAAAGGGGAAGCATGTACAATACATGCCACTGACAGCATTCTGATGATCAAGAATCAGGCCAGAATTCAACATCTCCAGAGATCCAAAAAGACTTAAAATAAATTAAAAAGTTAAGCTTATTCAATTGATTAATATCTCATTTTCGTAACTATGGAAGAGTGAAGAACAGGAAAACGCTAAATCTTAACGTGTTTTTCCTGAGACTGGCCTGGTTTTAGTGGAGAAAAATATTTTCACTGATTCACCTGTGTCAGTTGGTCAATTGATTACGAAGTTTAAGTTACTTTGCTCCCCTTTCACTACTGCTTGGTGCAGCTGCTGAACAGAAATAAGGGCTGTCACACTCAAACAAACTATCCTCCTATCTATTGACATGCTATTGGCTGAGACTGTGGCAAAAACAGCAACAAATAAATCTATACACAGCACAGAGTGTAAGTATTTGGACAGTGACACAATCTTTGTTGTTTTGGCTCTGTACTCCAGCACAGAAATGAAATGTGATTTGAAATGAAACAATGAAATAAAGTGCAGTCTGTCAGCTTTAATTTAGCAAGATTTACATCCATATCCAGTGGTGCAGGTAGAAATTTCAGCCTTTTTTAGCCTATGTTTCTGATCGATTTAAACTGATTTTTCCATCTCACGATAGCCTGCTTTACTGGCATTGACACTTCCTCGGTCCTCGTGTGGACAGACAGCAGCAACAAATATACCCAGAAATTAAAGCTGTCAATCTGCACTTTAACCTCATATTCATTGCTTAATTTGAAATCCAATGTGCTGGAGTACAAGGCCAAAACAACACAAATTCATTGTCATTGTTCAAATATGTCTGGACTGCATTGTAGTTTCTTTCGACCCAATTACATGGACTGCACTGTAAATCAGATTATGATGTGAAAAACACAGCCAAGCATGAGGCAAGATCCCATCATGCATCTCTGTACTGTGGCACTGGGGCTATGCCCAATCAATCAACCCTTGAACAGGGCCATGCCTAGGAAAGGAACACCCCAAGTGATGCTGGGGAAGGGGGTGGGGGGAGGGCAGTGGGGGGTTGGTTTGTTGTAGGCGGCTACCCTGCAGTCCCTATTATCTTCGGATCTCTAAACCAGCATCCCCACGCCCCCGTGCTCATGCCAGAGGGAGAGATTACATGCTACACTGAACATGTTCAGTTTGAGTTTGTCTCTTGAGAAGGGCATCCCTGGTATGAAAAAGAGAAAGAAATCAAGGGGAAAATTGCCGTCCTGGACTGGGGGGAGATTCCCATCACCACCTGGCACTCCAAGGACATGCGCGAGAGAGGTCAGTTTGACCAAGAAAACCCACAGAGTCCAAGGGGCATTTGACACAGGCTGCTACAGTACTGGTGCAACTGCACAAGACCCTGAGCCCATGGAAATCATAGTCCCCACATAGAACAACTAATTAGACAGTTCAAACCATGTGTATTACACAAATATATACACACACAACAATAAAATTGTTTCCAGAAAAAAAAAATCTAATGTAAAGAGCTATCATGTATGTACATGTATGTGTGCCACTTGTTTGAAATGGTGGATGGAGAAAATGCAGGAATATCTGACAGGCGTATGATGCACACTGCCCCATTTTTGGCATGAAAGAATTTTTTTTTTCTGCTGGCCTCTGAAACACAGTGTGGTTGAACAGACTGATGTGCTCCACTTCCCTGAAGTGCTCCATCTAAGGCAGGGCTGATGCATTCGGCTCTCTAATTAGGATTATAGACTTTGGCTGCATTGGGGATTTTTTACCCCTCCCCCTCTGTCTTTGAAATTCCACATGTCCGACAGCAATCTATGGCCTTCAGCAAAAACACACATAAGGGATTTATTTATTAGTGAAATATTGATATTTCTTAGAATTGCAGTTGCCACTGAATGGTGAATTTATTCTTGTCTGCCTCAAATTCCCAGAATTCACTAGGTGTTACCCATCATCAAAAGGCTAATGGTATAGTAGATACAAATTCAGGTTTCACAAAGTGGAACACAAACCACTTTGACTTCCAATGTGAGGACTGTGGCTGGGATTTAATCAACATTTGTCCAGTTAAAGGCAAGAATTATTATTCTTCGCAAGAGTTTGGGGAGTTTAGCAATCACTGAAAATAACCTGCTAAGGTGAATTTGTGATGAACAACTGTAATGCTTGTCTTTACTTGTAAATCAAAGTTAAGTACAAATGTCAATTGAATTCAGGCCAATATAATTGATTTAGTAAGAACCATATATTTTTGAGTTGTCAGCACATTTATCTCCAAATGTAAGTAGAAGCAGACAAACAATATGAGAGAACTAAGACAATGCATGCTTGGATCTGCTGGTAGATTAGAAAGCTGGATGTACTGTAGGCTGTAAGCTCGTGCTCTCACTTATTAAAACCAGATTTTCATATAAAAACCCTCTCCACTGGAAAATGTAATTACATTTCATATTTGTGTCGAAGTTGCCCCTTATGACTTCCAGCTTTGGTCAGGGTAAGGGCCCAAGCTAGGAAGTGATAGATTCAATGGGATGGCTTTTTAGTGGAAAATTTCCCCACTTCTCCTATCATTTCTGGAGGTTTGTTTAAATAAAGCACAATCTGAATTTCCATCACACGGTTGCAGAAATGGCCTCGCTCTGATTCTGAAAGCAGTGGCTGTTGGGTGGGATAAACAGGTGAAAATGGGGGAAAAAAGCAGAGATTGGGACAAAGCTATCATTTGGGGAATATATTTTTTAAATGAGATGACTGAAATGGGTTTTCAAAGTAGGACGCGATGCATTCACCTCAGATGTATAGGTTCTGTTATCAGTGGAGTGCAGAGCACACCACTCCAATGTCACTTCCATCCGCGGGGTGAATTGATCCAGAATCACCATGTTTTGCGTATGCCTTTATGAGCTTCCAAGCAATTCTAATGCATTTAAAGTACACTTTTTAAAAAAAGAAGAAAAAAAAAACTTTAATTGTGGACCATATGTTCACTCTTAAAATTTGCATATCAAAACCATTAGCTGTTAAAATGGTACAGCCCAACTCTAAAACTTTGCTTACCACTGTGTATTCATTGTTGCTCTATGTAAAACAGAATTTCTACAATGGCTGCAGCAAAATTATGATCACAGTCTATATGTGTGTGTGTGTGTGTGTGTGCATGCATGTACAGTACATGTGTGTAATTTTCTTAGGCAATGAATGCTCATAGCCACAGGCTGATAAAGCACACTGTTTGTTATCTTATTATTGCTTAATTCTTTATGGTTTTAAAACATGTAAGGTGGGATTAATAACAGCCAGCACCATCATTTCTGTGGCAATAGGAGCTGACACTGTGCTATTAGAGTGTCTCCTGATTTACGTTGGTAACTGGGTTTTTTTTCATTGCTGGCCACCTGTATCAATTTCATAACCATATCACTTCTTTATTTGCATATCATTAAAGTGATTCATAAAACACAGTAAAAATACCACCTGCTACACTGTGGTCGAAGTTGTCAGGATATCATAAAAATGTCAAAAAGTAAAACTAAAAGCGTATACTTCTGTGCAGCTTGGTTGAAGATTGAAGTAAACTTTCTAACCACAAATAACTTCACACTGTATTTACTTAACATGTGCACATAAATTCAAATTGGGTGCTTCAGTCATAATGACATGGGAAAGAATAGTTCCCAAACACAATTTATGCATTACAAAAACTAAAAATACTACTACCACTACTGATAATAATAATAATAATAATAATAATAATAATAATAATAATAAAATTGTGGGACAATATTTGTACCTAGTGTAGATTTGTCAGGCCAATGAAAGACAATTGAAACACAGACACAGCTTTATACAAATATAGACGCATCTACATACACACAGTGAATACATCATTACTGTAATCTACTCAGTATAATTCAGGGGTTACATTTACAAAGTGTATTGATGGCTTTGATGGCTCCCTGTGATGGTATTCTTTTTTTTAAATCACAGCATTTATTCACAAAGCACATTTAAATCAAGGTCCAGGGTCATCAGACACCCAAGGTCATTACACATTTTACACTAAGCAGAAGGAGTAATCGTAAATACATAAAAAATAATAAATAAAACATGCAACAATCAACAGCTGCTCAGATCTCAAAAAAACTGACACATGACAGTTCCTTAGAGGCACAACAAGGAGGTATACAGGAGATTTCTGGAAAATTGAGGGCCATCACTGTTCGTTTTGTTTCTTTTTTCTCGTCATTATTCTAACTTAATATGGGAATTGAGAAACTGCCTAACAGTCTCCAGCTCTCAGAAAGAAAATGCACTGAAACATTAAAATATCAACCCACTATATTTTAAGGCGCTAATGATGACCATGGTGGGAAAGAGCTATGTTTTGCTTTTTTGTTGTTGTTGTTTTTTGTTTTATTTAGCACCCAGGATTTGCCGTGGGAAAAGAATAATAGTATTTAATCACATCTTGAGAACAGCAGGATGTGGGACGGAGAGGGCCGTTGTTATCAGATGAGCTCTGCAAGCTCAGCTCTTACTTTTCACATTTTAGGTGGAGTTAATTTTGGTGATATGCCTCACACAGATTGGAATATACAGCTGGGCAAGCCATAGCATACAAATGCATTGTTTAAAATGTACTAAAGCAATTTGAGACAATTTAAGTTTTGAATAAGAGGGTAATATAGCAAAACGCCCTGCTTTAGAACAGGGGACCTGACAGCTTCCTGTGCAGGGGACCCGACAGCTTCCTGTGCACTCAACATCAGACATTTCGATTCAATTTCAATCAAAGGGAAGCATCTGTCTCTAGTGTAAACACAAATGAATTTGTCTTGTTTCAAGGACACGCCTTATTTACACGCAGATGAGCACCATTGTTTTATTTCACAGAGAAATAATGATGATGCCAGATGGTAGCTCAAAGGCAAAAACGTTTCTGGCACTTCTAACGTTCATTTTCGCAAGCATTCATTTCTCAAAGATATATTCTCTTGAACAACAAGTCCAGTATTAAACTTTTAAAACCCCGGAAAATTGCTGTTCAAACAATATGGTGCCTCGGTTAAAGGTGTCGGGTACATTTATACGGCATTAACTGAATGCCACCTCAGGCTTTTGTTGACAGTGTCTATCAATTATCCTTTGGTGTTTTAAATTCATTCCAATCACGAAGCAGGTCAGTGGCCCTCCTGGGACTGAAATTTTATCACTTAATTTTTTTTGTTTTAAACATCAAAGCTTTAGTTAAGCAATTTATTGGGATAAACAGTTGGTAACAATATAGCTGCATGAGATCAATGTATTTTTATCATATGGAAAATTAGTTGCATTCAGCTGTTTTGAAATCCTCCCTATGAAATACTAGCAAAACTGGAAAAAAATTCAGTAGATTTATTCTAATTCTGGAACTTATTCAGAATAATGCATGAGAAGCAGATTTTACCAGATTTTTACATTTTTTGTTCGTATGTTGTATACTAAGGCAGCACGGTGGTGCAGTGGGTAGCACTGTCGCCACACAGCAAGAAGGTCGTGGGTTCGACCATAGATATGAGTGTGTGAGTGAACGGTGTGTGTGCCCTGTGATAGATTGGCGGCCTGTCCAGACTGTATTCCTGCGTCTTGCCCAATGCATGCTGGGATAGGCTCCAGCACCCCCCACAACCTGCTCAGGATAAGCGGGTATAGATGATGGATGGATGTTGTAGACTAAGGAGCACTAAGGCCATATTAAAAGTGTATTTTGGCAACTGCCTGTTTTTGGGTTTCTCTCTCTTTCTCTCTCTCTCTCACACACACACACACAAACACACACGTCTCTTATGTTCAGGTAAATTATTTATCCATTTAATGTATTATAGATTTATTTTATATTACTGGATTTGTCTACAGTATTTATCAATTTAAGTATTTATTCAAGCAAGTCATTAAGTATTTTCTCTAAGGCCCATACTTATATAAGAAACTACCATTTTAAAGTTATGAGCAGTTGGCTTTGTTGAACTTTGAATTATATACATACCATCCCTCCCTTCACACTTGGTACTGTAAACACGAACATGAAAAATTTTTGCATTATTGATAATGTTATTGTACTCTAAACTCCAGGCTGAAAATAAGCTTTCTTTCAAACCAAGATAAGACAGTGCAAAGGCTTTCTATGTTGTAGTGTTTGTATTGGGTAGTAAGTTGCTTTGTAAGTTTTGGCATTGAATTCTGAGATATAAAAGTTTTGTAATTCTGGCAATATCCATAACACAACCCAGTAATAGCAAGTAAGATAAATCTTGATAAGGTATTTTTTTTTCTTTTCCAGTGGATTATGAATTGGGTCAACTCTTAACTCATATCATTTTTGACCCTCATTTGGATGTCAGGATAAAGTCAATTGCCTGTTGGCAGAGAATGTAATATTTGCATTTTTAAAAATTTAAAAAAGACACTGTGGTTATCAGTTTTTGGACAGATAAGGTTTTCCTTTTGCAGCATGTCCAAATAAAGTACCCAATATAGCTGGGTGTCCCATGGGTACAATGCACAACTGGCCATGGCATCACCCAGAAAGGGATGTTTCAGTCAGTCATGCTTGCTAGCCTGCACTCTGGACCTGAGGGCTCTGCAATTCGATGGGCTAACAATGACCAGACATTCAAAATGAGGGGAAATATTTAGTAGAATTATACAAAACACAATAAAAATAGTCATGAAATTAGTTTTACTAAATAAATTCATAGTTATGAATTAACAATTTATAGGGCTGTAAGTGCTTCATTTCACGAAAACCACATCATGTTGAGAATATTACCTCATAAAGAAAATCTGTAGCAGTTGCAATTTCCAAGAAAACATGACTCACATTGACCGCAACACAACTTGACATGTTCAAACAGAGCACATTCTTGGTAGTATCACATTTATTTTCCTGTTTTAAGTTATTACAACAAAAGGATTCAGCTGAACACCATTTAAAAATATATTTGTTTTTTGTTTTTTTGAGGGTTTTTTAGTACTTAAACAGAGATGAAGCTGTGAATGGTGCTGCTCTAAACAAAAAAGAGACACCAACTGAGCCTTTTAATGTCCTCATTAAAATGATCTGCTTGTCTCTTAGACAAATAGTTCCAATTAAAAGAGAAAAATGCCTGCACCTGCAACTTCACAAACTGAAAAACGACTTTCTTCCACATACAAGTAAGTTATTTTATTGTACACCAGTATAAATACATACACTATGACCTATACTAATATACCATAATATAATGTATAAACACAATAATTATTACATGATGACTTTTTATAATTGTTTTATTCTTCATGCAAAATAAAGCAAGTGCACTGTTGAAACAAACGAACACTTGTATTTATATATATTTTTTTTTTAATGAAAATGAATCACATACAAATCAAAAGGAAACTGATTTACAGTGTTTCAACAAAGAAGGCATGAGAGCTGCTTCAATCAGTGTGCCTCTAAAAAGCCAGCCTTGCCCCAGTAATATTACAACAAACCTAACAAATCAAATTTACATTGCAATCATCTGACATCTGTTGTGATAGCAATTTCTCACACATGATTTATTTTACTGTGGTGATGGACAAATAAACCTGTGGAGAGTGTAGGGGCTGGGGCTGGGGGGGGGGGGGGGGGGGGGGGGGGGGGGGGGGGGGGGGGGGGGGGCGTTAATACATGCAAAAAAGACAGCACAACAAAAGGTGCCGCTAAAATTGAATTTAAATCCTAAAAAATATCTTCAATGTTCAGGGTGTGATTTTGAGTAATTATAATAATCTCAAATTATAACTTTCTCCACTTTACGCTACTCATCATAATCCTCAATACTCATCATCAGCTCATCCCTAGGAGTTATATTCTAACCAGTAACTTTGTTTTTGTTTCATCCACATTTATTACAAATGTATTTCAAATATCTAGTCATATCTACTAACCAATGAGAATAGAACATTCTAGAAGGTTTGCTTGTTGTTGTTTTTTTTTTTTGTTTTTTTCGGCTGTCTGTTGAAAGCAAGTCATAATACTATCTGCTCTGCTGTAATTTAATTAGATTTAGAAAATAAGAATGACATCTGAAGGACAATACACACAGCATGGAGCATAGCATTAGCCAGCCAAATTTTGTTTCCAGTCAAAGTATGTTTACATGTTGTGGTTGGATCTGGTTTGAGGATGGGATACCTTGACTCAGAAAACTGGGTGTTAGTGTTCAAAGCTAGATGGTCGCCAACATGCTACCCTGCCCTCAGACCCCAGTGAGCTTGAGGTGGAGCAAATATGACTCATGCCAGGAGGGACTAGCACTATTGAACAAGAGCCCTGAAGATTACAGGACTTTGCAGGACCTGCTCTCTCTTGGTCAGGTATTAATGTGGCTCAGATGCAAGTACCTGAAGTCCCAACTGTATCAGCAGTATAGTATGGCAGGGGATTCCCAGAATTGAATGCAAGGAGCAGTGAGGGTCATTGAAGGCGTCTAAGGCCTCCTTGGGTCTACATTTAATACAATGCATGCTTTAGATAATCATTAAAAAGCAAGCTTTCATAAAAAAATCTTATGTAGTCAGAACCTGCACCACTCCATTGAATTATTATGCAATAAGGCAAGGCAGGTTTATTTATATACAGCCCCTTTCAAACACAATGGCAATTCAAAGTGCTTTACACAGGCATAAAACGACAATAAAATTGCAGTTAAAAACATAAAAAACAAAAAAAAAGGAAAGGAACGAGGGCATAAATGACCAAAAAATGTACGAAGAATCATTAAAAGTTTAGGAACTATATCTTACATGCAATATTTCTCTGACATTTTTAGACATTGTTTTTGACATAAGCAATTAAAATATTGTTGTGTAGCAACTTAACCCAGTATTAAACACTCCAGTGCTATTATTCTGTAACAATGAGTACTATGGAGCTATTATTTAGTGCTCATAGAATACTGAAATGTTCTGCTAACATTCAGTGTATGTGAAACTTATTTTCATACAAGTGATCAACGTCAGTCAAATCACTGCGGAAGAAAGGACAGAAAAGACTGAAAGTGCAGGTAACACATGCTCATGTGGTGTCCTACTGTACAGAAAGCGACATCTGCTTCCCATTCATTCCTTCAGTCATCTCTTCACTGTGAATAGGACTGTGTTTCTATTGTTTTCACCTGATTTCTACAAGAGTACTTAGTTGGGATCTCTTATAAGGATCTCTGCACATCATCTCTTCTCTATTGAATAGTTAAGTGGGGGTATTGTAAGCTGGGGGACTAAATTCTGCATGCTGGCCATCTGTCCTGTTGGTCTGAGCTGGCTGCTGAGTTACAAGCCCATAATAAAAGCAAAGAGACCCACACAAAGTAATCAGGGGGGCAATAGCCCTTGTGATTTCCATAAGGGTAGGTGTCAAATCTTACAGATAATGGATGGCTACAATAAAATCAGAGGATTGGCAGGACTACCTCTAGTTATGCAATTACTCATATTACCCCTAGTGGCATGCATCATTAGCCAGTGTGAATCCTCTCAGGTATAGTCCCCCGCTTGAAAAGCAGACTCACAATGATGGCAGCTTGAGGAAAGACACAAAGAGACTTCTCTTGTGTAACAATGCTACTATGCACAGAAATGTTTGTGGCCTCTGGCTTCCCGTCCATGGGACTGATCCTCCACTGAGTCACGTTCACCATCAACTTTTCTGGTCAACCAAGGCATAATTAAGTGCTTGTCCCCTTTAGGGCTGTCAAAAAATTCAAAAAAAAGTTCGAAAAATATTCGAAAATATTTCTTTTTTTAAAGTTCGAACATAAATTTGAGCATTCGAATATTAGTTTTGGATCCCGTGTATTGTAATTAACATGCAGGCTTTAATTTCATGCGGCGAATCATGTTCATGCACGCAAAGTTAACATGCAGGCTTTAATTTCATGCGGCGAATCATGTTCATGCACGCAAAGTTCATTTCCTGTGCTAACGTTACTTCCTCTGTCAACAAAAAACATTCTGCCCTGGACCCAGGGCAAGTGGATCTTCTGGTTTTCCTTGCCAATAACCTCCTGTGATACTTTCAGCTCTATTGACACCTAACGTTACTGGTCAGCTAGCCTCGCGAGCCAGTCTCTTTTTTCACTTCGTTCAACAGATCTGGTCAGCTAACAATTTAGGCTAAATAATGTTCCCATGGCAGGCTATGTTTCCTTTCTTTTCTGAAGATTATGATAAAATTGGATGATGAAAGAAGTTAAAGGAGTACCATGGTGGTTGAACGTAACACTTCCCAGTTGTCTTCAGGCAACAACAAAACAAATGTGCATAATTTTTTTATTCTTCAGTCATTTCAATGTACTTTAAAACGTATTTTTCTAAGCCTAAATTTCCCACGATAAAAATTCACCCGAACCGTCTGGGCGTGGTAATGAGAACTGTCAGTTAGCTATGATTGACAGACCGTGCCCCATTACCATAGCTACCCCCATGATATGCGCTCTCTTTGGGAGACTGGATTTTCACAAGCTAGCTAGCTTAGTAGGGCTAGTATATCAAGTATCGGTAGATAGCTAAGGTAAGGACGTTGACTTATATCTAATGATAATTTTTGATATCTAGCTAGCCAAGTTAAGATAAAAGCACAACTATAACGTCCTCATAAAAGCAAACTAGCAAGCTAACGTTATCGATAACATTGCCTTATGAAAGCAAACCTCCTAGCTAGCTAACGTTAGCTAGCTAGCTAAATGAATATAACCAGAAATAATCTAAAGGCACTCTAATTTAAGTGAACCTAACGTTAGTCAAATATTTGCATTGTCTGAACAGCAGGACGGTGTGCCCTGTCAGATTTCTTTACGGGGCGTGGAAATGGGAGTGGTTACTGTATTAATGACGTAGCAAAATGACAACTTTCTCAACCGGTTGAAAATAGGACGATGAATTTAAAACGCATATTTCTCCAAGAATACAGAACGGACATATTTAATACTTTGCTCATTGTGTTTCTTCAATGCCTCTTGTGCAAATAGCACATAAAACCGAGAAAGTGTGAAAATCACCATGGTACTCCTTTAAACAAACTAAACAGAGTAAGTAATTTATGTTGTTTTAGGCTACAGGTATTAGCCATTTGAATAGTTTTTGTGTTAAGAAATAAACAGGGATTTCCTATAAACAATCATTTCCCGATGATTAATAAATGCCGATGTGTGGCAAATTACATCCACGAGAAAGTGCTTTATTCATTTGCACATTCGACTATAGAAACTGCAGGGGGCTTGCATGCATACGTCATGTGAAGACCTGATGTAGAGCGACGACCATTTCCACGGTCAAATCGAGTCATGTTGAAATTTTTTAAATCACTACTTTGACATGATTTTCTACGCACGCGCCATGCAGTTGATCTAAAACATTTTTTGTAAATGAGGCCCCAGATGTAGTAACCTAGTATTAAAGTTCACCGATTAAAGTTCTCCACTCTTCTACTGCCCGCTCGTGGAAAATAACGGGTAGGCCAGTTTAGAGGGAGCGTCACGTGCATATTGCGCCCGACAATAAGCGGCTTATTTTTGTGAATTATAGGCAAATGATATTCAAATATATTCGAACTCTAATTACAAAAGCTAATATTAAAACTCAATTTCATGGCACTTTTGACTGCCTTAGTCCCCTTCATCTTGTTACCCTACAATAAACTCACTGCTTGATCAATCATCACACTTAATCGTTAAAGTTGTAAGCAAAGGTTAATCTATCAGTGTTTCATTGAAAGCTCCAATACCATGAGCCAATAAAATGTTTGTGTGCCCAAAATAATCTACCAACCAGGTTCCAGGGAACGCCAATTGCGATCCATCGCATCAGTGACTTTTATGTGAGCATAAAAACACAAAAGCAATAACAACTTTGCTCTGAGGGTAAAGACAATGTCTTACTGGCCAGACACACTGATGGACTCTGTGTCCCAACTCACACCTCACTTGATCACCAAGACCTGCCTGAGTTGGTCTGCCACAGTCCGCAAAATAAACCAAGCTCCGACAGCTGTTTTGAGGAACAAGTATCTTCACACTTTTCCTCCATATCTCCCTTGTGGAGGTATCTCCATATCTCCATAATATTTCAAAAGCATTTCAGTGTCCTCCACAGAAAACATCAATCACTAATTAGGTGCTATTTAATGTTCTTTGCAAATATCATTTGTTTGAATGTACTTCCAAAAATCCAGATTATACACACATTATTTTAGAATGCTAAACATAAAAAAGAGACTCTTCAGGGCTTCCTTGGTGAAGCATCCAAGTAAAGCACTCATTTTCAGTGCAGAAAATGTGCCTCCACAGTCTGCAATAACATCCTGGCTATACCAGTGCCAGCTGTGACTGTGAGTTCCCTGGGGCAACACACGCTTGGCCACAGCATCACCCAGGGATTCCAATTCAGCTGATATGTCACACCTCATTGCGCAAGAGCAACTTCTATGTTCGATGGTCCAGACCTGTCTGTTCCAGGTGCAAGTGTAATTCGCCAAAAGGATGACTGCGCAATTCAGCTGGTTGGCCATCACATGAAAAGGAACAGCCACTGGCAGCACACACTGGTGGACACTTAAGCTAGTCTCACCCCAGCAAAATTGACAGAGGATTTTTTTATCAATGGGACGGGTGTACAAATATGAATGGAGAGAAAAAGTAGAAAAACGTTATTTAAAAATAGATTATTTAAACTCTTGCAGTGTTTCTGTGGAATCAGCAGGCAACTGCGGTGCTCTGTCTATGAGAGAGGCAGTGATGGTCACTTGGGGGAGGGGGGGTGGAAGAATTTAAGAGGAAGAGCTCCTGAATGCATACCTTACCATAGAACGCTGAATGCAATACTGGGTGCTCCACTACGTAGATGTGACAGAAGGAACAGGGAGGGGGCTCATTAGGTATGATTTAATTGCCCATGTGTGTTGCTGTTCATTAAAAACCCTATAGCCGAGGCTTGTGACTTCAGATTGTTGTGACTTAGCAATGGTGCTGCTTTGTATGTATGTTTTTAGGGATTGAAGAAAAAAGTTTAAACAGGACGTGCGTTCCATCATCAAATTACCCCCATTAACCGCAGAAGCGCAGAGCCGTGCTGACAGCGGCTAGGCGAGGCTTCAGGCGCCTACAGCCTGAGGTGCCTGCAGCTGCTGGGCGGGGCTTTGCGTGTTCTTTGATGTATGATGCAGCACCACTACCGCTAAAGTTTAAAGAGTCCTGAGTTATTTCAGTTACTGGTACTGTAGCAAAACTAACATGTCTAGCAGTATTACATTTTTGGATCTGATTTCACATTCTGAAAATAGCAGAGTTTTTTACACAAAATTATTAAGCTACTCAATCATATATCATATCATATCATTGTATCAAAAGGATTATATAATAATTATAGTAGCTGAGATACGAAGCTGCACTGATGTTGCCGTTTTTAAATGCAAATATGTTAAATGAAAATAGCAGCTATATATAACTTGAACAAAAAAAAAACTTTTCTTTCTATGGCTTGATAATCTTTGCGCTAACAGTGACCAACTTTGCGCAAACTTATTCTTTTAACAAAATCCATTTTGACATGTGATGTGAACGTGACTGACAGATATTGGCATACATGCACACTATTCATGCCCTAAAACTGTAGGACCCTCAAGCAATAGGCACCTCAAGCCCCTCCCAGCAGCTGTTGGCACGGTTCTGCAGTTCTGTAGATACCCCCTACTCCATTCATCCAATATTCATCTGATCACCGACTCACCACCAATGGAACATTCCATGTCTGTTATGTCCTTTTCGTTGTTTGGCTCCTTTCTCAACCGGAATCAGCGTAATGCCCCATTGTAGTAAATTATGCAAAGAGTGAATTACATGTAATATAATAAAGTATGGGAATCAATGATGTAGTTTCTGTAAATGTGCTGTAGAACATGGTTGCTTGGTGGAGCAGAGCCAGCATAGCCCCTGAATACAAAGAAGGTATTGCAAATGGATATAGCATAGAACGGAACAGAGATATGTGAAATTAGTCGGTGCCCATAAAAGGAATTATTTCGGATGAAAAAGGAGCTGAGCACTCCAGAGGCCCGAATCGGTGTGAAAGCTCATGAGAGCTAATTAGAATAGTGCGCCAGCTTAACACAATAATTATGCTATGAATTAATGATAACTTTTTGTCAGGAATGCGATGCATACGTGGGAATCTGTATATCTGAGGGGAAACGTGAGGTGAACTACAGAGCAATGAGAGGCTGGCGTGCCTCGGATAGCATCTGCATTCCCTCCACTTAGACTTAATCAAAGTCCGTAATTGCTCTGATCCACTTTATTAGAAGGGTGTTCAATATTGTCAGACCCAACGCGAGGCAAGCTGCATCAGATAAGGCATATGGCTTAACCTTCAAACGGTATTCACCCATTATCCTTAGTGCATGAGAGTGGCTTTCTGTGTTATGTGCAAAATGCATCTGGCTGCCTGGTAGTGCTCTTAACAAGGAGCACCGTATGCTCCTCTTCCTCTCCTGTTTATTTATCTTCATATTTAGAAACACGAGTACCACGCCTGGGCTGGCATTATGGCATACATGAATTACCCATTTGATGTGGTTACTCAGAATGAATCCCTTATTTCAAGGAGACTGCACCATTCAAGTCGACTCCGGCAGTGTAATGTCTGTGCAAATTAACTGCTTTAAAATCAGCTTTAAAATTGGAATTGTCGCTTTCTCACAGAGAAGAGCAGAGCTCTTACAGTGCGCTGTGCCAAGGTTCTAGGTTTGAAGTGGTTGTCTACATATGCGTAAGGAGGGAAAACAAGGAAATCGCCAACGATAGCAAGGATCATTGTGGGCAGATGATAAAATGAAAATAAAATAAAAATTATGTTTTCATGAAATAGAACACTGCCTTAAATGTTGAATAAAAATGGTGGGGTGTCTCGTAACCTGTCTACATGCTCATTACAAGACGTTGGCAGTTCGAGATTGACCACGTGACCTTTGCCGTACGTCTCTCTGTCTCTTTTCCCACGTCCTTCCTGTCTATCTACACTGTCCAGCCCAATAAAGCGGAAAAAGTCCATATAAATATAAAAATGAGGCATAAGCTGCCATGTAGGTCACCAGCTAAACGTACTGTATGAAAGAGAAGAAAATCCAAATAAATAAATACCTCGCAATGGACAAAAAATGGAAACACCTAGTTAAGCAAGAGACAACTCATATGTGCTAAGCCATACAATACAGGTGTTGCTCCCATTGATTAAGAAAATAACATCCTTAGGGCTATAAGCATGGCCAATGATAAAACCAAAATGTGTGTGTACTGTAAGTAAGTGCATTGAATAATTCACCAATTGCCATTTTAGTGCTCTTTCTCACTGATGAGTCTCACTAAATGTGAATGATATGCATTACATGTATTTGGCAGATGCTTTTATCAAAAGCGACGTACAATAAGTGCATATCGAAAGCCACTAGAAAAATTACAGAACACAGGTCCGATAAGGTACAATACTCATTATGTAACAGTTATCCATTGCCATGAACATTAAGTCAAGTTCACACAGTAAGCATAGGCTTGGTCAGAAAGCTATGGAAAGTCAAACTAGGAGGCATGACGACAAGCTGCATCATCAAGATAACAATTAATGTGCAATATAAGTGCTGGATGGAGATACAAGCACAACATGAAAGTACTACAGAAACAAGATGGAAGGATGCAAGTGATAAGAGTGAATCTAGATTGAGAGTGCTCTGAAGAGTATTGATAGTTAGTCCAGGTACAGTCTGAAGAGATGCATCTTCAGACCACAGCGGAAAGTGGGTAGGGACTGAGTGGTTCATCTAGGAATGGGGAGTTTGGATGGCAGGGAGTGCAAGTCGCCCTGCAGCAGAGCGGAGTGGTCGAGCTGACATGGAGGGTTGAATTATGACCTGTATGTAGGTGGGGGCTGTCCTGTCGGCGGCAGTGTAGGCCAGGGTCAGGACTTCGAACCTGATCCTGGCAGCGACCGGTTGACCTCAGCATGGGACGTCAGGATAAATTATAAAGTACGAAACAAAATGTGTTTAACGTATACAATTGGTGGTAGATTCTTGGAAGACCAGTAATGCATGCAAGAATTATGTATACACACATCTGTTTGTTCTGATGAAAATTATTCCCATTTGCCACCGACAGATATCCGGTAATAGCGTAATTAATTACTATTAAATAACGTTTTCTTTAACTTGGCCCAACCTAACGACCTCATAAAAAGAATTCAATCAACATCCAATTAACTAAACATACATTTTAAAAACCCCATTGTCAAAAAAAACAAAAAAAAACAGAGGGAACAACTTTACCAATTGCCAGTGTTCATTGCTAGATCAAGCTTAGCCTTGAAAACTCATGTTTTTACAGTAAAATGCCTTGCATGGTTGCACAAGTTAATTAAAATCTGAAGGAAGTAGTTAAAGGTGTGAGAAATATTAGCACATGAATAATTATTTACTTGTTCATTGTGCACATTTCACATCATTTGATTTTTCTGCCAGTGTGCTATTCTCAGGGACTCCAAGTAATAAGCATTGTTTTTTTGTTTTTTTAAGAATTTAATGAGAAACAGGTCAGCTGGGATGATAAATTGAGGATGCTTGCCATAAACACTCCTTGTTTATTAGACCCTTTACCATCAGGGTATTTGGGGTTAATATACGTTGGGACTGGTTTTTCAAAGGGGAAAATTGCAATCTTACAATGCCACTGTGAAATATGGCATCTTGTATTTCACAACAACACTTTAAGACTTTCTTTATAACAAACCATTTTTTAATGCAAGCTTTAGTAATAGTGTTGAGACATTTCCCTTTAACTTTTATAGTATTTGGATTTCCTATCATTGGAAAGTACTTGATTTGATGTTTACCTTCTTGCATGGGAATTTGATATTGATAAGGCATAATTGCATATGCTACTTCTGGTTTCTTACGCATACAGTATATGACCAAACATATCTGGACACCCCTTGGTCTAGAGCTGTTCCTCATGGTGTGGGCTAATGCCCCTTAGTTCCAGTGAAGGGAAATTTTAATGCCACAGCATACAATCACATTCTAGAAGATGCTATGCTTTCCCAACAGTTTTGGAAAGGCCCTTTCCTGTTTCAGCATGACAATGCCCCAGGGCACATAGCCAGGTCCATATATTTTTTATCAAGAATGGTGCGTAACAAGTTGACTGGACTGCACAGAGCCCTGACCTCAACACTATCCAAAACTTTTGGGATCAATTGGAAAGCCAACTGCGGGCCAGGCCTAATCGCCCAATTAGTGCCTGACCTCACCAATGCTCTTCTGGCTGAATGGAAGCAAATCCCGATAGCAATGCTCCAACATCCAGTATAAAGCCTTCCCAGAAGAGTGAGGTTGTTATAGCAGCAAAGGATGGACCAACTCCATATCAATGTCCATCATTTTGGATGATATGTTAGATGTCAGGTTTCCACATACTTTTGGCCATGTAGTGTATGTAAGATATGGATGAACCTGTTGGTTGTGGAGCATTACAAGTGCATCCAGAAAACATAATCGCGGTGAGGAATATGTACTATGTTGTGAAGGTAGTGTGACAAACTCAATCAGTAATGCAATCTAGTTTCAGTAATCAAAATTATAGTAAATTATTCAAATAATTGTACAATAGTTTCTTATGGTTCCATCCAGCTAAGATGTAAACATGTAAACTAAATAACTAGGCCTAAAAAAGCCACATCTTCCTTGGTTCCAGACTATCTTGATAACATCATTAGCAGGCTTTTTTGAGACATAAATGCATGTGAGGACACTGCACCTCCAATAAAAGCACATCAGGCATGATAAAATTGCCTGTTCGTGATGGCATTTATGCACTGGTATTAAAAAGAAAAAAGGAAGCTGCTTTCATTTTCCATAATAAAATCAAACCTCCACCACGCCCATGGTTAATAATTCTTCTGAACCAACCTCTAGGCCACCGAGTCACATAATTGCTACCTTGAGTTAGTGCAAGCTGTAGTGTCACTGTGAATGCTATGGCATCACTTCTGAATGCCCCTATTCCAGCTTTTGTAAAGCCAGCAGGTTACCAGAACCTTCTGTCAATATCTAAAATCCTTCATTGCACATAAAAATGCACTAAAACTGTAATAGTTTTTTTTTTTTTTTTTTAATCCCATAAAGTGAGGGGGAAAAAACTTCTGCCTGCTGTTTTCTCTCCCAGTAGGAAGAATACATTCCAAACTAATAATGATGTTACAGTTCAAAAGAACAAAATAACAGCTCATGTCAAAATTGCATGTACATGTTTTAAAAACTGGCTCTTACAATACCAACATTAATTTTCAGCTGTAAATTCACTTACTCAATTAACACTTAACTTTCTCTCAAACCAATTTTTTAATTTTTTTTTATTTTTATTTAATATGGTACTTCTCATAGCTTGGTTGTTTATAAATGCTGTGCCACTTTTAACTCAGTAGCCAGATTAAATCAACACTGATACACAGGACCCAGTACTTAAAAGAGTGGACATAGCTGGAGGAGGTGCTTACTGAATTTAGTGCTGGGGGGTGGAGGGGGAAACAGTGCAGTAACTCTGACACTCAGGGAGCTCCCTGTGGCCCTTCAGTCCAAGGAGAGAGGACACATTTGTGATAAGTGATTTAGTCCTGGTGCTCATGTTCAGAGGAGTCTTCATTAAACTCTTCTGAACTAGTTTTATCTGTGAAAGTTGCACTACTCTAAATGTGGACTTCAGAAGACAAGTGGGCTGCAATATCAAAATTGCCAAGGAAGCAATTCAGTGACTTTCAAATACACATAAAAAATGAGCTGATTTTTAATACAGGTCCTTTTACTCAGAAATAACAGTTCATACCTATACCATTGTAGCATGATATAACAGAAAAACAAATGCGTAATGGAGGAATATCAACTATTTTACAAATAAAAGTAGTTGTAGAATAAATTTCCTAAATGATCTGCCCTGAGATTACATGTGCACAAGCCATTATGATTTACTTGGACACAAACACCCTTTTTTAGAATGTACAGAATTAACTGCAATTGATCACACTTACGGTAAGTGTCTGCGATTAGCTGTTGGAATCACATTAACCACCTCTAATGCACAATGAGAGCCTGCTGAAACAGCACTTGGGAACATTAAACATGTTCATGTGAGAGAGGAAATGCATCATCTGTTTTCAGAATGCCATTGACATATCGATAGCAATTATGCACTTGTCTCGACATCTGTCCTTCAGAACCTGTGTGCACATATTGCATCGGTTTGATGGAACTACATAAAGTATAAGAGATGCAGTGTTGTGCATGCTGGTGAAAGATGTAACACTAATGTGAAGAGTGCACAAAATGCCTTTAAAAAAGCCACAAAGGTTTAAAAATAACAATCCACTTGTAATAAAAGGTTATGAGATTGCATTAGATTAAGCAAAATGGTAGTGTTAGCCTCATAGGTAAAAAAAAAAAAAAAACATGTATCAAACTCTGATGTCCATCATCACAGTGAAAACACACTGTTTTCCAATACAAGCCTCTTAATGTGGGAATGAATTTGGAAGGTCATACATACTGTCTGAAATACATATGAATCTACAGTTCACTCATGAGACAAGATTGCTCATCAAATTAATACCTCGTGGTGAAGTAACTAAAACCTAATTAAGGGTTTGATTGAAGCTAGCTGAGGATCTCGTGTGGCTTCTCCTCCAAAAGAAAACAACACATTACAGCCAAAAATATGAAAAACAGAATATTTACCTCACCTGCTCGGATGTTTCTCTTATTCGTAATCGGGGTGGAATGCCAATATATTTCAGGGAAGTTCAAATCAGCGTTGCAATGAAGAGGAATTTCTTACACCAATTTGTGGCCTGAAGCGCAATGTGTTCATTAAATATGTATGTGGGGAGATGCGGAGCTGAATATTGTATGCGATTTAGCACCGTAGCAGCCTGTTCTGGAAAACTAGCAGGCATCCACATTCTCGCTGCTTAGTGAACTCTGAAAAGCTGTCTGGGTCTGCATCAATGTAATCCTTCACCAGAAACCGCAGCCATGAGTTGTACAAAACATGGCTTTCGCTTATTGAAAAAACACCTTGTGCGTTTTAAATAATTTACTTTGACATTTATGAGTGACCCACAAACATATGCATACATTCACACATCCAAGCATGTACACACGTGCACATTCAAAGACACACACGAACACACTCACGAGCACACACACGCACAAACACACACACGCACAAACACACAGTGTCTGCTCAGAGGCTCTGTAGGCAGCAGATGCTTTGAAGCTCATTCACAGTAACAACATCCCTCTGAATGAGACCACCTGCACTACAAGCTCATGTGAGACAGGAGACGTCACTCAACCCAGAGAGATGGGTACGAGCAGTCCCCTCAGTCCCCGCCCCATCCCTGTCTGCATCACAAAATTGGCCTGAGTGTGACAATCGCTTCGCTTGAGCTAATGTAACCTCATAAGCTTGTGACAGGGGCTGTCATTAGCCAGGAGCCTCGTCCCCAAAAACTGGTGTCAGAAGTCAGAGCAGAAACACTGATAGTGTCAGCTGCGGTGGCTGTTCACCACTTAGCAGCACACTCGTGGTCAAGGACAGGTGTCCGTTTCTACCATAAAATCAGAGAGGAACCTTCATCTATTTCAATTATGGATTGGGCTCTGATGGATGGCAGGCGGTGTGGCAGTTTTGATGCGGTCTCTCTGCTTCATTGGCGGGCTGGTTCAGAGGGCTTGGCCCCCTGCTCAGACAGGGTGTGTCACCAGAATGGTTTGAGGCAGTAAACAACACGGGATGATCAATCAACAGGTTTGTGCAGCAACTAACCAGTAGAGCAGATGCCATACCTGTCATTCATAGTATTTCTTTCTGCAAAGAATTCTGCCAACCGCTCTTTAGTACTTTCTTTACAAGGAACAGTGGATACGTTACAGTTTATTAGGATATATGGCCAGTATATATTTTACTAGCCATATCACAATATTCCAGCTTGCTTGCTGTATTATTAAGTGCAGAGTCTGGAGAGGTACTGAGTTTGTACAGTTTTGCTTTTGAAATTAAGTGGGAAAAAAAACATAGCATAAAAATAAGGTTCAGGTCACTATGGCAAGCAAACTCAATTTGCAGTGAGTGCAGAAAATGTGCAGAAAATGTTGTGCCATCATATCGGCCATAATGTTAGCATCAACCCAATACCAATAACTTTGTTTGCAGCTAATTTATAAGAAAAGTCTGTTTTAAGCTATTGACCAATACCAATATGGCCCCACAATTATCATTTATATTCTTTATAATTATCTTTATATTCATTTCTGGAACAGTGAGTCACATACCAAGTCAAGCTAAAGAATGCACTACTTCAATTCCCAATGAAACCCCTGAATTGTGCTAGTGGCAGGTACCATTATGAAAGTGCACTTAAAAAATAGTTCGAGGAAAGTCAGATTTCTTTAAGATGCAAGAAACAAGACCTCACACCACCCCACTATAAACACAGCTCATAAAGTACTGCATCTGCTCTCTTTGTTACTGCCAAAGTGCAGCGTTCTGTGAAAACACATGTGGAAGAACACCAGTAATGGGGGTTCTGCAGTCAATTTTGTTACTTTTGGAAGCTGTTTACCTTCCAGCCAAAAAAAAAAAAAAAAAAGTTTGTGAAGCATTTTTCCTGTCATCTGAATTCCTTTATCATTTTGTATTCAACAGTTTACAGGATGAAAATATGTACCCGGATCTTAGACAGCATGCAATATTATAATATACTTTAACAAGCCTTTTAATTACCCCTCCCCATGTCTGAAAACTTAAGCCCTCGCCCTCTGTCTGCTCGCGTGATGAAATTATGACAAGCAGCCCTTTCAGGACATGTTTTGAGCCGATTCTGTCAGTCAGACGGCGGTGCCGTCTGCCAGCAGAGCTTTCTGAAATTACATGGCTGTGATGCTATCAGCCAATTAGTTCAACCTGTCTTGGATAAATATGCAAATAAGACAGAGGGCACCTGACCCAGGCACCTGCCATTAGACACTAATTACATGCCTTGCGATGAAGTTCATGCTTTCATTCTGCCTGCAACGGGGAAGCGCAAAGAGTGTGCATGCATGATGAGGAAGGCTCAGAGGGGAAAAGGTAGCTGGGGATGGAGGGTGAGTGTTCTAGTCCCACAGAGTCCCTGGTCATCTCCTCCATGCCATTTGTGGTGGTGACTTGCACAATTACTGTTTTTATCCAGTTAGTTATCATGGAATTTCCCCAATGCTCTAGCCCTTTAACAGGCTAAACTATATAAATAATTGTCAATTCAATTGCTATGGAGAGCAGAACAAGGTCTACATTATGTTTGTATGCACAAAGAAAACAAATGTGATTTGGATGACACATGAAACCAGTCCTGCAATTATTAATTCTCCTCTGTCATCAAATTCTAATTCAACTAAAACCAACACACTTCAACCAATAATAATATTAGTTCATTGTTCATAGTTGACAAATGCACAATGTGTGTAACATCAACAATATTACAAGAAATGTGCTTTTAGAAATACCTGTGGTAATGCTATACTATTTAGCCAATAGAACATGTTAAAATCTATGCCATTTAAAAAAATAATAATAATAATCAATTGGTACTGTTTACTATTTGGATTTAGGTTAGCTAAATCATGCATTCAGTGAATGACCAACATTTATTAGGTGTTTGAGTAATGTGTTATCTACAGTAAGTAAAATTGGTGGATGACAAAACATTTGTTTGTTGTTATAAATAGAATAAACTATTTAAAGCATAACATTATTAACACACTGTACATTTACATAGATTGTTAAATAGTACTATACCTACTGTTGGGACTTGGGACTCACTCACAGCTGGGGTGTATTCTTTCAAATGCGGTTGAATCCTGTGCAGTTCTTCATTCATGAACTGCAAACCCAACATCTGAATCTTTTGTGAGGCGTATACATTGTGTGAAATCTGAGCCAATCTGTTATATCTTGTGATGTCTACTTTCTCAATTTCAGTGAAAAAATAAAATCACTCTTGGGTTTCCGATGTGCTCTGAGCTATGGACTTTTCACAAAAACACATTGTAACTTTCCACTACACTATAAGCCTGTGGGTGGGAAGCTCATTGAACGCACAACAAAAATGCTATACAGAGCTGATTAATCAAAGCTATTGACTACCTTCTCCTTTTAAGTTCTGAGAGATGTGGACATGTATCTTTCCTGGATCAATACTGTTTTCCAGAGACTAAATAGGTAAATCGATACCAGACACAAGACTCCATTTTAGTTTTAAATTACTGCTATTCATATATGAGCATTTATGTTGCTTCTGGATCAGAAAAGATACCATGAAGATTTACTGTATGACTCTGCATACATCTGTTAGAATGTAAGGATATTTCATCATTAGAGACACAGGAAACTACCGAGAGCTCAGGGCTACTGGCTTTGCTTGTGATAGCAGTGTTTTTCCATCCATAAAATGTGTTCACATTGCTAACATTTCTTGGGTTTTTCATGCAATTAATAGAATTTTGGTTTTTTCTGGCTGTGCACTATCCCTCAAAATAGTTTGTTATATTATTTGAACAACCACTTCTCAGGTGCTTGAACATTTTCACCTAGCAAATCTTTGAAAATGAGAAAGCTACTCCTGGGACTTCATTCAAGTCTGTCAACAAACAATGGATTCAGTCTAAACACACCTTTCCCCATAGGTGTCATCATATAAAAGTGATTCTTGTTCCATAGCATGCAAAGGCGTGACACCTGGTTACTAAAACAACTACGGCATGCTGTATTGCGTCATTAATGGAATGGTAAGAACACTAATGTTTCCAAAATGATGAATTTCAGCATCTTTATTTTCTTTTGAATCATTTCAGTGTGACTGATCCTCAATCAACAGGCAGAAGTTAAGTCATGTGTCCTTTGTAAAACTGTCTACTGCAGTTGTCTTTCACCTCCCTCTACAACCTCATTTCACAGCAGAATGGATACAGAATTCCTCTGGCAGTCATATTCCTTTTTTACGGTTTATTCAGCACTCCCAATTTACCATAATCAGGCTGCATCAGAAACACACAGTATAGTGCATTTTGCATTTCAGAAGGATTTAAGGTTAAGCTTATCTATAGCTCATGACCTAGAAAATCCAAACTGCTTGTAATTGCTCATATTGCTCATATAATTCATCCAACATGGATGTACAATTTTAGTCTTCGTAATTTCAGATTTTAAGTTTAATTCAACATTAGTGTAGTAATTACGTAGCGACACCAGAAAAGGAAGAAAGTTTAACTTCAGGCACCAGCATGTGTGTACTATAAGACATTTTGTGTGATTTGAAAGGTTATTTTGTTTTCAGAAGGCTACACGTTTCCACCTGTTGCACTGTAAAGAAAAGTATGGAACCTAAAATTATTGTCACAATAATAACTAAACGGTGTAAATCATCTTGAAATAGGGGATCTGTCAGGAAAACCATAAACGTAAAGCACACTGTATGTAGTATGGGCCGGTGAAGAAAAGTAATTCTGTTGAACTTAGCAAAAATGAATCACCTGCTTTAATGATTTTAACACTGTTTTTCTTTTGGAACACTGGCATTTCATTATGCCCAAAATTAAAAGAAAATTGACTTTTCATTAGGACACAAGTGGCACAGAAAATGTTTTGTGCACTTGCAAAACATGCAGACAAACTGAAAAAATCAAAATATAATCTGTTGCCAGCTCATTGCATTATAGCTTAATAAAGGGGGGGGGGGGAGTAAACTAAAAGCGTGTGACTGTACTAATCACAAATAAAACTCAAGATTGCGCAAGAAAACAAAAACGTTTAAAAAAAAAAAAAAGTAATAGCATCCTTCAGGATTTCAGTATGTTCTACATCATCATCATGTGCCCAGGAAGTGATGACCAGAGAACACAGTATGTGAACTGCCGGGCCTCCTGGTTGTCACAGTAGGTTTCTGAGGCCACCTGTGGCTCACGCCTGGCCCCCTGACAGTATGATGGGTCTGGCAGCGGAGCAGCTGGAGAAACAGATAGCAAGCAGCAGGTGGGCAGAATTAAAACGCCTGCTGGGTGCATGCCACCCGGCTTCCACGGAGGTGGAAAACAAAAGAAAACCACTTCTAGCAATTTTTACCAGCCTCCATCACTTAATCTAACATGTTAATCAAATCACATCGTATGACAGGAGACAAATTCTTCCAGAGTCTGAATAGGAACTGACTGGAAACCTCCGACACGACGGGCCTCTTTCCCCATTCACATCTGTTTTCATTTTTTAATCATCGTAAAAATTGTAATAATATTACAGTGATGAGAGAGATGAAAGAAAAGTAACTAGCCTGCTGCCTTGACTGAATACATTCTGGTATGCTGACAGGCTACATGTAGTTTGCATGTAAACTAAGTTTAATTATCTTTTTTTCAATGATTCAGATGGTTAGAGTGTTAAAACTGTCTGTAGTTTTATGATTGACAAGGAGTTATAAGCCTGTCATCACACATCAACACCAGAACTGCCAGGACTTTACACTGTATAGCTAATTAGTCAATTATGAACCATATGCTACAGATATATACAATAGACTGGGGTTGCTATCAAGGCAGAAATACAGAACATGTATTTATTTATTTATGAATTAATTTATTCATCGTTTGAAATTTTTAAAATTCGAAACAAATTTGAACAAAGTTCTCTTATTTACAAGATTTGTTTGAACTCAACGTTTAGAAAAAGTGACAGCCCTAATCTGCACCACCTACTACCTTTGAGCTCTGTGATCCTTGCCTCTGGTCTCGAAAGTTTCCAAAATTCAGTATGAAATTCAGGGGCGATATAGCTCAGGAGGTAAGATTGATTGTCTGGCAGTCGGAGGGTTGCCGGTTCAAACCCCGCCCTGGGCATGTCGAAGTGTCCTTGAGCAAGACACCTAACCCCTAACCTCTAACTGCTCTGGCGAATGAGAGGCATCAATTGTAAAGCGCTTTGGATAAAAGCGCTATATAAATGCAGTCCATTTACCATTTACCAGTGCACCCATGCAATCTCTGTTCATTTACTATTGATTCTGAAAAACAGTGTGTATAGAATGTGTCAGAAACAAAGTAGCACAAATAAGTCATTGGTTTATATGGCAAAAATATGAAATTCAGCTACCAACAGCTACGGCAATAAATGTGTGTGGTAGGCAATTATAATACAGTATATTTACCATTCGTATTCACACAGAGTGGACAACATAGTGTAAGCAGGAAATTCAAGTCCTTGCCAGTCTTAGGATAGACAGGCTTCAGAATTTCAAGCTTGCTCAACTAAGGCATGGCAGGTCATTTTTATGTTTTAATAAAATTTAGTATGACTGGTGAGACATTGTGTTACTTGGTGTGGCTCAAAACTCTGACCTCTTCATAACACAGCTACAAGCATTTTGTTTAACATCGTTTTAACATTGGACTGAGCATCAGCGCTGCAGAATGGTTTTATTGCAGTCATGCTTTCTTGAGTTTACTTTAAACAGTTCAACACACTAACCGTAAACATTTCTGCCCTTTACAATAAAAGTCTTATTTTGAGTTTTTTCAAGTAGCCCAAAGCAGGTCAGTGAGTGAGCTGATGGGCAAGTTATTTTAAATTGCTGTGTGAGAGATTCAATCTGAACTGAAGACAAGATTAACCAAATTACCTGGGAATTGGATTTGTGCATTTAAGTCAACTTTATCGGTTTTAAACTACCATCACGGTTTATAAATTCTCAAAAATGATCCTTCACACCTATTTTTTAATCTCAAAGAAAATCTCATTTGATATTTTTTTGCCCACCTGTTGCCGATTAGGTACTGGAAACCTTTTCACACAAAATGCATTTTTTTCATTAATCCCCAGATTTCTGTTTCCATGCCACTATTCCACATTGCTGGCTCTCTGTTATATTTTGAGTGTCCCTACTGTGCTGGCATGCCATTCTTCCCCCTACATCACTCACTCTCTCTCTCACACACACACACACACACACACAACCTTTTTCTCACTCTGTTCATTCTGAGGCCCTCGTTACAGGTGCAGCTGCACCTGTCCTTACACAGCAGGAGGAGGACACACAAAAAATATGCACAGATCAGCAAACATAACTCAAATTTTTATGGTCTGCCACATTTCCAGCTGTTTTCCAGAACCCACCTCTTTTCTGCTGATGCCATTCCTGAGGGACACTGTGCATTCAGTGCACATCCTCCCATGAGATTGGTTTGTCCTTTGTAAAGTGTGTCTGCAAAACAATGATACCTACTGTTCTATAACAGTTGTAAAAGCGTAATCTGTTTGGTCATATCACACCAAGTGCGTAGGCCCAGGGACCTGGAGTTATTGGAATTTAAAGCAGAAGGGCATAGATCTCATTTCTATGTGAGACATCAATCAGTGGGACCATAAATCATGACTAGCTCCTTAACCTGACTGAAATCAGCTGATCTTTTGCTTTAAAAATGTTTTTGCGGTTCTGTACGTGCATATCTAAGAGCACTGATATCAACAGACCTTAACAGACCTTAAATTTTGCCTCAGTACAAATAACAATTAATAAGAAATATACAGTATGTTTGTTAACAGAGTACTAATTGTTGATATTTCACATACTTACTGGCGCTTTCTTTCTCGCTCTCTCTCTGTCACACACGCACAATAATATAAATGTCTGAGATGACCTGATGAAGACCTCAAGGCCTAGAGGGCAGTTTGCATGCTTTCCTCTGCTTTCTTGCCGGTCAATACAGGTAATCCAGCATGAAATTATATTTTGTTTAAGACTGAAAAAAGGAAAGCTCCTGTCGTCAGTTTAAAATGTCCATGTCATCATAATGTGAGGCTTTGCGCATAAATGCTTGCTGGCAGCGGAGAAGGCCTCACTGTATTTCATAGCTGTCAAAAGACATTATGAAGCCCCTTCATGGAAGATAGCCAACTGCAAAACGCTATCTAACACATGGACCCAATATCCCTCCTGTACGTTCAGCCCTTTTTTCAGGAGACGTTAATACTCGCCTGTTTAGTGTAGCTGAACTGAATGAAATTGCACAGGACTAAACCTCTTCTATAAGCCATTCCATTGTTCTTTTTTACATTATTTTGTAACATGGTTTGAAATGGGACTGCAAAATCAATGTGCCATTTTGCCAGTTTGTTACTCTAATTGCTTTGCGTTATTGTTTCCTTTTTCTTTTGTTGAACTGCTTTTTATTCCCATTTTTCTTTGTTCATCACTTTGGAGTGCCCAGTTGTAGTCATAGGCCAATTGAAGCATCATCCCCAGTCAATTCAGGAGTCCGGTAATGAGGTGGGGAATGCTGCTCTGCCTGAAAGGTCTCCTCCATGGATGAGACTATGATCAATTGTGCATTTATCCATGGAAAACTATCAGACCTGTCAGAGGTCTGACTCCAGGCTATGGGCCACATCACTACACTAGGGCCAGTGTTTTGGTCTGATATACCAGCTGGGAGGCCAGTTGACTATTCACATAGATTCACACACCCAGTTGACTATTCACGTAGATTCACACACGCAAAGTCTCCCACATACTTCCTGGTGTATTTGTGCACTGACCACATCTTCACAAGTGCCTGCTCAATGTATACACATGCACAAATACATGGATGAGCACAGACATACCTGCACTGAGACATGAGCACATGAACACACATGCAGGCACATACACACACACACACACAAAGTAATATCAATAAAACATTTTTGTTAAAGTTGTACTTTTTCCCAGGTTATCACCTCTCTAATATGACATTAACATCAACAGCACAATATATTGTATTTCAGATTAATGTAATAGAAATGTTATGATAATAAACTGCCTTATAAAATACCCTTGCAGTATTATGCGACAACCCAAAAAAAAAAAAAAAAACTCTGCTGAGTTGTATTTTTCTAAATTAGAAATTGTTTGAGCCAACAGAGATTTATAGTTTGCTGATAAGCACAATTTTCTTTCTACCACTCTGTCTCTCTCTATTTACTTTTATTTTGATTTATTGATTTCACTGGTTCATACCCTAAGTGCCCGATCATACATGCAGAAACATGCATTTCTGTGAAAGCCACACACGTACATGTAAACATTCCTCCACACGTGTATTACATGTTCGACCTTGATACAGTATCCTTTTGTTAAGTAATATTTGATTTATGTCTTCATTCTCACTTGTTTCCTTACAATGCATTGTGGTAATAAAGACTACACTTGCTGCAGTCCTGCATATTGAGTAGACTCAGCAGGTCAGATTATGAGTCTGGATGGGATGAATGGCTTGTTCTTGTCATCAAAGATTATTATTCTCAGAGGGAGACGTCTGAAATATACCATGATTATGCTAAAAAATTAATATAGACTGTATATTACCACATATTGCAATAGGCACTATTTTATGCACAGCGGTAAGCGTGGCTGTCTGTCAAGTCTAATGAAACGAATGTGCTAAACAGAGTTGATGCTGTGTGAAGTATGAGTGATTGCTGTTCAAATATGGCCTCTAGTGAGAACCATTATTTGTGGAGCGAAGAGATGGCAGAGCAACTGAAGCCTACCATCAAAGAGCCTGGTACAGAAAGAGGAACACAGGTTCTCAGCAGAGTCCCTGTTACAATCCAATGTTTCCCAAGCCTAATTATTTTTCTGTATCATATCTCAACAAGCCACAAAGAGCCCTTTATAGTTTATTTCATACTGCAAAGGCATACACAGGAAAATAAAGGTCACGGAAAAGAGTTGCAGGATTTATTGCCAGCTCTGAGAACAGTGCAGCCACGGCCATATTGCAGCGATGAGCTTGGCAGATAGTGGCACTGTTCCCACCGTTCAGTTATGCACTTCAAAATTTATTCAGCACTTACCTTCTATCAGGTTCCAAAGCAATTAGGTTTTATGTCAGTTAAAACTATACAGCACCAAAGTTATAAGTAGGGCTTGATCAACCTTGAAACAAGAGGAAAGTTTGAGGGACTAAATTTCTGTATGCCATAAATCTTGTTTTAGCGGTAAACATAAAACAATAATAATACATTTAATTTCTCTGTTGCTCTCCTTAAGTTAAAGAACTGGTCAGATACCGTCAATCTGTGGTCTGACTGTTAGGGTGCATTCAGTTAAGCTGTTAATTAAGTGTAGAAACATCAATATGAAGTCATGTAGTATCCTCTGTCACATAGACTTTTTCTGGAATTTTGTAGGACATATGTGGCAACAGATCATGCCTTGCTGGTGGAGGTAGAAATGCAAACTTTTCAGAATCTCCTATGAAGACTGTTTTAAAAACTAAAATGGGGTGACTGCATAAACCATGCTCTAATTTCTATATAGTAAAACCACAATGTATAAAAATATGTTTTGATTACAAATGTAAAATTGTGGAGTACAGAGCCAATGTTGTAATTGGTTTAGCTTTACGGTTTTTTTTTTTTTTTTTGTTTCATCAAAAATTTTACAGCCCTCTTTTCCATAGTCCCCCCATTTCGCGGCACCATAATGTTTTGGACAAATGATGTCAAAGATAGCTGCAGCAGAATTAATTCTGAAGTGTACTGAAGTATCTGTTTAAGTTCAACCAAATGCCTCATTGGGAAACGCGCTTCATCCTGCAGCGTGACAATGATCCCAAACATAATGCTAGAGCAACAAAGGAATTTTTCAAAGCCAAAAACTGGATAATTCTTGACTGGGCAAGTCATTTACCAGATCCAACTGAACATGCGCTTCATATGCTGAAGAGAAAAGGTAAGGCAACTAGCCCTTAAATACTCTTAAACAAAATCTGAAAATGCTCACTTTAATCACACATGAGATGTTTGATTATATTATAAATATTTGATTCAATCAATAAAATAAATATATCTTTGTCCCAAACATTAAGGGAGCTCAAAGTATAGAAAGAGAGAGAGAGAGACCTTTTCTGAATATGGGGGGGTGGGGGGGGGGGACACATTTAGCCAGTCCAGACAGTGACTGGTCTTCCCACACACTGTACCAAGCTACAGAGCAGCAGAATATCGGAATATCAAATGGATGGTGCACAACACTATATCGACATCATCATTCACCACATTCCTGGCACCTAGCTAGCAGACTGTGTACAACAGGTCAAGGGCTTGATAGATAAATATGGGGGAGGGTTTGATGGCCAGAGTTGGTTTACTCTTGTTCAAACAAAGCATCTTTCTGTCAATACCTCCTGCTTTCTGAAGGGTGAATTTATTCAGTTTATATATATGTGAAGAAAAGAAGAAAAATATGATTATCATAATGGATTGAATTCATAGAGTACATTTCAGCTTCTCAAATCATTAACAGATGAAGGGGTAAGCCCAACTCAATAATCACCCATGTGCATTACCCAACCACCCACTGGCCATTTTTTCTCACTCACAACCCATCAGCTGAGATGCAGAATGAGGAATTATTTACCCAGTTACACTAATCATTTACCCCAAATAATAATAATTGATCTCAGTTAAATTTGTAGGAAACTATATTCTTATTTAATAATTTATTTAATAAAAAATTCAATAGTTCAAAATATTAGTTCAGTTAGATGTACCATGAAAACAGAGAAAATGGTACGTGTAGGCTGGATTTATAAATATCAAAACATCCAATCATTCTCTTTCCCTGGGCTATACTTTATCAGTGCAAAGCACTGGGATACTTTTAATCATGTGGGAAGATGGATAACTCACTGAAAATCAGTCTGATGTGAGAAATATTTGGCACCCAGGAGAGACGCAAGAGCTTCCAAATCTCTGAGATGCAATGTTTTGCATTCCATTATGTCAGCTATGCCATCTTTACAACAGTTTTTTTTTTCATTGGAGGACCTCTCAGTGTGTGTGTGTGTGTAGGTGTAGGTGTGTGAGTGTGTGCGTGTGTGTGTGTGTGTGTGTGCGTGCGTGCGTGTGTGCATATATAACAATGATAATGTAAAGAAAATTCTATATCTTTGTAATGCTGAAGGAGCACAGTTTTTCTCCAACAAGAACAACCTCAAGTTATTTATGACTGACTCTGTCTCAGTGGACTATTACAGAAAAAGCTATACCTCAAGTGTTTAAAACAAAAACAATGTTTAGTGTTCATTTTGTCTTTCTGTGCTTGATGCCGCATGTGCACAATCTGATCCTAGTTTTTGCACCATTACATTGTGCTACATTTTTAAAAAATTGCATGCATTCCTGGGAGTATTTCCAGGCCATAGATCCGAAAGTGCATTTAGATAATGTCATCAAAAAATAACTGGTATCAGACAATTTATGGCATCAAGCTGGTTGTACTACAGGGATACAAATGCTTGGTTCAATAGTGGGAAATAATTCTCTATGTGAATGCAACTTGTTTAGACTTATTCATACATACATACAGTATTTTGAAAATAAATAAATAAAATCACTCTGGAAGAATATCCTCAGCACATTTGATATTTCTTTTCACTATTGATTGAAAAGTCAATGCTCACTCCCTAAGAATATGCCCATCGATATCTCAACCATGGATTTTGAAGCTGTTAAGCGCTTTTAAAAAGTATGTTTCTAACATGTTGCTATATTAAGACTACAACAGCTGTCACATGCAGGCGGGCTAGCATGGAAACTGGAATGGCGGTTGCAAGAAATGCGACTGTTGTTGTAGTTTCAATATAGCAACTTATTTTTTTAAAGCACATAATGGCTTCGAAACTCAGGGTTGGGATATTAATGGGTGAAATTTATCTTGTAGAATAAAGCATTAAACTCTCTTAGGTTTACGTTAACCACAGACATTATTTTCGGCAGAAAACAAAATTCCTATTTTTTTCCAAAAAGCATTGGAAATCTGCAGACCTATGGTGGAAGAAACGTCCAGGTTGGCCTAAAAAAAGACATCATCACTGTAATACTCTGTTGAGCTGAAAAAAGGAAACACCACAGTAATGTCGCTTAACAGGGTGTTGGACCTCACAATGTAAAGTAGTCTAGAAACATATGAAATATTGCAAGGGGACTATGACACCCCTGTTCCATGACAACGTTGATTGACCCGCACTTGTTGGAACTGGAATGCTCTGTCTTAGGCTTCTTTTAAGAACATTGCATAAATGGTCAATTGGTTTTAGATCTGGTTACACATCAGTGTCATGTATACAGTAGATGCAGGAACTAGCAATACTGCAGATGCAACAGTAACCCTGTCTGGAAAATGAATTAATGCTTGCTGCTGCTGGAAAACAAACAAGCAAAATATGTCTGACCTAAATACAATATGTTTTTAACTGTTTATTGTGTCTGTGCCAATATGTATTGAACTTCTATTACTCATACATTTATACTCTAAAAGAGGATACCAGGTCAAATTGTCTTCCTTTCTTTAGATGATGGTCTGTACATTCATTTGACTGAACAGCAAACAAATGTACATAAACTTTAATGGTGGAATGATTACATGCATAACTGAAATACACAAAGAAAATACACAATGTAATTATAATTTTTATACTTATATAAATTTGCCAATTCTGTATTAGCCTGAGTTTAAAAATATACGGCTTACACTCTGGGACCAGCTTTCTTGGTTTAAGCACGAAATTACAACACATGTATGTAGGCTGATATGTGAGTCAGAATGTAGCAAACATAATTGCGATCATTGAATGCATAAATTAACATTAAGAGGATTGTGAAGTATTTACATTTTGCTTCTCATAACTCTTGTATAAAATCTATTTATATTACTTTGGCATTAAATGAGAAATTATTCACTGGGAGGAAGGGGTCTTTCTCAGACTGGGTCTCAACAGATTTGCTTTGGTCAGTGCAGGTTAAGTAAGGGTGAAGTAAAAAAAAAAAAAAAAAAAAGTGCTCAAGGAAATGAAGCAAAAGGCTAAATGGTGGTTTAATCTGAAATAATTTTGAAGTTTGTGAGTGTTAAAAGTTATAAAAGCTATGAAACAGATAAGCTGACGCCGACGAGCAGAGGGGGGCATGTTGGGAAATAGCAGGAAGAGTGAGCTGCCGAGACTGAAATTGAGAATTTTCACACGGAAAATGTGAGATTCTATGTGCTAACAGTAGTGAACATGATTGTGATTGCGGTACGTGTTTACAAAAGACTGTGGTTTACACCTTCTGGTTTATTTCCTGGATATTGTGGGAGTGGAACAATGGAGGCACCACTGGGGGATGAAAGAAGATTAGCGACAAAAACAATCGGAGTGTTCGTAATTCCTTCCATTCAAATACTGAATCGATTTGATAGGTACACACGGTCTAGCATTCTTTGCAAAGCATTTTTTTAAAGACGTCAATAATTTGCAACAGAAACTCAAATGAAAATGATCATGGCAACGGCTTCCTGTTTAATCGTAAGCGATGCAGAGCATTCATTGTCCCTGCAGAACGTAAAGCAGGATACTCACAGTGCTGGAAAAATGGACGGCTTGTGAGGGCAGTTTAGGACAAGCGGCCCGATGCAACGCTTTAGAATAAAATATGCCGGGGCAGACACAGGCACTCTCCGGAGGCCTGTGGAATAATGGGATGGTTCTTGCACTCTGTGCAGATGGAACCCGGGAGCCTTTTCAGCCCACCACCGACGACTCCATTCACGACTTGTCACCTCCGAGGGGATCTGTCCATCCATCTCACTGACAGCAGGCCCGAGTCGCTGCACTCCGCACTGGCCCTGCTCTCCCTCTCTGTGTGCACTGCCAGACTCTGCCCTACCTCCCGTTAGCTCTCTCCTTGTGTAGTTTTCCCATGGTACGTACTATACCGCTATCACCATCCGCCCGAATAAGGCTGGCTTTATCAAAACCACATTCATACTGTATGTCAAGATACATTATATTCAATCATTACAGCTGATCAATGTAAATTTTAATCTCAACCCAGATTTTATTTTATTTTTTTATTTCCACACCAGACCAGAATAATAATGTATTTCTATAATTTTGAACATTCTTTGTTCAAATGTAAAAGAGTGAGGTCATCTTTGGTGAAGATCATGCTGGCAGAGCCCCTAGGTAAATGCACAGATGCTGCTAAAGTATGACTTCTCATGTCAATGATGGGGGAGAGACATTTCTATCATCTTTCTGATTGCATTTTATGGACATAATGTGCTGCAGGTGATGTTTCCTGATAGGCATTATGTAAACATTACATAAGGTTCCTCTTTCAAATAGTGTGTTGAGAATTTGTATTTGTCCTGCCAATGCGTAGCACACTTCAGGTGATGAGAGTGGTGTATTTATCACACTGATGGGGTGTGTTACGCAACCCATGTCTCTGAAAGCATCACAGCTGGCCTGCCAGGAAGGAACATGACTCTATCAGGAGTGAATAGATCAAAATTTGCCAAGGCCACAGCTTGACTGGCTGCAATCTGGTACTGAAAATACACCCTCGGAGCTAATGGCTGGGGATAGGTGAAAGGCTGTATTTACTTTGTATCAACGTGTTCACATTGTAGCAAGGTTTGGGTAGACTTAGTTATAATTCCCAAAAATTACCATAACAGAATCAGTAGATTTCCACTTAAAACATGGGAATAACATGGGCATGATATCTTAGACACTTAAAATAACACTTATAATTAAATTCATCATCATACAGCAGTGGATGTAAACAAAGCTTCACAGTGGCCCTTTCGTTGAGGGTCAGCCTCTTCAGGATGGGGACAATACTTTTAGAAAAGAAGGACATCCTCTGGTGGTGTCCAGTGCCCTGATTCAGAGCAGCGACCAGACATGCCTGGAATGGGGATATCTACTGGGTGGGAGTATGTGCCTGCTGTGTACAGGCATGTGGGGGAATGGGGACATCTCCTGGGTGGGAGTATGTGCCTGCTGTGTACGGGCGTGTGGGGGAATGGGGACATCTCCTGGGTGGGAGTATGTGCCTGCTGTGTACGGGCGTGTGGGGGAATGGGGACATCTCCTGGGTGGGAGTATTTGCATGGTGTATACGGGCAAGTCGGGCCATTCGAGCTCTAGGGGCAAGCTCCAAACACCGTTTCCTTCCTGGCTCATTCCTTCTCCCTCAGTTCTTGTGGTGTCCCCTCCCAATTTTCATCATCCTCTCCCTCATCTTCCATGGCTCTAGCCCCTTTTCCTACTTATGTTCCCTGTTTTAGGTCTCTCTCGCATAGAATTCTCTTTCTGGCCCTCACTGGCATATCTGAAGTGGTGGCATCAGAGACTGTAAAAAATATGGACAAAGCTACTGTGACGTCACCCATTGCCTCTCCGTGGGTCTGTAAAACACGTTTTGAAGCTGAATGGCGGGCGCGGCCATGTTCTCGATTTGGAGCCAAAACCATAGAGTTAAGCGGTCTTGTGATTTTTACAATGTGATTGACAGTCCGGTGCGGAAAAGCCCATCAACCTGAACGAACGATTGCAGAACGAACTTGAGGCTAGCTGACTGTCTGCCGTTATGTTTTAAAATATATGATCAAATGTTTACGGAGTTTAATTTCCATCCGTGACTGTACTGTGTCATGTAATCACGTTGTATGTATGACATTAATAATGCAATTATGTTCAGTTATCTTCAATTTATGTTTCTCGGCAAAACGAATATGCTTAGCTAGCATATCAGCTTGCCAGTGAGCTAGGTAAGCTATCCGTGGTTAGCTCACGCATTAGCAATATGAACTACAGGGGAGGAACATCGACTGCACTGATGGTCAATCAATCAGATATGTGTAGACTACTGGTGATTTGACTAGGCTAATTTTCATATAACTGTCTGGTAGACCTGCTGTTAACCAAGCAAGTTATCGTCGTAGGGTTTCGCCACAGTCAGTTAATGAGCCATTAACTGCTACTACTCCTTCGCCGTTTGTGGTGTTTACTTGCTGGGTGACGCTAGCTGACCGATCGTTCGCAAGTCACTTTTTACCGAATAAAAATCAACACTGTCAGCGGTGATTAACAAATCTACCAAGTATTTTAATAACTGATTTACAGGCATGTAAATGTGACAACGCACTTTGAAGAGCAAGTTTTCCACCTGTTGCATAAAGACAAAAATAATGTACATTGAATTTCTAATTATTATTATTTTCTTGCTAGCTTCTAGCTTTGTCACATTCGTGCAGCATAGCCCAGGTAGACATTTACGGGATGTACACGACTGACAAGCCGTCAAACACGTTTGACAGATGGAATATTTGCCGGTTTAGGTTAGCTAGCTAGTCAAATGGCTTGGTAGCCGAAGTTGCGAACTGTTTTAGCATAGGCTACTGGACTACCACATATAGCAAATAAGCGTTAGCTGATTAAGCTTTCTGCCAACTAATTATTTGGTTAAGTGGGCTAAAGGAAATAGTAAAAATGACTTGGCTACCGCAAAACTTCAGAGGAGGATTATTTTATGGTCGTCTAGTGCAGCTGTAAATAGCACACGCTATAATGAAACCACTACAAAATGGGATGCCTGCATTTTCTGACTTCGCACAGGTGGACCGTGGTTGGAGCCGCAATGTCAAGGCCAAGAGACGCCACCTCCCACCCCAGTGACCACAGATTGTAGCCCCTACTGTAGCTCAGTCCTCCACAGTAATCCGGAAGTGACGCAAGCTGTACCTCATTGGTCCAGAACAAATATTGGCACTGTGCCCAAATGACGCAATAAATCATGAAATCGACCCATGGACAGTCATAAGACGAATAAAATACACCTATTATGACTATTTGTTCTTGTGAGAAAAAATTATTGACTTTGTATTTTGATCGCATTTGTACCGTACACTTACATGGAAACCGGATATGAAAACACCTATACTGGAGCCATCCGTAGTGGCGCTAGTGAGCAACCAGGAACTACAACACCAGGAAATGAGCTTCAAAAACGAAGTCTGGTTTTGGCCGCTTGGGTGGCATACGGCTTTGTGAAAGGAGCCAAATAACAACCGTCACCTGCCATGGGCGCTGGCTTGCGGCTGCTGCACCAATCCTGTTTCTGTTCTTCCCTGCCTTCTCTCTCTGATACCTATCTCTGATACCACACACACACATACAGTGATAATTTTGCTAGCTATAAGGCAAACGAAGATAGTAGCTAACCTTAGTTAGCTAGCTAGCCTAACTAACCTTAGTGAAATACTAAAATGTCTATCAAATGGCTATCGATATTAACAAACCTGGTATGTTTACTTCATCAGCTACTTGCAATCAAGCTACATTGTTCATACTTGCGGTTGCTGTCTGCTGTAACATCATGAAGACAGAGATTCATCGACAATGCCAACACAAGGCTCTCCTCCATTTTAGCTACATTTAAGATACACAGTGCCAGTCCGGTGCGCTGTGGTACAGCCTGTGTTGCTAATCTGCATACGTCTAATGAGCGAATGAATTGTGTGTGTGCCATAAGGTGGATACATCCACTGCTCATTACATTCCCATTGCTCATGACATGCTGCTGGATGGCATTCAGACTGATTTATCTTCTCTATTTACAGACAAATGCAAACAAAATTGAAGCAGCCAATGAGTGTGTATGTGTGCATGCTAGCTTGCTGCCAGTGATGGTTTACAATACATATATGAATTATTGGTGCTGTGAATGAAAAGGGAGGAGGAAGTGAAAATTATCTGCTGTGGTTGCTCAGCAAGAAAAGCAGCCACAGTTAGACAGCATATGCTGGGGCTGACTCTAACCTCCCACATTTTTTTTTTTATCTTTCTCTAGTGGGGAGGAGGACTGGGGTAAACACTGGCTGCCTGCCATTGCCTGCTGCAGTAACTGCAATATATTTGCAAAATCTGTAAAACATATCTGCAAATTCTCAAAGATTATGTCTCTGATGGCAGTCAAGAAATGTTGCTAGATAGAGATAAAGTTGCTTTTTTAGGATTTGTCACAGGAGTTGTACCTTATGTGTCTTTGCACCTTTTGCACATTCTATGCATTATGCAATTACCAAGATTATCTATGAGGCATCAAATTCAAGAAAAAAAGAATACATGATTTCCAGCGACTGATAAACAGAACTGTATGGTAGCCATTCTCTAGCCAAAGTAAAAGACGTGCTGAACAGTCTGCCTTTACATGCAATACCTTGCAATATGTGTCGAAATGCATCAAGTTTTTTTAAAGAATGTACAGTGGGAGCAATTTATTAACCATGTATCATTCAGCCAGTGTTAGTCAAGGCCTATTTCCTTCTGGGTCAAAAAGCCACGGCAACTGAACATAAAGTTACGCCAAGTAATCACTGCAGTGTCTAACCCATCCACTGCCAGACAAAATGTCCTCTTGCGAACGTGACCTGCAAATGCTCCTGGGAATGCCAAAGAGCATGCAAAGTCAGAACTCAGTGTCTTAGAATATTCCAGAGATAGGTAGTAAAACTTCTGTATTACCTCTTTAGTCACATTACTCCCAATTCTGTCCTTGGCATTCAGAGGGACTGAAACTTATGTGCCGTGTTTACAATTTTTTCTTTTTTTAAAATTCATTTCAGCCTGCCTGCTATCACTGCCTTTTATCTGTAGAAAGAGGCTGAGAGAGCTCCGCTTTATCAGCTTCTGAATGCACGGCTAATTGAATGGCAGATGGTTGCTTCTTCTCGTTAAAAGATAGTTGACAAAATCACAGAGAGTGTGGGCTAATCGCCAAACCCCACAGAGAGGCGCAACCATTCTCCCAGGATCTGATCTACAGATTTAAAAAATGCTAAAATTTACTCAGAGCATAAAAGCAGGCGGCTCTTATAAACTTTAACAGTGTGTCATGTAAACGTTAAGATTTACAATGTTGCGATAAGTTAAAGTAACTAAGTCAGCATATTACATTCCAAGTCAATTTCCTTGATCTATTTGTTTAAATTCATTGTCAAAACGAGATAACTGAACAGTTAATAAAATTAAATTGAATTTTTTTCTGGTGATGTAGAAGAGAATGGTGGCAGTTACATGGCTTGGAGTGTTGGGTCTATTTTCTGTGGCTTGTGGGTACTCAATCAAACAATATGAGGAACCTGAATATGTAGGGAAGGAGGAGATGGGGAGGAGGAGGAAACTCCAATGTGCAAGGAAAGAGGTCAGTGATTCCTTTATAATGTTTGCTTAATTTGAACAGGATCTTCTGATGTGGAGCAAATCCCCTATTGTCCCCTGTTGTCTTGGTCAGCGCAACCGCTAAGTAGGCACCACTGCTGTCACAGAGCAAATTCTCCATGCCCACATTTAAAGCACATTAAGCCTCTACACTCGCCCCAGTGTTTACCTTAATCAACAGAGCAGCGATAATGTTTTTTGGGGGGATAATCATGGGAGACATAAGAAATAAAAGACAACATCAGTTTACTGAGCAAGAATTTTAATTCACTAGCTGCCATAAAGGGCAAGTTTCCACAGTCGTTACATCCACAATCCACTATCCTGTTCATTTATCCTAATAAAGTAATGCTCCATTTTAATTGGTATTTTTTCTTTTTTTTATCTGTAATTAATTTATCTGACCTATGTAACCTACAGTACATTGTCAAAGCCAAAGTTATCACTTCACAAAACTGAGGGATGTATGACAGTAGCAAGAAGGAATCCATGACTGACAAATAATGTGGAATGATGACTAGCCATCAACAATTGCTTTAATTATAATGCCATTAGTAGTACAATGACCACCATTTTTTTAACCATGTGAACTGCTGATTATGACATAGAAATACTATGTCAAAATCAGTGTGTACTCTCCTTGAATGAGAATTAATGTGTTACAATATGTATGAAATTGGCTGAATAGTAATACGTTTGTCCAGTCCATCTAAACTACAAGCAACTAACCCAAAATATTTTAATACGTGGGATATATGGGATGTAAGATACACTATATGACCAAAAGTATCTGGACACCCCTTAGTCTGGGACTGTTTTTTCATGGTTTGGGCTAGGGCACTTAGTTCCAGTGAAGGCAAATCTTAATGCAATGACATTCTAGATGATTATGTGCTTCCAACTCTGTGGCCCCAGTTTAGGGAAGCCCCTTTCCTGTTTCAACATGACAATGCCCCTGGGCACACAGTGAGGTCCATGAAATAGTTTCGTCAAGATTGGTATAGAAGAATTTGACTGGCCTGCACAGAGCCCTGATCTCAACCCCATCCAATAGCTTTGGGATCAATTGGAAAGCCAACTGCGAGCCAGGCCTAATCGCCCAATCATTGCCTGACCTCACTTATGCTCTTATGGCTGAATGGAATCAAATCCCTGCAGCAATACTCCAACATCTAGTATAAAGCCTTCCCTGAAGAGTGGAGGTTGCTATAGCGGCAAAGGGTGGACCAAGTTCATATTAATGCCCATAATTTTGGCTGAGATGTTGGATGTCAGGTGTCCACATACTTTTAGTCATGTGTATTTCTGAGAAAATGTTTTTGAGAGATATCCTGATCTAGGTGGTAGAGTTCAGGTGGCTGAATATATCGTTATATTTGCTAAAATTGGTCCTCTTTGTTGAGTATTTACTTGAAATATTCAATCCCTGTGCAAGGAACTATTCAAAGGCAAATGCTTTTCATTTTTTTAACCATGTAAACCACTCCCAAATCATTTTAACCACTATAATTGCATTATTGAAGCAATTGTAGTGGCTATTTTTTTATTGTTATAGCTTTCTTGTGTCTTCTCGGATACACAGTCTGTAACAGCTTTGTACATTTAGATCTTGCAATTTTTCCCATTCCTATGGGCAGATTAGCAACAATTCTGCCAACAAAGAGCATCATTGGTCTGCAATTTTCAGGATATACCACAGATTTTTAAACTCTGTGGAGGGCTGAAAATTTTTGCAAGCTACTGTATACACAGTGCTCTCAACATATATTTTTTCTCCAGACTCGCAAATGCCACCGATTAAATGGAAAAATAAATCACAGAAGGCAACATATTGAGCAATATATTCCGTTTTTTTTAATTTTTTTTTTAATACTGTTAGAATGTTCTTGGAATGTACAGACCTATTACAAATACAAAAAAGTGACAGCAACTGAATGCTTATCTGGATATTATATGCCATTCTTGTCTAGAGCAGTTTTAGGTCTGCATCAAGAATTTGTATGCATTATATTGTCTTGTTGCCATATTATGTAAACGATAGCACCATATTAAATACAACCATAGTAATTGTGTTCACATGTAATTTTTTTGTCAAAGTTTTCTTAGTTTTCATTTTTGAAGTGACAATCCTATTACAACCAAGTAAGAATAAATGTTTGTTAACACCTTCTGGCAAATATTTGAATCCTACTGTGCTTGTTCTCATCCACATTTGGATGTTATATCAGTTCTAGGTAGCAAACAAGAAAGAATAATCACGTGTTTTTAGTGCCTTGTAAGAAAACATTAATCGTGCTGCGCCGATTTGTAAAATCAATCAATGTTGCATTTTATAGACTGATTATTGGTCTTTTTGATATACTTAAATCTAAATCAACCTAGTGCATGACTGAGATATTAGTTGTGTAAAGCAAATTGCTTCTTGCCAAGAACACTCCTCCTCTGCTGCAGCTGAGAATCCACCAGAACTACAGTATCCTTCATTTCTCCTGTCTTCAGTATCTCAATGGCCCTAAATGTGCAAGCAGTGTTGACAATGTCACATTCAAGGTCATGCTATGCAGTTGCAAATGGGCCCCTGCATTATGCGTCTGTTTCTGTTTTCCTCTGGGGTGGGTGGGGGTTGCTCTCTACCTCTGCCTTGTGAATTTCATTACACATGCACAGTGCCGCCTACACAGTGTGCAGAACATCGAAACGCCACACACATACACACACACACACACATGTGATCCTTGCTGCAGCAGGACACGCGCTGATCAGAGGAACCATGGAAAGGATGATTAGGTCTGGCACATGGCTCCCTGGGTACAACATTCACATCATCAAGTGCTGTTGCAGGCAAGACCTTTAAAGCAGAGGTTGCGTATTGAATTACAGTACGGTATATATATTATGCTTTAATGGCAAAACATGACCAAAAATTACTTTTTTTTTTTTTGTTTTCAGTGGGGGGATAGATGTAACATTTTGACAGCTGTGCTAGGTCCCAACTGGATCTTAACATCCCCAAAGAGTGCAGATTAAATTATTGTAAACAAGCTGTAAACACAATATGAAATCATTAAGAAATGAACAAACAGTTAAATTAATTATTAAAATGAGAATGCTATCCTGTTTCCTCTCGGAAAACAAACCGATGGCTCAGAGAATGGAACACTGTTGCGCCAGCCGCAGTAGTGAATTAATGAATGCCTTCAGGACTTCAGCTGGGGAGATCGTTCAAGGTCTCGTCCCGGGAACATGGCCAATAAACACACTCTTTCTGAGGAATGCCTTCTGTGGGCAAAGATTTGACAAACAACACAGTAGAGCAGATATGCACATCACTACCTTTCATAATTCCAGCAATTCCTCTCTGGCTTCCTCGGTGATGAAAGGAAAGTACCTGCATCGGTCCTGATTGCTGAGTCATTCACCGTCTCCTACTGCCAGCTCGAGACGCATTTCTAGATTGCACTTTCCTTTTTATTACCTATTTTTATTTACCCCAATTTTGAATGCCAGATTATATTCATGGCCTCATCCCGTCATTGCGATGTCCTTCATAAATTTAGGAGAACACAGATGATGCTTCTTATGACTGCAGTCCATCAGCTGAGCTGGTACTACATCTTGCTGCTGACAGAAACACTTCTCCCAGGTAGAGTCAAAATTTCTATGAGAGGCCTCAACTAGTGTGAATGACCGTGTTGTATATGTTAATCATACCTGTTCACTGATATTTATCTTGCTCTCATATCTTTCTCCAAAACCCAAATTAATACATAAGAATTAAGATATTAAAGAGAGTTTAAACAAATAATAATTTGGTGATAGAGTGAATTTTATCAGTGTACCGGACTAATATTTGGGCTTTGCATTGCTTTGTGCTAGCTGAAAATATAAACCTAATTATAATTTATCTGGAACTGCTAGGTGATGTAGTTTACCCCAGATTAGACAAAGCCATCAATAATAACAGGTAAGGGAAGGGGATTTTGTTAGGAGTAAATGAGAGATTATAAACACAAAATGTAATATATTTCTGCATTGATGTCTGTTTTCACAATTTATGTTATAGTGGATTAAGGGATTAAATAATGATTAAAATGGCCATACTGAAATAGTGCATTCTGTACTGACAATTTAACTGTTTTGTACACTCTCATTGGCTAAATCCCATAAAAACTGTGTTATATTGGGCATATAATAAGATATGGATAAGTTTACTTGGAATAGATCAATACATCAGTGACGTTTTTGCAAGAGACAATATAATTTCTGTAATATTTTATCATATCTTTAATATTTATTCACATTGCAAAATCTTTTAAGAAAATAAGTCAAAAGTATGGATTTCTACTGTGAGCCATGTAACGTTCATGAACAGTACAATAATGTGATAACTTGGGAATACAATTATAATTTCAGGTGAGCTAATAGATGGTAAGCTATTATACATTTTCCTGAAATATTAATTATCATTTTACAAGCACTTACACATACCCATTACCAAAGATAATTTCATCATGGTTAATACTGAGTCATGGTGATTAAATAATACCAAAACTAACTAATAATTTTGATTAAATGTGTAATTATCAGTTGTTAAGATGGCTTCAGTTAACAATAAGCATTGTGAACAGCAGCTAGTACAGGAAAGATGCTCATCATATCTTTATGCTATTATGTTATGCTTTCATTTAATTTATGAAATCTCTCTATATTAATGAGTTTCATACTTCATAAAAAGTTTCATAATTAAATTGTAAATTGTTATTGTATATTTATCAGTTAAATGCCGATTTTGCCTTTTAAAGATCCCATGAAAATGAACATACTGAAGGTCCCAAAAAAATTATTGCTGTTCTTGATCACAGGTGGCTCATGCTTCAAGTGGCTGAAAAAGTATGCTTGCAGTGAACAAATCAGGTGCTTTGTAGCAAATCCTGAAAGCTATGTTCATATTTTATCTGTTACTGTTCTGCACCACAACTGATGTAGTGAAACCACAGAACAGCAAAGTTTAATCTTCTGCAAATGCAGTAATTGAAACACAGAACCAATGCTTTCCCCTGCACCCAAAAGTGCACCAGCAGCTGTCTTCTGGCACCAATGAGGCATTTTAGGAGCCAAAGCATGCAGTAACCCTGAATGACACGGACATTAACCAAAAGAGGCTTCTCATGAGACACCCAGTAAGGATTAAATAAATAAGTACTGCAACAGAAATATGTTAAATTATACATATACTATACATATAAACTGAATTTATTAAATGTATCAAAATTAGATATAAGCAGTTCATACAATATCAGAACAGGAAGGAAAAAATCTGGTTCATCACAATAGTGACTTCTCCGGATCCTTGGGTTCCTGTGGAACTTTGAAAGCTGAATCTATTTTAAAATATTTCTATATTACAGAGATGCAACGGTTATTTTATACAGATGATGCACATGCACCTGTATACCATTCAAAATTTTAAAAAGGCCGTACACAATTAATAGACACATGATACTGAGACACTGTATTATGTGTTCCTCCTGCTAAAAGGAAGACACACAGACCAATATAAAATAGGCTGAAAATGATATGAGATTAAAATAATGAGATTTTTAAAAAAGTAACAACACTATTTAAATTGTAAACTGAACAGACAATCCTGATAAGAGGTAGGAAGCATTTGGTGTTAGGTCTGGATTTGGTACCAAAGCCTTCCCTCTCACACCGAGTTTAACTGGGGTTGATGTGGGCTAAGACACTCTGAAACCACATAAAGCCTTTAAAGTAGATGAAAGGACTTTAGAGTCAACCCTGAAAGCAACAGGTAGCTAGTGTAATGAAGCCAGCTAAGGAAGAAATGTCCGCTTTTTGTTCCAGTTCTCTCTGGCTACTGAGTTAGAAAGCAGCTGCTACAGTTTAGACTAGACTATGTTGTGTATAGGTATTGGCAATGTTCTTTGTGTTGCTAATTTACAAAATGTATGGTCTTATAAAATGGTTTTAAGTAATATAGGTCTATTATTTTGATCATGCTGTTAAATCAAGAAGGGAGCCTTTTTTCACAGCACTGTATATTATCAGTTACTTCAGTAACTGAGTATGGTTCCTGTATGTGTGCACAGTCCAGCTTGACTGGAGGTGTTCTTGGGCAATACACCATGGAAGACATTGGTTGCACAGTAGAGGAGCAAACTGCTGCTGTAGATTTGAACAAACATACTTTAAACATCTTTTTGTACAAGCTGTGTAGATGCTTTGGGTATGATTAGACAAATAAGCAACAATCAGTGACATTGTCCTTTTAAATGCACAGAGATGCATACATGCAGCAAAGAAAGACTAAAGTATGTTACATTGGTTGTATAAGTAACATACTTTCAGTTCTGAATATGCACAAGAAATGTTCAAATGGTAAAATAAGACAGGAACACGGGCGGATTTGAAAAAAACAGGTATAAAAAGAATGAGCACTAGCCACTCAGAACATTGTAATGATGTATTTTTGATGGCTGCCAATGTATTTTTGATGTCTCCTCTTCCAACAAGCTCATATACAGTCTACTTAAAATATTCATGAGTGTTTAATGGAATGGAATTCCCCTGTACAGTTAAGAATTTATAGAACATGAATGCTCACAAAAAGAAACTATCTGGCCGACTTCAAAATCTTTCAATTAATTGCTGAAAAGCACCATACAGTGGAGTTACAAGCCATTTTTGTGCTCTTGCTATGGAGCCATTATGTGTAGCCTATGTAGTTTTAAAGGTAAATAAAATACAAGACCAGACCTAACTCCAAAGGCCAAATAGGGGATGGCCTTATACTGTAGAGCTGACTAAACAAGCTTGCAGGGTCTTTGTAGTCATGCTAAGATATTCACATTCATGCTGGAAGCAATTCATAGATGGGGGGGCACTTGGAGAGTCATGTTAATAGGAATTTTCTTCAATCCCTACCGGCAACATTGAATCCAGTCAGAATACATTTTGATTTTTTTTTTTTTTTTTTTGGTACTAATTTCAGGAAGAGCTGAGATAAAAGTGAGTAAAAGTGAATAAAGTGATTTTCAGATTTTGTCAATATAGCTTGAAATTATAATTTTACCCCAGAGAGGAGCATCTTTTCTTTTGGGTCCAGAGTGATGATATGAAACACATTACAATTAGATTGAATGTTTTTATTTTCATTTCATTTTATAGATTTTTTCAAAAACATAAACTTCAATACATTTTCTTCCATCTTTTCTTTATAAACTGGAATTCCCTGTCCAGTTTGCAGAGTAATCCCATTGCTGACTAGTACAGTCTTCTCATATCATTTATACATGGTTTCACCATGTAGAAACTACAGCACTTTTAATACATATCCAAACATTTCATGGCATCGTAATGCTATGCAAATGAAAGTAGTCATGTTTAGTGCTTTGTTGCATATACTTTGCAATATATAAAGTTAAACCACATGTGAATTGTTTCATTACAAATCTAAAATTGTGGAGTACAGAGCCAAGTAAAGAAAACACATGTTTTGTCCCAAATGTAAATGCACTGTATATAAACATAAAATGTGTGTGTATGGTCTTATGCAATTTTGCTATGATCGATTGAACAAACTGCACTATTTTGTATTTATTTATCCATCCTCCACTGCTTTCGTTTTCATACTCTTTCTTGAACCATAATACATCTGACAGTTTTACTGTTGTACTATTCGAAGCCTCTGACCCTTAATTTCCATTCCAGTTGGAAGCTCATTTGCTCCACATAGTAAAATATATTGCAGGGCAGGAGAGGAATTGATTTTTGTTAATGAAAACTTGTTACCCACCCTCCCCCCAACTCACTATCAGTACAACCACTGTGATTTTCTGAGGCTGAACATGAATTGCAATAATAGATTTTGCTGTAAAACGCAAGCTAAGTAGAGTGAGTAATAAGCTCTAGGATCAATGTATTTTCAGTTGTAAGCTGAATGTGGACAGCTATCTTAAGAAGAGATATTATTTAAGTGCTGAGAGTTAAATATCTTCAAATGATGTTCATCTGTTGCTATATCTTCTGCAAAAAATATGTTTAATTCATCTAATTATTACTGTCCAAAAGTAATTTAACATGTATGATAGCCAGGGGTGTAGTGCTATAAAAGTGCTTATTTTTAATAGTAAAAAATCAACACATTGTCAATGCACCAAATAAAAAAAAAACATGATAAAACGCCTATATCCCTCGACTAATAAATTGTCGTATGAATGATTCCATAGGGTATTTTATTCATGTTAACCCATACTGAAAGCTTAAATTTCAGCTGCGAATGGGACATTTGGAACGGTTTCTTTAAGCGCTAATGCCAAAATCGTCAGCATTCGTTGCCAGCAGTTCCGGTGAGCCGGGTAAATAATCTGAAGCATCAGATTTTTACCACTATTTCTCTTAAACGCTCAGCAACTCAAGTGCAACTGGAGTCCGACCATACTGCTTTGATCAGTGACATTAAAGTTATAGAAAGTGATAACTGGCCAGACACTATCCCTCCAGAATTCGGAGAACGGGAAATCGAAATTCTCCAATGGCAATTCAGACTTCCGCACACGTCCACTATTAATGCTTATCGAGATTTCCTTGACTGTGCTGGCCAGCATGTTCCCAACAAGTTTATGGCCTTAGTCAACTGCACAAAAATAATTCCATGCAGCTCTGCAGAATGCGAGCGTCGGTATAGCCATATGAATCTGATCATTTCACCAACTCGAACAAAATGACTCCTGTAACGAGTATCTGCTCTGATGTTGATCAAACTTCACGGACCTCCTTTATCCCAATGGGATCCGACGCGATACATGGTCACTAGGCTGTGGTCCCACCATTCAGCCGAAGACTCCGCGACGAGACAGGCATCTTCACCTCATTAATGACGAGCCCCACCCATTGCGAGAGGCAGTATAACACCGTCTTGATTTAGTGTTTTTCATTTGTTGTATTTTTACAACCTACGCGTCTACCCGAGTATTTTCAGCTCGTCCAGGCTACTTGATTGTGGACCATTCTGTAGACTTGCGTAACAACAAATTAACAATTAACAGAGGGAACGTCTCTTTCTCTTGCGTTCTCCCCTTCTCTCTTTTTCTTCCTTTAGAGTGACAGTGCCTATTCGGTGTTACAGCACTCAGACTGGCTGGCCTACATCATCACGTTCTTCTCCAATCATGCACCGTCCTGTCTTCTTGACTCATCTGTGGCCAACTACACGCAATCAAATCGTATGAATCCATGCCTACTACAGTCCATGTGACTTCAACTTTTTAATTTGGGTGGGCATATTGGTGTTTTGGTGTGTGTGAGTGTTTTCCAACTGCTGGATGAACTCTGTCTAGTCTCACCCATTCATTTCCTATGGCCTGCTTTGACCGGAAACACCACAGCTGTACAAAATTTGAATAAAACACCTAAAAGTGGTGATCATTACTTTTAGTTGTTCAGATGCCTTATGGCAATTAAGTGAAAGAAACCACACTTCTGATATTGGAAAGTTGTAAATCGGTCAAAATTGCCCAGAACACCACAGGAGGATTAAATATCTAAATATATTTCTTTGAAACTGCATAAATATCTGCATTTATGTTTTCATGCTCAACTAACAGAACAGTATTATTGTGTTATGAGCCCTGAATTTTTTTTCCAATGTAAGTGACCTTTATCTTTAAGATTATAAATGACCCACTATCAGTGTTTGACATTTAAGGTGTTATATTAGAATGTTTTTACAGACCATGAGTAGAATAATATATTGTCTATCCCAACATGGAATGTTCCAAAATAAGCAGCATGGAGTTTTGTCCTTAATAGAGCCATTACCAATAGCTCTCTGCTTCATTGACCGCCATTAGCTTTCTACTTCATACTTACATGTTTCCATTCACTGTAACATGTATAAAAAGGTCAAGTAGACAAAAGCACTGCCAGTGCAGATATGTGTCATGGACTCTACTTTATAAAATAACTTAACAATATGCATAAAAAACATAGTTACTAAAGTATGGTCGCCACTGCCCTGCTAGTTGTTTTGCTTCTAAAGAGCACAGAATATGTTTTCTGCATGATGTCCATACTGAATAAAATGTGAAGCAAAGAGAGGAATATTCACTGTCCTTCACAAGACTTTCAAATACATTGTTAATGTCCTGCTGATGTACACTAGGACTTTTAGTTCTGGACATTAACATTCCTCATATAAAACATTGATTTTCATGTAGTTTCATCAATAAATAAATCCCATATGTGGTAGCATTTATATTTTTGTATGAAATCATTTGGACACCAGTTGTTTAAAGTAACAGTAAAAGACTGTAGAAGATACAATTATGGAAAAATGTGCTGTGACTAAAGGTTGGGGCAAAACTGTCATCATTTACAGACACAATCACAGTGGACTACACCAGACTTTCATATTATTTCTCAAGGTCTACCAAATATATTGATAGGTTTTTTTTTAAACAAAATATTTTAAAAAATATATCCAGTGTGTCTCTCTCCCTTCAAACTAAGCAGAGGGGTGTACTACAAAGTGAGATCATGGGTTTAGCAAGCTAATTTAAGCTTCAATGCTGGGCTTTCCGTATCACAAAGCTGACTCACTTTTAGTCCGGATATATCACCATGGCAACTTATGCCGCACAGCTAACCTGTCCCGGTCCTGGCTTTTGGATTGAAACATATAAAAGCACCACCCTTTGACCAATCAGCTCCTTGAAAAAAGTTGTTTCTATTCCTGAAGAGTCCCGTAGACCTTGGTGGTCTCTTCATAGGGTGGAAATTATTTAGAGACTGAATAGATCTGTTGGCAATTGCAGGTCTCCGTGCTCTGGGTGTAATGTAATACAATTTTTAAACACCAGAACCAAATTATATCCTAACTGACAGTACAGTGCAGAACTGAGAAGCATGTTCTGCTTTGTCTAAAATGCCAATAGTCATATGTGCAAACACAGTGGGTGTCATGGGATACTGAATATTCAATGCAAAATAAACCCAGGTTCATGAATTCATCCAGTGAATTTAGTTTGAAATGGTCCTGCAGTATCACTGCATCACCTTAATCCTAAAACTGACGAGGCACTGTAAATGTGTCATCAAACTTCTGTCAGGTTTTAATGAATGTTGCAAAGTTTATGGTAAAAAGTCTTTAACTGAAGAACTTGTGGTAACATGTTGTGTCAGTTCCATTTGCACCCCTGGGTTTGGAAAGGAGGGGTGTGCGGCAATGGCTTTCATTCCTAAGTCAGCATTAGGCATTGCAGATGGGCATCAGTGATCCAGCTGGAGAGGTCTGTAAGACTTTGAATACTCAGGCTGTTTGAAGCATTATCACAGAATGGAAATTTGTGTCAGACAGAACACCAGTTAATGACCTGCTGAATACACATTTTAGAGTATTTTCTGTTGAAAATTTCCGGTTCATTATAATACCTCCCTTCTTGGCAATTAAGCAATTAAAGCCTTTTAATAAGAGGCCGCTATTCCCTTTGCGAGACTGTGCAGAGGCTAATTTATTCAGGGTTTAATGCGATGACTAAGAACTCTGAACTTTCCCCTGTGTACTGGGACCGTCTGGCCACAAAGACAGCCCTATTTTCACATTTCCTGATGAATTGCTCTTAAATAGAACAGGGAAGTTGGGGACCTGGGTCCAGTGAAGCCAGATTAGATTGATTTTCTGTTTCTGAGAATGGCGTGCTTGAGCCTTACATTCTGAACTCTCTAACTGTACAGGCAGTGACATCTCTCGCAGATTGTGTCATGCTATGACTGTCAGACTGCAAAATGACTGACTCAGTTATGTCGCAGTGCAGGTACAGAAATGTGTTCCTTTTAAGGCCACTAAAGGGACTTATCCTGGGGACATAATATGTGTTCAACTTCAAAATAACAAGAAGAAGAAGAAGAAGAAGAAGAAGAAAAAAAGGAATGATTAATAATAGGAACATTGTCGTGAAAATAATTATCCTCATCACCATACAAACCTTATAGTATAATCCTAACATTACATGTCAAAAGTAAGTGAAAGTATGCTATTTTAAACATTCCTGTATTAAATTAAATGTGTACTTTACTTAGACTTATAAAATAATGTTTTCAAAATAAACTTTTTCTTCACAAACCCAGGCCAACTAATTTTCCTGCAACACTGGGCTTCCTCACAAAGGAGACATAAGACATGTTTCAGGGGTGATCATGTGACCTTGAGAGACTCTCAGTACATTATTTGAGAAGGCACACTTTTCAGAAATTAGAAAATTGATTTATTTGGTTTAAGGTAATTAGCATTAATAGCAAAGATGCCTTCAAACAGCAGCAGAAAAACAGCAGGCCATTACTGATGATATTCGCACAGCAGAAATGCCTGAATTCACAAAATTGTCTGAGTGAGGGGTGCCTTTAATAGCTTAGGAAAGCTTGCCTTGTACTTTACCTAATAACCATTATGTGGAAGCAGCTTTTTGGTAGCAATAATACAGGAGAGCAATCGAAAAAGACATGTAAGTGTAAAGATCATTTTTTAAGCTGAAGTTCTCATTAAATTGATATTTTTCTAGCAGAGAGGCTGGGAAGGCAAGATAATATGAGGAGCTATAATGATGTGCTAATGATCTCTATAGTTCCCCCTCAGCGAGAGGCTTTCATCTTCTGTGAATAGTGAAGTATCTGGAAAAATGTGGCATGCCCTGTGCACCTTTTATGGAGAGCTTTAGGTGAATGAAACTCATTGTTTTTGTGTAGATCACATTAGTTCTAATAATTATTCATAGATATCTGTACATCCCAGGATCTTTCCCAATTGTATAATATTTTCACCGACCGCAGTATAAATTAAGTTTATGAAAAGTCACATTGAGGTAAAATTCTTCATCTTGTGGGAGGTGTGACTTCTTCAGTTTTAATAGCAGCTTTATTAAGAACGATAAGTGCGAAGAGAAAGAAACAGACTTGAATCTCAGAAGTCTTGGAATCTTTAAGTTATCTGAACAAAATATAGCATAATAAGGTACATTAGATCCCTTAAGCATAGAACGAGAGGTCAGACAAAAACCAAGTTTAACTTGGATAAAAGACATTCTGGGAAAACAAAATTGATTTTGGCAGTGGTGTTGCTGGTCCTGTAGGAAGCACTCTTCTTGGGCCAAACAAAAATCCAATACCCCAGTACAGCAAAGGGGACCTGCATTCAACAAGTTTCTGTTCTTCAGGTAGGACATTAAATTGTGGTGCTGATGTACTGTAGTCATTAAAGATCACACAAACCTTTTCAAAAGACTAGGTGTGTCAACCTCAGTATCCTGATAAAATCTATGCAAAACTGTGTCTTCCTCTGGCCATCTAGTCCTCTACTAGATCTGTTTGAGTACTTAATCCCTTGCATTCCCCACCTACTTTGGTTCCCTGGGTTCTCACTGCAAAATAGAATGGAAGTCTATTTGAACTACCTGGCTAAATAAAATGAAGGGATATTTTGTCCACATCTTGGCTTATGTTGTTATATTTAGTGAATGCAGCTCATTATACAGCTTGTCATTTATGTCAACAAAGGAGAAAGATCTGTGTGCATACATTGTATTATCATGTATATTCACACATTGAAGATACTATACATTGTGTCAATGTTAGGCTCATCTGAAAAGCGATGAAAATATACCATTCTAGATAAATGATCAGGCTCTTTAGCAGGGCTGTACCGTACGACAACATTGACTGTGCAAACATGAAAAAATATTCCTATTGTACCTGTACTCTTCTCAGACAATTCCTTGCGTTGTGGGAGATGGTGGTGGAATTCCGGTGTAATGTTTTCATGTTACAAAAGTTTCTCTCGAATAATTTCATGTTTGACTGCCCCAAGGTTGAGAACGATCACTTCGTTCCTGAGTCTTAGTTGAACTCAGATATGTTTTTAGCCATGAGAGGCTCCTCTCACTCGACGCTACAGTGACTGGAAATGTTGTGAGGTTTCTGAAGTGCAATGGAAAGATTAGGATACAGCTCAACAAGGTAAATGTAATCAAGCAACTCCAGTGTTGCGAGGTTTTTCTCTGGTGGAAGTGTGTTCATCAGTGCTTTCAACTCTTGGGAGAGGTCCATTGCATCGATATTCTCCATTTTATCCCCCGGTTGTGTGCACTGATGCAGCAGACCTCCCTTCTTTGTCACACTTCAAATCTCAACTGTGCTGTACAGAAGCCCGCAGACATCATAGAAATCTCTCAATTGAGAAAACCTCTCTGACAGTCCCTGAATAGCAGAGTCCAGTAAAGGCATAAAGAAGTCTGTCCTGTACCTCTCCTTGGGTGTTAGCAAGACTTCTTCCGCTTCTTCATACAGAAATGGGCTTTTCTGTCATCACACACTCTCTCTGGAGAGAATGTCATCTCAATGCCGATTTCCTCTGCCATTACATGTGTATCTATAGTGCACTTGCACCGACGTGTAAGTGGTCACAAGGCAAAACACAGAATGCAAACAACAATCCAATAAAGCAGCGCCGCTTTCCCCAAACACATGAAAATAAATAGGCCTATACACATACACAGTACACACCTGTGGGTGCTACGGCAAGGCCTTTCCCTGTATTCTTGAAGTAAGGTCTGTAACCCTCCAATCTCGCTTCTCATGGTGTCTATGCCAAGGTTGGAGGTCTGTAGAAGCCTGCTACCCTGGTCGATCTGGGACAATATTTCATTCAGATGGTGAATGAAAGTATGAACTTCAATGATCTTAGTTCTTCAGCTAGACTTCAATGCGATCAAGATGACATCACTGTCATCTTTTTCCCCTGCATTTTCAGTCCGGCTGGAAAGGGCAGTGATCACTTCGTATAGGATGTAGTGGTGCACCTCGACACTTTCCATGCAACATTCCCACCAGATTGTTGAGATAGCCATCAGGGTAAGCTTGGTAACATACTCTTGGAATAGCCTGGTGGTGCAAGTATGATCTGAAAATGTATACTAATGCTGCAGCACCCCTGAAAAGCAAGTAGCCTATACCTGCTTGAGGCACGTACAGTGCCATCTCATTCATATTCCTTGGTGAACAGCGAGGTCTGCCATATGCGTCATTTTGGTGTGGAAACTGTATATCTGTAATCTGAGCTGGTTCCTCTCTCACAAGTTTTCACTGCTGTTTATCAGTCAGGTGACTGCATCATAGGGCAGGGTCAGTTTCTGAATACTGCAACGGCCTTCTCGCTCAAGTAGGTCAATATCTGCATTCTCAATCTCATATGTGTTAGTAGTAAGCCTGGACTCAGTAGCAGAAGGGAGTCAACATCTGCATGGGAGCCACAACATGTGGTGGTAGCAGCAAGGCTGCCAGAAGGACCAACGCCACGTGTAAAATAATTTACTAACTTTGGAAGTTTAAGACATCAATTTTGACCTGTACTTGGCTGCTTTCCTCTTCTGAGCAACTGCTATGATATGTTGATTAATTTCACAAACATACACACACACACATTCAGATGCACATGTAGATGTATATGCATAGCCATATGTACAAAACTAACCTTTCTACTTCTGGGTAAAGTCTAAAAGGCATCTTAGACTGGGACTATACACCTCCCCCTCCCAACACACGCACACACACACACACAAATGCACACTTACCCACAAGTCCATGTGACAGTCCTGGAAAAGCCTTTTAAAATAAAGACGAATGATAAATGCCAACCCACATCAGATTAATAAAGCAGGTGACAGCAAAAGAACGTGCACTGAGATGCAGTAATTCAGTAATGTTTGACAAAAATAAATCGGTCACTTTGTTTGTAATGAGGGTCCTTGGTGATTGATGCCGTGAACAACAATCTGGAAACTCCTTGATAGTGTGTCCACCAGCAGCTACAAATACACTGAAACATAATTGATGTTATTTTGGAAACTTCTCTAATTGCCTTGTTTGTCAAAAGTGGTGATTGATGGTGTGGGGGTGTCAGAGACAGAGGCGTCAAACAAGCCCTCCCTGACTAATGAAACACATACCAACACACCCTTCGGGAGCTTGATTAGTCATTCCGGACTTAAGTGCTGTGCTGTAGGAAAGCGCAGCGGAAGAACAAGTCCAGCTCATAAGCACTCCCCACATAATCCCCAGAAAAGCTCCATCTCCTTTAATTGTTATGGAAATCACCCATGCCACTGACACCGCAATTCGCTATATCCTGCCAAGCATTTTTCAAAATGATTTCACAGGAATATCAGTTCTATTCAGCCCTGTAATGGAGATGTATAATTTTCCTTTGAATGGCTCTTTTCTCCCTTTTTTTTCTTAAAGGCCCTATAATGGGAAAGGTCTGGTGTGCACATTTAGTCACAGCAATGAGCATGTCTGTTAAAACTGTTGGTTTACCACTAGATATAGAGCAATATAACACTGTAAAATCATCTCTGCTGTACAGATAAAAATCACTTAAAAATTTTAATGTTGGAACGCATGCAAAAGCAGGCAGTTTTGTTGAACGCCTTCAGAAAACAGTTCTATCGAGTGTTTATACGCCCCCACACACAGTGCGCACGGCAAGTACACAGCCACTTTTACCTTTTACCCTCAGGGAGCCAAAACTTGTGTGGGTTCAGCCTGAAAACCATGAGGTGTGCATGTGCACAGGAAGATGAGCTTGTTATTCACCTAGAGCTTGATTTTCAGGATAAACCCTGGCTTCCTCTCTCAAGAAGCAAGACGCTGTTTTGTTTTATGCAAATTAAACACATAAGAACCAAGATTTGCAAGAGGCATTCAGCGCTGCTATTCAGCTTACAATTTTGCATAAAAGAAAAAATAAATTCGTAAAACTTTTTTTTTATCTAAATAGGAAAATTATGGGCAACATGTGTTATGAGCATTACCAGCCCATGAACATCCATCTTCCCAGCCTGTGCTGCTGTTGCTGCAGAGTGGAGTGGAACCATCAGGCCTACAACCAATAATCTAACCAGATGGTTTCCAGTACAGACCAGAAGCCACCTCTCAATTTATCAACAATGTCAGCAGACTCAATGTGCAATTAAAATCTGTCACACTCAAGTAAACGTTTTATTGAGTGCTGTAACTGCTGTTTATGGGAGGATTATAACAACAGACCTCATGAAAATAAACTTCCCCAATGAAATGTCTGAAGTTAATTTGCGGAGAAACTATTGTGAGTGACATGATGATGTCTGACATTCATCCCTGCTGGCAAAAAAATGACAGCAAAGTACAGGTTGTAGCTAGGGATACTCTGATTTATTAATGTCTTGTTTATTTATTTATTGTCTTGGAGCCATTTTTTGAAACAAAAAAAGAGATCCAACTGCTTCAACTCATGGTCTGTCTTTAAACTGTTAGCTATTCAGAGATGCTTCAGTATACCCTTGAGTGGCCTATTTGACAGTCCCTTCGGAAAAAATAAAAGTGCAAAATTTAAAGGGAACACGGATACAGGGAGTGCATAAAAGTTAAGATGAGAAAATATTGAGGTCTATGAATCGACATTTTATAAGCACGAATTACGAATTACTTTCCAATGGTGCCAATGGCTTGGACTGAGTCCATCCGGTTGAGTTCCATATAGAGTAAATTTAAGTGTTTTCAGAACATAAAGGCAAAGCAGTAACTTACACACAGCCAAGCTATTTTCCAGAGTTAGATATATTGTATGAAGGTAGATATAGCCCATCCAAACAGATATTCCTAATCCAAAAAAATAAATCACCAAGTCATTGCTTTGTCATTTAATTGACAACCCCTGTGGTGCATCCATCCATTCATTGTCTATACCTGTTTATCTTGGTCAGGGTCACGGGAGGTGCTGGCATGCATTGGATGAGAGGCAGAAATACACCCTGGACAGGCCACCAATCTATTGCAGGGCACACTCACCCGCTCTTACCTGTGGGCAATTTAGAGTCTCCAGTTGGCCTCCTTGCACATCTTTGGACTATGGGAGGAAATTTGAGTACCTGGAGGAAACCCACGTGGACACAGGGAGAAGATGCAAACTCCACAAAGAAAGATCCTGGCTGAGATTCGAACACATGACTGCAATGAAATTCATTTGGAAACAAACAATGTCCGTTAACATAAAGAGTATGTTAATTAGCTTTCTAATGCAGCCAGTGCGATGATTTTTTTTTTTTCGAATTCTGTTAATTATTTGTGAACGTAGACGTACATGGGTCTAATTTGATAGCCAAGATCGCATGTTTTGATGGTATCTCATTATTGCAGAATTATTATGAATCTGTTAAATACCTGAAATAAGTGGTTTTATTATTATTATTATTATTATTATTATTATCATTAACATTATTATTATTAGTGTGGTTGCCTTTACCCTAACCCTAGCTGCAACCCAAAATATAACCCTAAACCTAGATGTAAACCTAACCCTAACCCTAGCAGTAACCAAAACCCAATCCCTAACCTTAGCTGTAAACCTAACCCGAACGCTAGCTGTAACCCTAACCCTAATCCTAGCTGTAACCCTAACCCTAATCCTAGCAGTAACTCTAAACCTAACTCTAGCTGAAACTAACGCTAATCCTAACCCTAGCTGTAACCATAGCCGTAACTCTGACCCTAGCTGTAACACTAAGCCTAACCATAGCTGTAACCCTAACCCTAGCTGTAACATTAACCCTAACCCTACCCTAGCTGTAAACCTAACACTAGCTGTAACGATAACCCTAGCTGTAACATTAACCCTAACCCTAGCTGTAACCCTAACCCTAACCATCACTGTAATCCTAACCCTAACCCTAGCTGTAACCTTAACCCTAACCATAGCAGTAAACCTAACCCTAACCCTAGCTGTAACCCTAACCCTAACCCTATCCCTAGCTCTAACCCTAACCCTAACCCTAGTTGGGACCAAAACCCTAACCCTAACCCTAGCTGAAACCCTAACCTTAACTCTAGCTCTAACCCTAAACCTAGCTGTAACCCTAACTCTAACCCTAACACTAGCTGTAACCCTAACCCTAACCATAGCTGTAACCCTAACCCTAACCCTAGCTATAACCCTAACCCTAATCTTAGCTGTAACCCTAACCCTATCTGTAAACATAACCCTAACCCTAGCTGTAACCCTAACCCTAATCTTAGCTGTAACCCTAACCGTAACCCTATCAGTAAACATAAACCTAACCCTAGCTGTAACCCCAAACCTAGCTGTAACCCTTGCAATAAACCTAACCCAAATCCTACCTGTAGCCATTACCCTAACTCTAGTCCTAACCCTAGCTGTAACCCTAACAGTAGCCAGAATCCTAACCCTATCCATAGCTGTAACCCTAACCCTGATAGTAACCCCAACCCTAGCTGTAACGCTTATCCTAACCCTAGCCCTAACTCTAGCCGTAACCTTAACACTAGCTATAATCCTAACCCTTACCATAGCTGTAACCCTATGTAGCAACCTCCTAGGAATGTAGCAACCTCCTAGAACACACTAGCAACCTCATACCACACCCTAGCAACCACCTAGAACATCATAGCAGCCTCATAGAACATCATAGCAGCCTCATAGAACACCATAGCAACCACCTATTAACACCCTATCAATCCAACACCCTAGGAACCGCGTAGAACTCCATAGCAACCACCTTGCAACACCCTAGCAACCCCCTAGAACACAATAGCAACTGCCTAGAACACCATATGAACTACCTAGCATACGAAACCTGAAATATGTTGTCTTCTTCCAAAATAGCAATAATGAATACTTATGTAAGAATAATGTTTACATAATGTATAAAGCTCTGTTCAGCACAAAGTCGACTTTGCATTGGCAGCAACCACTCTTCACAATTTCTGCAGGAATTGTCTAGTCTTATTATTATTATTATTTTAAATACGTATTGTGTGCCCAAAATAACATAGAAAAGGTGAGCTTGCTTGTCTAATGTCCAGCAGAAGGCCAAAATGGAAGCATTAAACCTGAAGCATCATATGGGTAAGAACAGATGCTGTAAATGCACCTTACAATTAGCAGTAAGTATTGCTGTTTAAACATTCAATGGAACAAAATTGTAAAGCACACCCACACATGTCCTCTATCCCTTACTCTGCAAAAACAAACAAAGAGGGATTCTTTCAGAATGATGTCAAATTAGTTCATAGCTATGGTGATGTCAGTCCACTGAACTGGAAGATTAAGGGGCCTATTCTAATAAGTAATCATTGAAGACTATGCTCTTTAAATACGATCTGTTTCACAGACTAGTAAATTAACAACATGCCCCAGTGAATCCTGGTCAGATATTTTATCTAAATTTCATACAGGGCAATAGGCATAGTGAGCTTGGCTGCCACCTCTTTTCTGAGCCCCATCATATATCTCTAGCCAGCCAGAGCTATACAGCAACCTCTGACCCTCAACAGTTTGCGTTTCAGTGACTTCTCCAGGCTGTTAATTCACCACAAGAACCGCTTCCTGACATTTCCTTTAATGTATTATGTTTTGGGAGCAAACCTGTAAAACTGCTCAGCATCAGCGTGAAAACAAAGAGACTGGGGCAGCTTTGAGGTCAACCATCTGTAAATGACGGATGATGTGCCAGGCTAGAGTGGATCGCTGTTTTGAGGATTTGAAACCACGCAATGCAAAACCCAGTTTTCTGGCCCTCATTTGGAAGCCAGTGGCTTTTTGTGTTTGGTTTGTTTTTGCTAGCTTGTGCTCCAATTCACCCTGGGGCTCCTTGACGACGGCAGCAAAAACACTCCATCGATTTCACAAGATTACAACGTAGATCGGAAAGGATGATAACTTTCTTCTATTGCTGGGGATGCCTCATTCTCAACACATTGAAAACCAGGGACCATGTGCTTTCCCAATTCTTCACAACAGCCCAACAACGTAGCTGAAATGTAATGCTGTGGTGGCTGACAAATAATTATCAGAGGCTGATAGGCCTTTTTTGCTCCAAATGTAATTTTAACTTGGAAATTGAAGTTCAGCCTCAAATTAAAGTCAACTACATACTACAAATAATCAACTATGTGCTTCCTGTAATGAGGGTACTTGGTGATTGACAATAAATGCTTGATAACATGCAGCCATTTTAACTTCCAGATTCTAGCAGGACTGAGAGCAACCGTTGCTCCTTTCCACACTCTGTGTGGATGCATCACTGTGTAAAGAACATAAATAATAAACGGAATGGCACAGAATGAAACAATGTTTTGTCTGTCTGTATCTTGCTCTCTCCTTTTTCCGGTCTTCTGCATCTCACTATCTCCACCCTGCTCCCTCTACCTCTCGAACAGCCTCCCAATCCCGTCTACTGCTCTAACAGTCCCCCAGTGCACTGACAGTGCATGTTTCACAGTTATGCTGTCTGCCTGTCAGGCCACTTTGAAGGCCCAGGAGAATACTGGAATCCCAGCCACTGGTTTGCCTATCAGAATTTCAGACACATTTTTACATTGCATTATGTTACAGTCACCTGGCCATGATCTTAATGATATGAGCAGATGATCAGAACCAATGTGTCTTCTTGTAAATAACTATAACATTTGGACATCTCAAATGCAATTAGATCTATTTGGAATAGGGTATTGAAAGATGTGAAGTTATTAGTAACATTACTTAGTTATGAAGGTATGCCTACAGTCCTTCCCCCCCCCCCCTTCAAATGCCTACAAAAGTAAAGTTGTTTAAGAAATGCTTTCTTCTTCCCCTTCAGTTACTTGATTCATAATTATCTGGAAGGTGCCCACTGTAGCCTATGGCTGACTGTGACACTCTAAAGTCTTTCTAATGGGTGAGGAAAGTAAAAAAGGTCTGGTGGCTCAAGAGACAACCTGCCACAGAAGCAAAGACGCCTATTTCAACAAATGTAGCTTTTATTTTCAAGTGTAAAACCATCCTTTCGACCAGTAGCAGAGCTGTGGCTGGATACATTTCATAAGGCCAACTGAAAACACAAGCATTTTTGAACTCTCTCCCCAAAATAACCCATAGAACATACTGTGTAATTACTGTCATACAATTACAGACGACTGCTTTCCCTGTGAATGCGCTCCTAAATTTACAGTTTGAGGTTATAATGAACTGCCTCTGCAACTGATGTTAGCTTATATGACTATTGCAATTATCTCGGGGAAAGGAGCATGCATCACTGGTCTTTCATGAAAGGATTCAAGCGCCTGACAGCCTTTAATCAAATATGGAGAGAGTTTTCTAGCACTCTTGGCACAGCGCCCACTGCTTCAGGAGGCTGGGGCTGTGCAGTCTCCAAAGAACAAAAAAATGTTTAATTTGCATTTAAACTTTCTTGCACACAAAAACGATATAAGAGAACACAGTAGAAGGCCATTATGTTCCTCCATCAGACCAAATACATTATCTAAGTGAATATTCATGGGGTGTGAAAAGTGAATTGATGTGTGCTTTGGGCGATTTACACACAGTTTGTCAGTAAATATCTTGCATGAAAGAGATACCAAAAACATCCTTCTTATTCTTTTCAGTTTTACGACAGAATGCTTGCAGAACGTTTTGAGGTCAGTCGAAGGACTCTGCAGTCTTCTTCCCAGCAGATTTTTGCAGTAAACTAGGATACCACTTCTGTGCAGTGATCAATCTGGCTAATCGAATCTGTAGTTTAGAGCTTTAGACAAAATCCAGAATTTTCCTCAATGCAAGCAGAAGTTCAGAAATCAAAAGCATTCCTAATCTATATATTTGATTTGACAGAGGGGTATCTTTGAACATTGAACTTTCTTAACATGTGACAATTGCATGTAAAGTCCTTATTGTTGTAGTCTGACATGGTTTTTTTATACACTGTTCCCTACAGGACTACACTGTGGTATACCGGGTTCTTGAACCAGAAGGTTTCAGGTTCAAACCCCCAGGCAACAACTAGATCTAGCGTTCTAGAAGCCACACTTTTCCATCACTAGGATGTATGTCTCTGCCAAGTTATTGGGTTTAATTTTCTTAATAATTATTTATCAGGAAATGTTCCAAGAGTTTTTCTCAGTCTGGTTCCAGGATTTGAGTGCAATCATGTTATGCAATACTGTGAATGACTTTGTTAAGAAAGCAGATGTCAAAACGTTGTTTGAGATAGACAACATGGCCAAAAGTATGTGGACACCTGCCACCCAAAATCTCATCCAAAATGATGGCCATTAATATGGAGTTTGTTCACCCTTTGCTGCAATACAATGACCTCCACTCTTCTGGGAAGGCTTTATGCTAAAAATGCTGGAGCATTTCTGCAGGGATTTGCTTCAATTCAGCCAGAAGAGCATTAGTGAGGTCGGGCACTAATTGGACGATCAGGCTCGGCTTGCAGTTAGCTTTCAATTTATCCTAGAGGTGCTGGATGGGGTTGAGGTCAGGGTTCTGTGCAGGCCAGTAAAATTCTTACACACCTAACTCGCCAGACCATTTCTTTATGAACCTCGATTAGCGCACCGTGGCATTGTCATGCAATCTTCCCCAAACTATTGAGGAAGCGCAGAATCATTAAGAATGTGATTGTATGCTCTAGCATTAAGATTTGCCTCAACTGGAACTAACGTGCCCAGCCTAAACCACAAAAAACATCCCCAGACCAAGGGGTGTCCAGACACTTTTCGTCACATAGTGCGTAAAATGCAGAGACAGGGGAAAAAGGGGTTCTGAGAGTCCTGGAGCACCCCCTGCTGGTTGGTAGCCAACTGTAATAATGAGAGCTGCGAAATACAGTACCTGGTTGGGTGCTTTTTTTATCACACAAAAAATAGCAAATTAAATTACATTTGCGACCCAAAAAATCAGATAGTAGACAGTCTTGCAATGACTTTTAGTCATTTATATTTTACGAAAGTCATTGTTGGCATAAACGCCCATTCAAATTCGAACTAGCTATATAAAATTTTGAGAAACTGCACCATTGACAGGCAGTTATGGCAGAAAGTTTAAAAAGCAGCTTTGGTGGCATGAATGGCAGGAAGTAGTCACTGTTCATTTTTTTTTTTTTTAATTGGAAAAATTAAAAAATGTAATTTATTGGAGGAAATTGGTGGAGGAGGAGGGTGATAAAGATTTTTAGAAGTGATGATTTAGGGAGAAGGCTGTTTTTTTTAAAAAAATGCAATAATATCATAAACAGGCAGAAAATAACAGAATAAATAGTAGGACTTGTGTGTGCCAAGTCCTATTATAGGATGTGTAAAATGTAGACATGTATTTGAATGTTCATGTTAACATGTAAACCAAACTCAAAAAAAAAAAAACTTCAAATGGGGCAGCAACATTGAATTTGTTATGTTGCCTGTTTTTCTATGACAGGGAACATCATTTATTTGCTTTTGTCAACTCCCCCTACCCCCTCACTCAACTATCAAAGGAAGAAATGATTTGCCATTTAACAGAAGGGCTTTCCATAGATTGCGTCAGTAACATTACAGCTGTTGATATGATGGGTGATGGAATTTATAGAATTCCTCCGCTTGTGTCATTATAGCTGCAGGATATTCACACAATGAAGAGTTGATTGGGGAGGGAAATTGTCATTTGAAAGCAAAAACAGTTTATGTGTAATGGGATGGATTGCACACTGCGCTACCTTACTGTTAACTAAATTGTTTACTTTAATTGCCATTTGTCTTCCAAAGCACTGCCTGTAAATTCAAGAATTCAAGAGGAAAAAGTGTAAAACTTCCATCTGCATTAGTAGTGTGGCCTGATTCCTTTTATTTCTTGCCAGTTTCCTTTCCTTATAGCTGTGCTTTTATGTTGTATATTCACTGCTGTCCATAAGTACTTAGACAGTGACACAATTTCTGTTTTGGCTCTGTATTCCAGCACATAGGATTTGAAATGAAACAAATAATATGATCATAAAGTGCAGACTGTCAGCTTTAATTTGAGAGTGTTTATAAAATGCATAACGTGTGATACGTGTAGGCACTGCAGACCTTTTTCAGTTCATTTTTATATATTTCTATACGAGGAATCACAAGTCTGTGCAGTGGGTTTTCATAACCTGATAAATAAAACAATGCATGGTGGTGTGGATAGCACAAGGGAGAAAGGTTATCAGAACACTGTCTATGCTGCATATTCTCCCCTCTCAAATGCATTTGCATTTGACAAAAACATTCTTAACGAATAATTTCTTAACAAATTCTTAATTTCATTTTACCTTTTGCTGCATTCCTGCCCTTGTCTTTCCATTCACTGTCACTGGCTAAAGCTTTGATCTTAGCCATATTCCTTGCTGTCCCCAATTCATTTAGCTTTGTGCAGGATCATCAAAACCCTTCCTTTGACATATGCATTGACAAGACCCCAATCGATGAGTTGCCAACCCAGCTGATTATCATTAAACTTAAATTCAAATCCTCATGAATACCTTCCGGAAGCACGGGTTTTGGTGGACCAGGCTGCTCTGTGTTCATTTGTCACTGCCGTAATGCAGTACACACAGAGATTTTGCTCTTTCCTTGGACTGGTCTGTAGTACAGCATAGCTTTAGCTCTGAAGCTAGTTGTAGACTGAAAGAGGAAAAACGATCATGATGTGAGTATGGGTAGAATTCTCAGAAGAGAATTTGCTCAGGGGTTTTATGTCTTCATATTGGGGCACTCTGATATTACAAATGAACATATAAACAGCATTCTTTTTTTTAAATCATCTTGAAATATTAATATATAAATAAATCTAGGATACTGTAAATGTACAAATATTCTGTATTTGCATTTGGCAGATGCACTTATGCCAGCAGATTATCGTTTTTATGAACAATGAAGTTATACAGCTTCATATCTACAGATGAAATTAAGGTAAGGCATCTTGCTCAAGCGTACAACAGTAGTGCCCCACCTGGAAATTTAACCTGCATCCTAAGAATCACAAATCTATTTCCCTAATGATACACCATTGCATTATGGTACACATTATTGTACAGAGAAGGCTCTGTAACTCTATCCCTGTAAAGGGTGCTGTCTGGCAACACTGGCCAAAGCTGTGCATTCTGACTCAGTTCACCCAAAGTTTATGGTTGAAAGGTCTGCTATTTGGCTGCTTACGTGGTCTGCATCTGGGCATTCCGTTAATGGAAGATTTTTAGGGTATTTTGACCCAAAGAATTATCAATGCTATGTGCTAATTACCAATTAATCACTTTTTTATTCTTTAAAAAAAGATTCTAAATTGTTCATTTGCAACAAAAAATTGATCTACACATGCATCACAGTAGGTCAATACGCAAGGTCTAATTAATGCTCAGACAAATAGTACTGATATCTATACAGTATGTGGACAAGAATAACATAAATACTCTTTTCTTGTGCAAAATGTTAACGCAATATGACTAATCAAAAATTACATGTAAACATCTACAGGTAATACATTTTATACGCAAAGATTCACAATTCACCCTTGAATAAAAGCTGAATGTGCACTTTACCCACATGCAAATAGTTGTCTAAAATTGTGGAGAACAGAACCGAATCATGAAAAAAAAATGTCTTCGTCCCAAACAGCTCACCATATATATAGATATAAAACTAGCAATATTTTATCTTGTTTTGTCTATGTAGATGTTTGCTGATACCTGCCAGGTTTGTTTACTTCTAGTAAAGTGCATGGATGCTCAAGGCATTATAGCAAAGGAGGGGAGTAAAGAATCACACTTGAATAGTGACGCGCTGTCAGACAGGCAAAAGAGTGCTGTGAAACAGGCGTGACTCATTCGCACTTGCCACACAATATAAACAATCTTTGCTCTGTTTGCGAGTTTCTGATGCAATATCTTAGGGTCTACCTTTGAGACAAATCTGAAAGCGGGGCTATGGTTTCTTCTCTCATGGAAATTTCCTCCATTTGGTTGTACAATGAGTTTGTCCTCTGTTCCACAAGGTGCTCTGTGTTAGCTGTGGTTGGGTCGACTGGGCTTTCTTTACATAGGCAAAGTGACAAGACACTCTTCAGCCACTGCATGCACATTTTCACGCAGCTGTCCATTTGTTTCTTTAAGCAGTAAATTTTCTTTCATTTCAGGATCAGCCAGATTAAGTTAGTTATTTGTGTGTTATTATTTTGCTGCTGTTCAAAGGAATTTGCTGTAAACGGAAATGCAATGATAGTTTCCTTCACCCTGAGGTAAGAGTGCAAAGAAGCATAGAAGTAACGTCCACCGTGTGCAAAGCCGATTGTGGCCGTTTCGGGCATGAAAAATCCCTGCCTTTAATGATCTCCTACACGGATAACCTTCAGTAATGTAGGTTTGGGGTCATTTCTGAAATAATTAAATACCACTGCATTCTGACCACACATCCCTTTGGCATAAACATACTGAAGCTGAATTAACATGATTTAATGAATGTTCCCCAGCTGTCTGGCTATGTGAGCCATAAATCCCCATTGACTGCACACTCATGGAGGAACAGCACGGCTAATGGTTGCTGTTTCATTATTATTAAAATGTGTACACTAGGAATAAATCTCTCGGTGGTGCATGAAACCTGGAATTTTCTAAACTGACACTAGAATGCACAGCACAATGTGAATGTACAGTATGTCTTGCTCATAACATCTGCAGTAAAGCTTCCTCAAGAAAACCTGTGTTGAATAAGTTTAACTTGAGCAGAGCACCTACAAATATACATATTATGTAGGCTTCCAGACCTGTAAAGGAAGGAATTTAATTTTGCAATGCTGAAAATACCATGCATAACTAACCCTCTGCAGTTATACACAAAATATGTAATTATGTATTTTTTTCTGTTTTTCTATACAAACCTTACTTGTGTCTGGAAACATCTTCACATGCAAATCCTTTTGAATTATGTACATCTATTCCGACCCCATCACCCTCCCCTCATTTATCTCAATGCCTGCATAATCTCTTGCTTTCCCTATTCATTTATATTTCCCAGGTCATCACTGCAAATGAGTATTGAGTTCACAGTTAATCTACCTGATGAAATAAAGGTAAATAGTAAAATGAATTATTTTTTGGGAGCTCTACCCAAAAGCTCTGGCCCTCTCTGTCATTATCAATAACTTGTGTAGAACAACCATTCATAATATTCAGTGCAGTATGTAGTATTGCAAGAGTTAGGGTTCATGTGGCTCAGAAAAATAATTACACAAAATAAAATTAGATAATATATGTATTTTGAATAAGGCTGCTCCTTCATATATTGAAGACAAATTAATATCATAATCTGCTGATTTTAACTAATGACAAAATATGGACAAATATTAAGATAAATACATTAGCCTTTATTGAGGTAATACGAGTGACAATAATGATCAGTTATTGAAATGGTGAGAAAGGCGGTAATGACGATCACTATGACAATGTCTTCAAAAAGTTAATAAAGCAGGCTCACCTGTATGTGAGAAATACAAATGATTCTGTTCAATATGTGTGAAATGTATTCCTTTTATCTGTTTGTAAACTGGCAGTTTTGGAATTTTATTATCTTGGGCACTGGGCTTATTCATGACTGCCTGTTGAAGTGATCTTTTTCAAAGCACATACAGACTTTGTATTTGAGTGACTGCACGGACCTTCTATCAGAAATATTTATGTGTCACACTGTGTGTCAGAAGTGGGAGCCCACATTTTAAACAATAGTCTGCTTTTTGATTTATACTTTCAACCTTCCCTTTTTTTGCAACGGAGATAAAGACAGGTTCATATTTTTGTATGAAAAGGGCAAGGGAGGAGGTGATCACGAAGCAGCTTACACGTGAATCCTGTCTCAGGCTGTGACAGGGCCAGACTGGAGTCCATGACACCCCAGCCGTCCTCCGGAGTCTGGAAGTACCGCGGCCCGTCCATTAAAAAAAAACAAAAAAGAAACCAATCATGCTGCCGTCCTTGATTTATTCAAACTTGGAGCTGTGCCTTGCTTTAACTTTATATTTATGTTTTAGCTTCAGAATGCAATTGTAGATATATGAATGTTCTGAGCAAGCTGCATTACAACTAGGAGATCTGTTTTTTGTTGTGACAAGGCTTGCATCAAAATTATTCCTTCTTTTAAGAAATACACAGAGATATTTGTGTTTTCACTGAAGCTGAGTTTTGATAGAACACGTTCCTGTATATATAGAGGACACAGTTTTATAGTTTTTCTAAAACAAATGCCTTATTATCTTTAAGGGGGAACATTCACTTTGGTGTAACACTCTGGTATAATCTGTGGAGCTTACTCCACTCTATTCTCCTGTTGACCTTTAATGGCAGGGCTGTTCCTCCCGGTTTCCCGGTTCCCATTCACTCCCATTCATTTTTGTGACCTTGACTAAATAAATTGTTTTAAAAAACGAACTACAGGACAATAAAAGAGAGTACTAACACCATAAGGTCACAGTTTCTTTTATTTTTTATATCGCATAAAACATTCACATGGGAACATGCATTTTAAAAAATCTAACTACAACTTGCTGTATTTCTACACCATAGCCAATCTGAAAGTAGTTCCTCTGTTTACAGCTAACCTAAACCTGAAAACAGCTTATCAGAAAAACTTGTGACCCTATGGTGTTAGTACTTTCTTCTAGAATGGCACTGCCATTAACGGCCAACAGGGACAGCTAATGCTTCCAGCGTGTATGTGATGCAAATACAATGAGGTAAGCTCCACAAAATTACTTGTGTTATACCAAAGTGAAATAATCCCTTTAAATGGTTTCTGCCATTCATTTTTATGAGAAATTCTTGTTTTGTTGTTGTTTCTTACTCAACAAAGCCCTCATTATAAAATATGTATGGAATAAAAGGATGGAAATTTAAATGGCTGACAAACTGCAGAAATGTGCATCTTATTAGCCACATAATTAAAACAGAAATGGTGATAAGATAAATAAGTCCATACCAGAGGGAAATAGAAGATATAGGTAGAAAAAATGTGTTGCAGTAAAATCTGAATGTTCTCTCGGTTATTTTGTTCATTTTACTCTTTATTTTGACCTCCCTTAAAACTTGTCACAGTTTATCAAGAAAACATATTATTTATTGTGTACACACAGTCTCTGACTTTACAGTTATATATTTAAATGACTGTGCGCTATCACTCATTTTAATACATTATCAGTCTGTGGCACTGATAGTTCCATGCCAACAATGCACTGCAAAGAACTGCATTTAAAACATTGATGTGACACTTAAGCCCCTACTGCAATTGTACAGAACAGCATTAAGAACTCTGGCAGGACCACTAAATCTCCTCTGCAGAACTAACAATCATAAGTTTTAGCCACGGTACAGGTTTAGATACAGTTTAGATGTCACCCACCAACAAAGAAATTGCTTTGGTAAGACCTGGCAATCATAAGACCTTGGCAACAGTAATTTGGAGTTGGAGCAGGTATCAAAAATATTCTTGACAGGACCCCTTGCTGTGTTCAGGAGAATTATATTTGAAAGTGCCAATGTTTTGAGTTAACAGGCTTGACAGTTACCATAGGAATCAGCCTTCTGAGTCCTTCTAACTTAACTAGTATTTCCCTTCCGTACAAGGACACAGGGTTCCATTGCATCATTGTGGTGAACGCTAAGATATAGGAAATCTATCTAAACCTAAAATCTTTCATAACTACAATTATTTTATGTAAAGGACACAAAGGCAGACATAACTCATTAGATGCAATGAAGTGCATAGGAATCCATGGCTAATGCTCATTCGTTTTACCATGTTGCTTGTTAATCATGTAAAACAAAAATAAAGAAACAGAAAACAAATTCAAGAAAATTACCATTGGCATCGATCTCGTCCTCCCCTATTACTCACTTGTTGGTATCAATTGATAGCCATTAAACATTTTTTTTTCTTTTTCTTGAGCCACAGAAAACCCAATAGCACAATGAAAAGCAAAATAAAATGGTGAAGTGTTTATTTAGACGTACTTGATTACAAAGACACCCAGCTGCCGGAGACCTCAATGGGCCTAATGAGAGAGTGGGAGAGAAACTAATTAGTGCATGCTCTTGTTGGAATGGGTCCAACAGGAGAGAGAAAGACCATAGCTTATGACTGCCCAGCTTAAAAGCTGTGTAGCAATTAATTTTTTTTATTTTTTGGGATCATAAATTACTCAATGTTGACAGCTTAGTTAAAGCACAGAATACACTGTGTTCAGTGATAACTTGGACATTGTCACACTTTACATGTGTAAAGTGTAATGCTTTACACACAAAGTTGCATTAATAATTATTGTAAGATATTCATAATTAAAATTTGCAAGCAAGCGAGGGTTGATGAGTATTATTGTTTGATTAGCCTTTGATGTACTATTTTCCTCATATAAATTCAACCAGCTTGCTTGCTTTGGAATTTGGTTGATTTACAGTAAGTGGGAGTTGACGGGCCAGCATTAACCAGGATAGCTGCAACTTAACGACTGTAAATGGCATTAAACATTAATTAATTTCCATTAGCAATGTACCAAAGCAGTGGACTTTGACATATCCAATGTTTTGGCTATGTCTCTGATCAACCTATTCTGATTTTTTAGCCCCATGATGCCTTGCTTTATTGGCATTGACACTTCTTTGGGCCTCATGTTGAGAGATAACAGCAACAGACTCTAAATGTTAATGCCAAGCCAGGAATCAACTCTAGATCTTTTGTTAGCTTCCATGTGCATGAACGAATGATGCAGCAACACACAGCTGGTCAAGAAACAGCTGAGCAGCCAGTTGTCCAAGGCTTTTTGCGAGAAGCTTTGAATCTTAAGTAATCTTCCCAGTAATGGGTACATGTTATTTAAAGTGCTTTTGCCTTATACAGGGTTGTCACTGTTATCAAAGCTCTCTGCTGATGCACCTTGATCAATTTAATTTCCTGTCTTTTGGCAAACACAAACATTTGTTTTCAAACATAGTTTTTTAGTTATTTATATATTGGAATAGGCATATATTTGGGCAATCCATTGGTCTTTATTCAGACATAATCAGTGCAATATATTATTTTTCATTGGATTGGGGCTAAAAAGTATTTGTCATATTTTCTTAAGAGTTTTGATGTGAATATAATCAGGGAAACAGTCAAAGGTAGCAACCTGTCAAATGTTTTAATACAGACACGTTTTTGGTTTACGTCTTACGGGTCACCTTGGAGAATAAATAGCCACCTAACTACTATGTCCTCAAAATATGCACTGTCTACCAAGCATACAGTGTACTGTTTAGTCTTTGTAAAAAATATCATCCATACTATTTTCCAGCTGCACTGTGAAAGTGTCATAAGATGTTTCGTCATTAAAGGAAAATGTCAGCAAAGCTCCATCTTGTTTTTAAAAGTAAGCTGCTTGTCATATAGCAAGCCTAATTATAATGTGAACATTGTATGTATATAAAGATTCCTAATTAATCTTCAATTGAGACTCAATCCTGGTAGGTCAACAGTTTTATTGATTGATTGATTGATTGATTGATTGATTGATTGATTGATTTTTGATTTTTTGAGGTTAAAGATGTACAGGTTTAAAGTGGCAGATGGATTTCAAAAAGATTTCTGAACAAATGCAAATCTGTATTTAGTGTCTTGTTGTACATAACACGTGCAACGTATAAACACTGGTGATCTGTTTAAAACTGTGGGAGCCTATGGTGTCAAATTATTAATCACCCAAGAGAAATCAAGCAAGGATAAAAGCATTACAGAGTAATTCCATAAGGACATTAGCTTAATAATATAGGTACTTTATGACAACACAATACTATGGCTAGGATTTCAATGAACTCACTTTCTGTTCCATCATTACAGTGATCAGGGCTAGAATCAGCCTCATCCTTACATTATGCCACTATCCCTTTCAATTTGTTGTTTTTTCCTAATATCATTCCCATTCTCTGGGTTTTACAAAGCAACTTTGGACTGGGACTTCTATGGCCATACTGAGGAGGCATGTCAATACCATCTGTCTCCAACCACATTTTTAGAGTGAAAAAAAGATTAAAGATGATCCCCTTGCCTGGAGATGCCCCCATATCTAAGGATATCTCTAGGTGAATTACTATCTTTCTTTTTTCTTGATGGGGCAGATTCCATTTCCAGTGTTCCTTCTCTCACTGTATCTCCTACTACAGACACATACAGAACAGGAACAAGAAAGCAGACCTTGAGTATATTTCTTGGCGGGAGTGTGCAAGTTCAGTGTGCAGCAAAAATCTTGTGGGTGCTGTGTGGGTTTTTGACATCTCCTTTTCAGTCACTGAACATACGAAACATTAATTTCACACACAAATTAATTGTTTAATTGAGTTTGTGGTCATTTGTCAGAGCATGAATTAAAAGAATAGTCTCCACTATATCAACATAACATATATCTCATCTTAGTATGAATCGGCCCTCAAAAGTATAAGATTATCAGATACAAGCAGTCAGCTTTGTTATGTTTGCAACGTTTTTTTCTTTCTTTCTTGATTTTGTGAGGTGGTGGCACCTCTCGCTCATTGGTTTCTGTGGGTTAATTGTCCCTGATGAGAGGCAGGTGTGTGAGTCCTATTGTGAGGTGGTGGCACCTCAAACGCATTGGCTCCTTGAGTTAATTGTCCCTGATGAGGGTCAGGTGTGGGAGTCCTATATCTAGCCCCTGGTTTCAGCACAGACTCATTGTTTGTCATGCTCTAGGTGTGTAAGAATCTGCAGAAGTTACCACATCGATCCTATCTGCAAGATTTGAGCACCATTTAGTTCTTTCTTTGAGCTGATTCACTCTTAGTGCTTTGGAAGACATTTTTCCCTCGTCTCTTTAGTTTACCTTTTCCGACCTGCCGGTCTGCACCTCCCACTACCGTGAGATTTAGCTCCGTACTTCACAACTCCTTTGCTGCTGTAGCAATATGTTTGGGATCATTGTCTTGCAGTAGGATGAAGCACCGTCTGAGTTTGGAGGCATTTGCTGGAACTTAGCTAGCAATGTTGGAAAGCTCTACATAGATCAATCAGATAGTATATGTGCATCCCCATTTTAAATCTTTGAAACGTTTATGTGGTTATTGTTCTGGATTTCCACAATGCAAGTAAAGCTTCCAAAGGATGCATTTCTCATGTGGCCAATCCGCTCATAGAAATATTTAATACAGAATCAAGAAATTTGTAATCAGCATATCACAATGTAACCATGCCAAATATGGATTCTAATTATTTACATGTTTTTTTATTTTTTATTATGGTTTGGTAATCTGTTCTCTTCATTCAATTTTATTGTCTCGCTTCATTGAGGTTGACACAGGAAGTAAGAGATGGAGGGTTGGTGACTGCATTGCTATCCTCTTAATGAACCTGCAGGGCCTGTTTGTTTACCTCAGACAAAAGGAGTGCAAGGACCATTCCCAGCCTTGATAACCACAAGCCATTTGCCAGCAGACGGATCTGTGAGTGCATGAAGAAAAGTGTTATCAGCACTGGAGCAGCTCCTGTTGGTAACGTGTAGTCATGGAGTCCAGGGAGACTAATAGAGGGGTTCCAAGACAAGGACAGGGTGGGAGGGGGGATTAAGAAACCCTGTTCCACCAATGATGGGGCCATTCGCCAGGAACAACTTTATCACTTGCCTGCATGTGCCTGCCATTCTGGCATATTGCTGGAAATTAAGCACCGTTTTGTTTCCTTTCCAGATTTGTATTTTTCGGAGATGTTGATTTTTGCATTCATTGCTTTCATTCTTTCAAACTTTATGATGAAAACCTGCAAATAAAGAGCTTGTTTTTTTTTCCTTTGGAGGATGGAGAGGGGTTGCCAATTGCTCATAAATCCAAGACAAATGGAGAAGGAGTATAACAAATTGTTAGGTAACAAATAACCAAAAATACTGAATAGCTCATAAGTAACATTATTTATTTAAACAATGGAATAAATAATGAAATTAATACATTTGGCTCTGTACACCAGCATGTTGATTAAAAATAAATAAATAAATAAATAAAACAAATTTGGCATCTCCATACATGAGCATGCTTGTACATAGTGCCGCCAATCTGCGGTTCTTCTCCGAAACATGTGCCTGCCAGCGAGCTGCTTCTTTTCACACTGCAGCTGCAAGCTGCACACAAGCAGAGCGGGGGCAGAGGAGACCCATTCATACACATGCACAAGAAGTGCTAGCCACGAGTGCCTGGGTGTCCAGCAGAAGTCGCTCAAGCAACAAACATTGCTATATATCCTTACTGACTGTCCCTCCCATATCCCTGAGCGATGCAAAGTCAATTTGCACACACCTTTGTGGTTGCCAGGCACAGTTGGCACTGGCATGGGTCGGATTCGATCTGAGACCATAGTGCTCACTCATGTGCCTCTTACCTGTTCATTGGATCTCTCTCGCAAGCTACTTTCAATTCATTCGAAACATAGAGAGCAGCAATATACAAAACCGATATTCTTTCCACAGAAATATAACATGTATAGCGTTCATACATTTTCATGTTGACAAACTAATGATAACAATACTAGGTTCTTGTATGTTTGCTTATCCGACATTCTACCTAGAAAGATGTTACTGATTAAAACAGAAGTCAAAATTTACGGGAGCACTGTGATGCATTCTTGGCAATTTTACTGCCTGGAGGGATGTTTTGTTGGCCCCATTGGAGGGAGGAAAACCAAAGGCTTGAGAGTGCAAATCCTCCTTACACTCGCCAAAATAAAAATGGAATCACCTTCCTGGTGGTGGCCATCTTGCATCTGTCTTTTTGTAGATTCCCCCTTCCGATCGAGGAGTTGTGAGCATGAAGAAGCAAGCATTTTTTCCGATTGGAATGCAACCTGTGTGTGTGTGGAGCTGTGAGTGAGAGAAGATACTTGCATATGGCTGTTTTTTAAAAATATATTTATTAAACCAATTTGGTGTTGATGGAAAGTATGTCCATTTACTGCTAAACATTAGAAAATACTAGATACAATTCAATATTTTAGTTTAATTAAAGTAAAATATCCATGCAAAAGAGCTTGTCGGTTTCTTTTTAGGTGGTAGTTGGCACTGTATAAGAGTGATCATTTTGGTATTTGTATTTTGCTTTGTATTGGTGTGGAGATGTATCATATTTAGTATTCAGAACAGGTTCCCCTCTCCAGCCAGGATATGACCAATCATTACTGAAGCTCCGCTCAGCTGGTTCCAGTGTTCATAATGACGCCTGTCATTGTTTGTCTTGCATATTCATGTACGACACCTGACACCTGTCAACTCAAACTGCTGGCACCCTCTGGCATTAATCTACATAAAACGGTGCAGTGACCACCAGATAACAGAATGAGCTGAATGAATGGTGTAGCTAATCAGGAAAGGGCATGTATTGTCGTTTTTGATTAGAGTTCTATTTACTGAAGAATTAAAAGAGGTTCATAGCTTAGACAAAAACCCACTTTATTCTGTTTCAAGATCCCAAATTCATTGGTGTCATTGGTTTTATAAGGAATAGTGTACATATGTGCAGTATAAGTGATTCAATTAAATATTTCAGGAATGAAGACCACAGCACTCTGTCTCAGAACATTAAAACCGATTGATGTGCAATGTACATGTAGAATGATCTATTCCCTGAGACTGTACTTGTTGGTTTATTATGTTATAGTTTGTAAAGGCAACTTCATTAAAAGACAATTAAGGGAAATGGATTACAATTGCTATTTCTCCCACCTGCTCTTTGAGCACTCACATTATCACACTGATACATGCATTCACTTGTATCAGAGTGAGTGGAAGAGCAAAGTGTGGAGGCCAAAAGTAACTGCATAAGCACCCCTCTCACCTGTGAAACATTCTGGTGGGGTGTTGTGGTTTGGGCATGTATGACCACCACAGGTACTTGCTCACTTGCCTTCATTGATGATGTAATTGCTTATAGCAACAGGAGAATGAATTATGAATTGTACAAATGTATCTTATCTGCCCATGTTCAACCAAATACCTGCAAACTCATTGGACATAAAATGGGCCTCATTCACAAAATGTGTACAAGCACAATTGAAAGTAAACTGTGTGTAAGAATGTTTTTGGTCTTAATTTTGATCAAGCTCTCCTTATCTCAATTACTCCCATCTCGATGGAGGAGGCAAGACATGAGAAAGCAAACTGGATGGCCCAATGGGATGAGCACACAGTGTGTGCCTAGTGCTCATAGGAGTTGTAGTATCATGTAACACCTCAAATTGACTTCATTATTTCAGATGCCTTTTGTAAACTACAATGATTTATTTTTTTCATAGAAAATACAACCATAAGGTCACCCGCCAAAGTGGCGAGTTTGAGTGAAGGAGTGACACCCCACTGTCAAATTCTACCCACATGTGGCGGGAGGCAGGTGTTAATGTCAAGCCCTGTATAACATTAATATTTCACAATTATGGCACCCTGAAATGGGGGCTATGTATATCAGGTGCTGTAATTTCTACATGGTGAAACCAAAGTGTATAAATATGTTGGTCTCCCAAACAGGGTTGTCAGGCAAAGATGTGTGTCTCCTCTCCAGTGTATCTTCCGATCATACACAAACAGGGCAGCAAGAAAACATAAAGCACAGAAAACACTGGGACGTAACAATGTGCAGAGTGATCCAACTTGCAAAGCCTCCTTGCCTTTTCTTCCTAGTCTCACAGTCCTTGTTAAAATAGGAAATACCCCTAAACATCAGAAAATCAATTTTGCTGCCACTTTCACAGTCGTGGTTCAAGGTGCAGGTGCTTGTACACAAACACCATCCATATTGCTTCTCACTGTGCAATTGAGGAAAAAAAACATTTTTGAAAAAGTTTTAGTTCTAAAAATACAACTGAGGCTTCTTTATTACTGTATAACTTCTGACTGATGACTCATGTTTCTGACAATTGTTTCATCAAAATAGTTTAGTTCTTCAGGGTGTCCAGATGTTCAAAGACAGGAATGAAGTATTTTGAATATATACAAACCATAAAATATTAATGCGGAGTCATGAATTTAATTTACTTTATTTGCACAAAGTGCATTGTCATAAAACATCAGTAAATACAGTAATTAGCAAATCATCACATTTTATAAGCAATTCCTTACGATGTTTTATAAATATAGCATTACCTATGTGATGCAAAATTCTATATTCAAGTGTAACAACACATGTCACACATGATGTCACTTGTTTTAAGGCCAACCTTCTGACAAATTTCTGCACACATGGTTATGAATAATTTGTAAAGATTTTGCTCTGGCAATGAAGGCATTATGCATGCTTCATGAACGCTTCATGGTTATACACTTCATGTCCTGTTTATTACCTGATTTCATCTGATACTTACATAACCACATTGTTTGGTTAATTAAATGAAAAATGTATAAGTATGAAGTATATCCATTATTTGCCATAGGGGTGTCTGAATTATTTTGCAAACCCTGTCATCTCTGCACATTTCTTTTGAAATGGCATCCTCTACTCTGACAATAGTATCTGGACACCCCTTTGTCTGGGCTGTTTTTTATGGTTTGGGCTAGGACCCTTAGTTACATTGAAAGCAAATCTTAATGCTACAGCATACAAAATTACAGACAATTCTGTGCTCCCCCAATAGTTTGAGGAAGGCCCTTTCCTGTTTCAGCATGGAGGTCCATATAGAAATGGTTTTGTCAAGAACGGTGTGTAAGTTGACTGGCCAGCAAAGACCCCTGACGTCAACCCCATCCAACACCTTTGGGATAAACTGGAAAAACAACTGTGAGCCAGGCCTAATAACCCAATCAGTACCCAACCTCACTAATGCTCTTCTGGCTGAATGGAAGCAAATCCCTGCAGCAATGCTCCAACATCTAGTATAAAGCCTTCCCAGAAGAGTCAAGCTTGTTATAGTAGCAAAGGGTGGACCAACTCTATATTAATACCCATCATTTTGGATGCGATGTTGGATGGCAGGGGTTCCACATACTTTTGGCCATGTAGTGTATGAAATTAGTTAGCATTTTGAAGCACTTATTGCTGCAAAGGGTGGCTCAAACAGTTAAGTTTAAGGGGGTAATTACTTTTTCACATGGGTGATATGGATGTTTGATAACTTTTCATTACGTAAATGAAATAACAATTTTAAAATGTGTTTAGTGTTTACTCAGGTTCCTTTGTCTAATATTACATTTTGTCTAAAGATCTGAAACCATTCAGTGTCACAAATATGCAAAAATAGAGGAAAATTTGGGAAGGGGGCAAATCCTTTTTCAGGGTACTGAAATGTCTCAGAGCTGCATGCCTGCACTGACTGTGCTAATCACCATCAACCAGTAGTGCCTTGTAAAACTATGGCACCTACAGCGCCACACACATTTTATCAATCAAAACACTATCTCAATATATTTCCCACTGGTGTTAGTCGTCCACTGCTTACATTATGAAGACTGCTCTTATGTGCCATTCGGGGGCACTGGCACCACACTCTCTGTTCTGTTCATTCATTTATCTGATGATGACTAATTTGTAGAGGGAACACCGATAAGAGGAGACTGTATCCTGAGTGTGTTTGATAGCTTTGAGTATAAAAACCGTCAATTAATTAATAAAGCTGTGCTGTAATAGGAGGCATAATCTCAGCCAGCCTTGCAGATTCAAGAAGATGTTCTTATTTTCCCCATCGCCCACTTCAAAGGACAACACAAGGTCCCAGACAATAGTGACTTCCAAGTCCTTTAAAACTTTACACAGAATTGCAGCTAACTTGACCATCTGTACTGAATACTAGTGAGATGACTGGTTTCATGAAGGCTAATCACATGTGACAGTGAAAGGCATTCCATTGAAATAGTGATTGATTTTGGTATAATTATTTTATTTATATAGCACTTTTCATATAATGGTTTTGCAGCCCAACGTTCCGCACAGATGAGTAGTTGTCAAAAAATCTATATAGTAATAAATAAAGAAATTGATAAAATGAAAAAATGTAACAACAGATACATCATAGTGATTAAAGGCAATTCCAAATTTTAAATACCTTTGGAATCTTGAGCAGACCAGCACTAGAGGACCTTAGGACTCTATTGTATAAGCAGTCAGTAATATATTTTGGCTCATTTCATTTAGTGCTTTAATAACAAGTTTTTTAAAAAAACTTTAAAATCAACTATAGGAGCCACATGCTTTTATACTGTAACACAAACCATCAGATATTAATGTGGTAATGAGTCATGAATTTCATCTTTTCCTACCTTTATTTTTGACTGCTTATTCCTGTTTGGGGGTGTGGGGGTACAAGATGCAGGAATACACCCTGGGCAGGTCATCAATCCATCGCAGGTCACTCATGCCATTCACTTTTACTTCCATAATAAACTTATAATGTATGGTGTAGTATGATCACACAACAAACATTTGTTCATTTTACTGCTAACTGTTGATATAATTTTGGAATTTTCACTAGATCTGGAAACAAAATCTGTATCTACACAAACAGAAATGTAATACAGCGGGGCAATGTGCACATCAAGTCAATCAAACTCACCCAATGAATAAAAAAAACATTACATAGCCTATCACATTACATCCTAAAAAAAACAACGCAAGCTAGCAAAATTTTACAGCTGCTTTTAACTAACATTAGCATCTTCACTATCAACTATCCCAGCATGCATGCAGATACGGAAACAACATGTAAACTCCACACAGAAAGGCCCAAGCCAGGATTAGAACCCAGGACTTTCTTGCTGTGAGGCAACAGTGCTACCCCTTGCCCTGCAGCTAAAGTTTAAAGTTAAAGCAATCTGAAGATATGCTATATGCTATTAATGTGCAACCAGGCTATCAGGCAACAATTTGATATTGGCTGGTCTTGCCTATAAAGCCATAAATGATTTCAATATATAACTGGGATTTCATGTTTTGTGAGAATTATGAGTATAATTCTGAATTTTATGAATATGCATTTTATCTGCTTATTATGTGGCAAAGTAATAGTTACCATTCCCAATACTTATTTTAAAAAGCCAGCCATATTCAAGAGAAATGTCAAAATCAGGATGTCAGAGATCTTTGGATTGAAGACATTTACATGGCGCTGTCACATTATGGGGCCCATTGCCAATTCCTGACACTACCTATTCACTTTAAAATACAAAGTGAAATAGTCCTGAAAAATATAGAAAATTAAAGGCTGAGTGTGTGTTTGTGTGTGTGCTAGGTGTGTGCCTATATGTTTATTCATATACTGGTATGAATTTTAAAAAGGCTTGGCCAATTATTCTGGAAGCTTGTCCTGAGCTGATTTGGCTGCTGTTTGTATAAGTGCTGACAGTACAGAAAGTGAAGGTCAGACATTAAAGAGGAAGAAGGGCCACTCTGGATGGATATTACTGAACTCAAATTCACAGGCACAAGAATGGCCTTGACATTTCTGAACAAAGCCCCACAATGCTTTGCTTTCAGGTTCAGGCACTAAAGCACATCATGCCACATGGTGAACAGCATTCTATCTTCAATGCCCTTGATAAAAAAAAAAAAGCCTTCATTTTTAATTAGGGATGCAGTACAGAAAATAATAGACAATGGTGTTATTCCTACCCACAGAATAGCAATGATGCATGACAATGCATTCATTCTGCCAGAGAAAGATAACAGGATATTATGAACTAACAACAAGTTACAATTTACTTGCAGGGGCTTAAGGAAAATCTTTGCTATAAAGCAAATGTTAAAAATGACATTTTTACAACATGTACACTACAGGCCAAAAGTATTAGGCCACCTGTGTTTTTATTTATTTATTATTAATTCATTTTTTAAAACCTTCGTTTTAAAGAATTCTGTTAAGATATGCACATTTACTGAATAAATTACATTAATATATGCACATTTATTGAATAACAAACCGAAGTATAAACTTTTTTCAGTTTCTACCTATGATAGCACAAAAAGATGAGTTTTACTCAAAATAGCCTCCTTATATAAAATGTATATATAAATGTACATGTATACAAAATTTTACTGAAACCAAACAATGAATATGAGGTTAAAATACAGGCATTCAGCTTTAATTTGATGATATTTACATCTATAGAGGTTGGACTGTGTAGGAATGAGAGCCCTTTTTCTATACAGTCCTGCAGATTTTGAGGACCAGTTGTAATTGGACAATTGGCTGCTCAGCTGTTTCTTGGCTAGCCATGTGTCACTGAATCATTAGTTCATGCACAAGAATGCTATGGTCTAGAGTTTAGGTTTGGCATTGACATTTGGAGTCTGTTGCTGTTGTCTCACAACATAAAGAACACAGAAGGTAAAGCAGGCCATCGTGAGGCTGAAAAATCTGAATAAATCAAGCAGAGACATAGCAAAAACATTGGGCTTGTCAAAATCATCTGTTTGATAAATCGTTAGATAGAAAGAATGCTCTGGTGGGTTCAGCAATAGCAAACCACTTGGTACACCACAGAAAACCACTTTAGTGGATGACAGAAGAATACTTCCAGTTGTGAATAAAAACCAATTTTCAACTGCCAAATAGATGAAGAACACTTTCCAGGATGTAGGCATAGGGGTTTCAAAGGCTACCATAAAGAGACCACAACAGCATAACCACAAGATGCACACCATTGGAAAGCCTTGATAGCATGACCCTGTTTCTGGAGATTTTTCTGCCACACATTCATGCTGTGAAGCTCCCTTTCCACATGTTCTATTGGATTGAGATCCGAGGACAGTGCTGGCCACTTGGGTAAACTGAAATTGTCATGTTGGTAGTACCAGCTTGAGATGAAGCATGCTTTGTCACATGGCACATGGTTCTGAGATGCTGGAACCTCCATGTTTGGCACCATCAATCATAACATGGCAGTCATAAAAAGTCCTGTAATTTCTACACGGTGAAACCAAAATAGTACAAAAATGCCATTGTGTAAAAGCTGAGTGTGCACTTTAAGCTCATGAGAATTGTGTAATTACGAATCTAAAATTGTGGAGTTTGCATATACTTTGCCCCCCCCCCCCCCCCCCTTTAAAAAAGAGTGCCTTCCCTTAATAAATACATTTCTCTATTTCATTTCATTGTTTCAGTACGCAATAGGCTTGGTTGGAAGTAACAAATGAAAAATAATAACTTGTGTTATCACTGCCTTCCCCAACCCTTGACCCATACATACACATAAGATATAATGCATTGGGAAAATTCAGCAGTGGAAGCAGACTCGGGGCAATGGATGACTGATGGACCAGTAATCATTCATTTAATTTCAAGCTCTGTGTGATGGGTTGCTCCAGGTGTCCGAATTAATTATCCAGCAAGAAAATTAAAATTGCCCTTCGAGTAGAACTTATCAGAATATCAAACGGGTTTAATAGACCTTGGCTAAACTCCTATTTTTTCTGCAAAAAAAAAATGCTACAGACATCCTAATTATTCCCATTACATCCCTCTACCTCTTCATCACGCCACTTCTAATGCTGTAGCTTTTTCACACCCTGCCCTCGGCGTCAACACAGCGGGTCTGGCGCTGTCAAATGCTGCTCACCCCCCCACCCCTCCGTCCCACGGTCACCGTCCACCCAAGCGAGGATAGTCCATCTTGGAATGTTGGCATTACTGTCTGCACTGGTCCCATCTGTAATTTCTGCTTTCTCACAAGATGCTTCTCCTTGAATTGAATCTGCACTGAATTTTATTTTATTCTGTGATATTCTAATACCTTTTAGTTTTCTTTCTAATAAATATAACTCCTAGGTTATTGCTTGGGTGTTTCTGGACTTGATCATTTTCATGCCTGAGTGTGGAACCGGTGGCTTGAACCAAAAATAAATTAAAATACTGTTAACTTCCTAGCAGACAGCTTCCATAGAAGTAAAACTTTCCGGCCATAAAAATTTTTATTCTCTAGACATCAATGATCAATGATATGGTTTTCTGTAAACCACTTGTGAAAGACTACATACAATTTAAGTTTTCCATCAGAGTCTTTTTTTGTGATTGTAAAGTGGCTGAAAATAGTTTAAATAACCTTAAATTATCACAGAGGAATGTATCCACTACACATGCACCAAATATCTATTGAAAGTAATGACACTCATTTCAATCAGGCATAAAGGATTCAGGAAAAACTTCAAGATTGTATGGCCGTGGACAAGAGTGCCCCACCACCCCAATGAATGTCTCCCGAAGGGTCCCACCCACAAGTAAACAAACTCACTTGGCTAAACAAACACACATCAGATGTACGCAAATGGTATCCCCAATGCTCAAAAGCACAAAGCTGTTAAAGTCTCAGCTTTTCTTTCTTCATTAGCCTTGAGAGATATATGGCTGCAAGTAGTATGCTCAATAAGTTGATTGTTAAATCTAACAAAATAATTAAAATAATTTTTAATGTAGAGAAATTAGAAGATGTAGCGGTCTTACAATCTCCCGACCACTGTTAGTCTTTATAAATAGTGATAATATACTAATTCCGATATATTGTTGTAAGCATAGGTATATTACAAAATAGAAACAAACAATGCAAGTTTGTAACAAACTTTATTTCTGTGCAGTTTTACAAGAAATGATTGTGCCAGTAAAGTACCTGAACTTCATTTTACAAGCCAGGAACTTGTATTGTGGTTGTTCGCTATCTGCTAATTTATACAAATGAACCAGTGAGGAGAACAGAATATTATTTCTATATTGATAATGCAGACTCTCTATGGAATAAGACTGTTTCAAGAGTGTTTCACTCAGACTCAAAAATGCTGTTTTAGTGGGAGAGAGTACTTTTATTTACCTCAACCTATGGGACTGAGACTAAATTGTTTATTGGCCATTACATCAGGTCCTTCATGACATCATGAATGACCTGGACTCAACAGCTCAGAGTCCAGAAATACATTGAACTCCACCCATTCAATCCACACACAGGAACTGATAGGAATGTGTAGAATTATATAATTCAATAGTGCAATGAAATTAATTTCTCGCACTGTCACTGATGATTGATACATACCATAGTACCCTCATACAATGTTGTCTGAGACCATTCATGGATTTACCTTTACAGTCAATTTAAGTAATTTAATCACGTCAAATAGAAGAGTCCAATGGGGTAGGTAGAAAATGCCTTGGTTAATATTTCGTCCCATCCACTCAGGGGTTTACTGTCCACTAAAAGAAGTTTTCGATTTAATTGTGCTCATACTCTGCGACTCTGCCCAAGAGATATCAAACAGGAACTTATTGGACATGTTTGACATTCCTATCCCATTTTCTGTTACCATAGAAACCATAGGAAAGGTCAGGCTCAGTGACTCCTTGCTTTTCAGGGGGGAAAAGACTCAGAGCTGAAATTGTCAGTACTGTATAATTAAACATGTCATTTTGTTCTGCACTAAGACCTGCATACCACTCATTAAGGGTTTAAAATGTAAATGCTTCCGTTGGCAGTATTGGCTATGGAAAGTTATAATCCTGCCAGCTGACACTGAAATTTTATAGTTCTTGCTGGAGCTACATATCATTTGTTTTCACCATTCACATGCATTATTTTCAGTGTTTAGCAAATAAACACAAAAGTTTTTGCCATACATCATTAAGTTGCCTTAGAACACTTTTTTGTTTGTTTCCCTATAAATACAGATGCTGAAATTATTATGGTTGGCTTAGGATTTCTGTAAGAAATGATGTTGGAATTTTATAAGGTTCGTAATCCCCTTTAGCATCCCTTGCCCCTTTCTCTTAATATATATATACACACACACACACAGTTGAGTTGATTATGTAATCTGAATATAAATGAGTACACAAATGCCTGTATAGAGTAGGATGCTGGTACTTTGTGTGTGTGCATATGACGCAGTTCAGTAAATTATTTTTTCTGCCCTCACTAATAGAGTCCCCTTTTTGAGCTAGACAGGAAGATAAACTCTTCCCAAACACGAGTAGATGAAGGATGGATGGATTTATTGTGCACCGACCCTTCATAATTACTACGGAAATTAGTAAAACTGAAACAAAGAAAAGAAAGAAAATTGTGCTAGAAACTACCAATGACTTCAAAACCTAGTATGTATGGCATAAGTACATTTCATTCTCATTGTAACAGACTGCGTTGTAACATACTGCAGCGTAGATAAGCTTATAGAATACAGCTGGTTTAACATTGCTGAATAGAGTTAGTTAGCCATGGCTAACAATGACTACACTATACGGATCTTTAGCTATGTAGTTATCATGAAATAATACCAATATGTATTAACATTTTTTACACAAAATATCGACATGAATTCAGTTATAAGTACATTTTGAACATTTTCACATACATATAATACTTCTATACAGTAGTGTCTGTCTGCAGCCTCATCTTCTCTCTCTCTCTTTCTCTCTCTCTGACAGACAAGGCCCCCTGACTTTAAAAGGAATCTTTTGAATTAACTTAGCTTTCATTATCTTTTCTTTTTTTTGAGAAGCTTTTGTAAACGCTATTTCATAATTATGTGAGTGATGTAAGGTCTATGTGGGCTGGGGATTTTAGGCATATTCATCGTTTTCATTACATGACTGCAATCATATAAGCAATTGTGTGGCTGTCTTCAATAAAGCATTAATAACTACATCATAAGTATGTTAAGCATTTGTAATGAGGATGGGCATTCACGATGATGGAAAACTGGACTTGTTTTCATGGGTTTAAAGTCTAATTTGTAAAGTGTAAATGAATTTTAGAAGCAACTTTAAAAATGTAAAAAGCTCTGTACAATGTGAAAATTTTAGGTTTGGTCTGCGCTGTTGCCCTGTGATAGAAATATAATTTCATACACAATTGGCTTTTGAAGGAAAGTAACTTCACATTTATAAGTTTCCTACATTACTTCAAGTCACTTAGTGATGCAAGGAACTGCTGTGTATTAATAGGGATTACTTGTCTTCCACAGATCATCAGAAACATGTAATTTATACATCAACTACCAACAAACTACTTTACTGTGTGTTGGGGCTCTCACATAAGATTTATTTTCAAGAAGCTTGAAGGGAAATGTGCGTAGGTTTTCTTTTGCATTCGATGCATTCATTATATTGACTGTAGAAAGAAACAGATATTTAAACACCATGTATTACAAAATTGTGTATATTGGGCATGTACATAGGTTCAAATGCCATCATTTTAATCACCTTAAAAGTCAGGTTCACTCAAATGTGTTTTGTTTTGAGTCTTTTATAGACAGTCTTATGATAGTTAAAATCTGTGTAGATTTTTTTTTCTGATCTGTGTAGATTTTCTTTATTCTTTCTTGTATTATAAAATGCATTTTTGTTGGGGTGTGCATTTCTTTTGTTTAGAAACAAGATTTGTAACTTTTACAAAATATAAATTATATGTTCAGCGAGACACATGTATACAGAACGGCCCTGTATACAGCAGTCAATAAGCACACAAATTGCTTACAGTAATATGACTGCTGTTTCCCTGACCTTAATCACGTTAATGTTACACATTTCAAAGCGAACTCCTTCAGTGAACATTTATTCCAATGACATTATGTCTTCCCAACACAACATGATGCTTCATGCTGGCATGACAATGTCCTGAACAGCGTAATTCATATGAAAAGCTTTTACAAGGATCCAATCCTTTAAACTTTCTCTCTTGCTTGTACTGTCACGTATAAAGTGTATTTTAAAATATGGAACCCGACAGTGATAAATGTAAGATCCTGCGGGGAATAAAAAGAGACTGCATGTTAATTTGAGTGAAATGAATGTGCCCTCTTCATCAGAGCTCCAGCGTGCTTGGCAGCAGGAATGGAAAAGATGTGGGGTTATCTCATCTGGCATTGTACATTCAAATGAGAAGTCTCTGGCACAGAAGATCTGGGTGTTGTCCGACGTTTACCACCACTGCCGTTTGACTGAATCGACTACAATTTCAGACCTCAGAATGCTTGATTTTCCACGGCTTCTAGCGATAGCTAAATTCCCCTGTGGTGGTGGGCCGGAATAAGCATGATGGATGGTTTTAATTCAATATTCCTAGATTGCCTTTGATGTTGCTACAGGTCCAGGGAGAACTTGCTGCAGAATTCAATTAGATCGCCATCACCATCATGTTCCAGCTTCCTCGTCCATGGGACCTATAGGCCTGAATCCAAAGCTAGTAGCAGTAAGCTCTTATGGCAGCACTATAAGGGACAGGGCCCATGTAAATGTCTTATGTGATATGTTTCTACCAGCTTTTTGGCCCAGGAGTAAAAATACAACAGCTGCCAAATTCTGTATTTGCTCCCCCTTTATGTTTTCCACAGTATCCACGAAAGACAAACTGCTGCAATGCATAATTAGGGCTAGTTCCTTCTATGTTAAATCCACATTCTCTTGCATGTTTTGTTGGATATGCAGGGAGGTTATGTCCGCTCAAAACAGGTAGCATGAAGCATATCTGAAATGCATCAATCAACTGTCTCCCCACATACAGCCAGTGTTGGACTGAGTTTTTTTTCTTTTTTTTTTCCTGTGGTGTTTTCCATTTTTAAATTTGCTGATTGTGCTGTTCTCAAAGTTGTCAAATGCTGCCCACCTGCGCTCAATCTATATTGGCCTCTGTGAGGCCTATTGCTGGTCCATTGATTCTCTGTTTGAGAGTACGTGATGGGAATGCCAATGGAGTAAGTGGCTTATTGAGAATTATTCAATGTGCAGGCCCCCTTCCCTAGGACCTGACCTCTTCCTGCTTTTTCTTCCTGTTCCCCTCTGTAATAGAATACCATTGTATTCCTTATACCGTCATGTCACATTCATATACAAGCCAATGTGACTCATTGCATTCTCCCCAACACCTTGAAAAATGACTTATTACATTTTGGTGCAAAATACTTATTTTTATTTTTTTATTTATTATTTTTGCACTGAATTGGGTTTATTTTTCGCCTCTGATTCTATTAATGTGGTGTATACCATAGAAATGTGCTGACTTAGTATGTCTTTAGAAGCACCTGAGCTGAACAGAAAAACAGCTTTTATATAATACCAGGGAAAGTAACCACATCATTACAGCTCTATATCCTTTAAAATGTAAGATGGGATGCTTTGTTTAGAAAAATGTTATGTTTTCACATCTGCAATTGAAATGAGGGACTTAATTCATGTTCATATGCTTCACTGACTAATGAATAGTCTACAGAATGAATACATATTATCATCTAAAATGAAGAAGATTTTTGGAACTTCATACTGCTGTGTTTTTTCAGAGAGACTCAAAGGTACAGCAAAGACCATTTTAATGATTATGGTGTTTCCCAATTTTGAAATGGTCAGTTAACTGAGAAAATGGGGAAGGCATCAGAATTGCACATTTTGAGGGTTCTGATGTACTATAATAATTGTTCAAACATGCCTAAGAAGTTGGCTATCACGTTGTCAATTGTACAACTAACTGGGACACTGGTATTGCTTGTGTGTTACATTTTGAATACAAATGGCAGCTAGTTACCTAATGATTGCTTTTAGTACATCATTGCATATACACCACTACCACCTGAAAGTTGCACTTTGAATATTTTAGTTGGTAAATTTGCATCTAATGTAGGTAGCTAACATTAGCTGACCTCCACATAAAGTTCTTTCCAGCTAATGCAGTCAGCTGTTAGCAAGGTATCTATCTAGGTAGCTAATTGGAAAGTAAAATCAGTCTATCTGTAGTTAGCTAGTTAGAGCTCTCTCTCTCTCTCTCTCTCTCTCTCTCTCTCTCTCTCTCTCTCATGTTAAAAATAAAGTGTAAGTATATGGTCCATATTGGCTGTCTGCATGGGCTGTAACTTATTATATTTTCTCCCTCTTGTGTCATAACGTCTCTGCATTAAAAAGTAGGCTTTTGTTTTACTAGATGGTTGTTCGGTTAAACTTTCCATAATGGTTATACAAAGACTTTTGAGGCTTTAAACATGAGCAGGGGTGTAGCACAAAATTCTGGGCCCTAAAAAATAAGCAGTCTCTGTGGGTCCCCTTCCTCTCTTGAGCCATGTCTCTCACGCATCATTCCTGGCTTTTCGAGGGCCCTCCCTCTATTCGGGACCTGGGTAGTCAGTCCCACTTCTCCCCCCACTACGATGCCCCTAAACATGATACATTTGTAAAGCTTTGAAGGATTTTTTTTTTTTGCATCTCTAAGCATGGCTAAGTTGAATAATCTTTGAATTTCATATGTTGCTGCTGGAAGGCGTTTGTTCCCTCCAGTCCAAATGCATATTTTCTGCCCCCTAAAACAACAAAAGGAGTCCTCATTTTAGTGTTTTCAAACCCTAGCAGCTATGCTAAATTAAACTAGCCATTACTGCAGTGACAGTTGTATCCACAATGTGTTAATATTATAAAAGAAAGGAACATTTATATCCAACTACCCCAGTCCTGAAAGGAAGTTAATAATTTGGAGAATTTGAGTTCATGAAGTCATATACATATTTTTTTTGTTTTTGGGGGGGGCAAATAAAAGGCCCCCCTTCATTTAATTCTCAACTTATCATAAACATTTTATAAGTGATTCAAATCATTTGTGTATACTTTATCTAAACAAAAACATGTTTTTAATGTTTTAAATGCCAAGTTATTTACACATGCAAAGCACTGTCTATAAGCCTTTAATTAAAACTTGCAAAATCTAGGCCCACCATTAGAAGTATTGATATCAAAAGTTACAACAAGTTACGAGTTACAACAGGCAATATTGGCTAACTTAGCTCATACAAATGAAACAAGTTCAAACAGAACCAAGATTTTTTTTTTTTTTACACCTGTCAGACATTGAAGGACCAACTAGTCAGAATATTTCAAATATTTATGCAATTATTTCAATTAAGAAATTTAGGTGAATGGTAGCTTCGATATTCAATATTTACTGCATTTTGACCAGATAGCAACATTTCTCACCTCTCCTGTGAAATTGTGGAGTGTCAGACATGTATCTAAAGCTTACGTTGGATCCCATGTCTGCAATTAACTTATTTTTTGAGGTCCTTGGTTTGCTTTGTCCTGGCTTCACCATAACTAACATCCCCCATGGGAAATTCTATGGTTTTATGATATTGTCAATGCATTCACTTATGCCTATGTAAATATATAAATAGCAATAAGCACACATTTAGTTCTTAACTATTCACTTAAATTTAAAACAGTTAAGATTGTTAGCTACAACCTACACAAAATATACTATATTCTGAAAGCCTTCATGAAGCATGTGTAATTCTTGAATTAACACAATGCAACATACAGTATTTACAAATCATTAACATATACAGCTGATGCCTAATGCAGGCTGACATTACCTGATATACTGTAACATGAACGTTACATGTTTTTTTAAATATGTGTTTCCATCCATGAGTGTATCTATGTTCCCAGGGTCTTAAGTTCTACTGCATCTGACGAAACGTTGTGGAAAATTTTTCATAATTTCTTGGAAAATAATGTTATTATTGAGGACTTCTGAGCATAGCTAAGCCATTTGTTTGCTGATAGACCTAGATGATATCGTTTTCTGGAGTAAGAGAGAAAATCATTTATTTACTGTCTCTGTCGCTATCTACTGAACACAGATAAGATTTCATGTAGAGCTGGGGAACATAGGACCCTTTGTCATGTTCCCATTATGTGCCATATAAATCTGGGGAACATAGGACCCTGGGAACATAGGAATGACCCCATCCGTCCTCCCACACTAAGGTGTGGATGCAGGACTTTCAAAAACTACTTGATAAGCAACACATGAATTATCTCAATTATTCATTAAATTGACACATGTCCAAGCCTAACCAAGAAAGGTGGGTCTTTGTGGACACCTTTGCTCTAGAGCAGCATTACAAAACATGATTATGATAATGGCATATTCTATAGTGACTCCATGAGGATATGCAGTGAAATATAGATTGTTTCATTTGGTTCCCAAATCATTTGTTCAGGAAAAATGACTGGCCCTTGTTAACTATAATATAGCAATGATAGCATTATATGCGTAGGCTTCATCAATGCACAATGACCTGTGTATGACCTCTCCATTATAGAAGCTGGAGAAAAAAAACACACAAGAGCATTAGTTCTTCCTTGTCATTCCATAAGGGGACACTCTACACAGAAACAATGTGAAGTCACATTAAATTGTAAACATGACAAGTCCTTTATGAAAAAAAAAAATGCATTCGTTATTTTTTAATGAAAGTTGCCTCTGTCATTGATTTGAGCACCAGAGATACCAGAGATATGTAGAAGCAGCTATCATAAAATGTTTTCAAATACAACCTCCCAACTCTCCCTCAACGGAATGGAACAGCATGCACACCAGGGCATTTGGAGGGAGAGGGAGAAGACTGCTATAAATTTTCTCCTGTCCTTAGTATAGTAGCCCTGGGAAATCTCCCTACATATTCCATAATGGAGTGGTATATGGTGATGATTAGATATTCTCTGTTGCTTTGCGATTCATGTATTATTCAGTTAGTTGAGCACAGGATGGTTCAATGTGCAGGACTACCAGTTTTCCAGCCATGGCTGTTCTGAAACTGTGTTCTGAAACTGTGTTCTGATCCCATCTTCATCTACATATCTTGAACAGTTCATTAAAGCTGCGCATAACATCATGAAATAGGGGACCAATTCCAGTCTAGTCACAAAGAAGCAACACATTAAGCTAATGCCCTTCCCCCTTTTTAAAAATTTTTGTCTTGATCATTTTAAGAAAATTTAAAACATGCATGCTTTTGGGGGGTAGGCAATGTACACAGCAACAGATTGTCAGATATCTATTGCTTAGATTATGGGTTTTTAGAGAGAGAGACAATAAAATTGCATAGGGCAAATGTGTTCATAGGCTATATAATATTATATTGTTTCTGTGTAGTCTTGAAGCTAAAACCAGGAATCTTTTGATGATAATATCATGGTGCTTAGCCTTAACCTAGCTTTCCACAACATAAAGTCACTTTAATTAGGAAGTACATTTTCCAGCTTTTAAATAAGCCTGTCCTTGCCATGAATTTCATAGACTTGGCAGTCACACAAGTAATGAATGAAAGAAGATACCAAACCACAGCTTAGTTGTCCCAAAGTAATCCAAAATTCAAAAACCAAAACAGCAAAATATTCCAGAAGAACTAGAGATTAAATGTAGAATGGCAGACCTAGATGCAGGACTCAGATGCCCACTTCCAACTAACTGTTACAAACTTACTTCCAAATTGCCCAAACCGATCTCACTAAAAGAAAGCCGCATAATTTATCTGGTGAAAAAGAGGAGGGCAGAGGGGCACACACACACACATACATTCACACCTCAGTTGGCTAACCTCCCTTCATGCTCAGTTTCATCTCCAGGCTATGCTGGTCGAGTGCTTTGAAGTTTCCTATGGCTGAGAATGGCCAAATTGTAAATTACATGTTTGACAGCCAATTGACATTGGAAAACTTTGAGCTGCATTGCTATGCACTTGCTGTTAGCATAAGCTTTCAAACCCAAATGAAGTCCTGAATTCATACTCTACCAAGCTAGTGATAGAGAGCAGCATTGTCAATTTATTCTAAAGAAATATTAGTACAGAGAGGGTAGACTTCTTGTATTTATAACAAAGTTTAACTACACACAGAAACTTTGGAGCCTCTGGCTCCCAGACCACAGGACTGACTCTCTGCTGAGTCACGTTCAGCATTAACTTTTTTGGTCTACCAAGACATAAGGACGTGTCCGTCCTCTTCCTCTTGTGACCCTGCAATAAACTCTCTGCGTGATCAATTAAGCATCAGCTTGGGGAAAGGAACACCCCCTTTTTGGAGGAATGGGGAGCCCGATTTAACAAGCTTAAACATTAACACAGTAATCAATGGTCCATCTATCCATGTTTCACTGACTGCTCCAATACCACAATCCAATCAAATGTTTGTGAGGCCAAAATAATATGGCAATCACATTACAGAGACTACACATGGGGTTCCGTCGCGTCAGTGACTTTTGCGCATAAAACTCATAAAAAAACCTTTGAAAAGAAAAAACAATTGAGGTAAGGCATTGCCTAACAGACCAGACACATCTCCTTAAGGACATTGCCGGACTTTGCTGCGCTTCCCAACTCGCACCTCGCTGGAGATCTGCCTGAGTTGGCCTGCCACCATCCGTGAAATAAACCAATCTGGTTTATTTCCCATCGACAGCTGTTTGAGGAAAAGTTTCTTCTTGACAGACACTTTATTATATTCAAAATGTTGCTATTAAATGAGCTGCACGTGCATATGTGTAAGGTGTTAACGTGTACTGCCTATTTTTCCACCTGCTGCTTGTTGTCTTTGAAATGATTGAATAATGCATTTTTTATGCATACACAATCTGAGATTAGTTCCCCATACAGGCAGGCAAGCACATATTTCAAAGATCACATAATGGTTCAGAAAGCATCTATATTAATTAAAGAATGCTTGCATGTAACAATTGCATTTACATGTCATCCAAAGTCATGGACAAATTCAAATTATACATAAGGCCTATGTATATATGTGAGCTAGGCCTGCAACCTGGAGCATCACTCTTAGTAGGCGTAGCTTTATCAAGAGTTCCAAGAAGCCAAGGCCTTTTCCTTTTTTTAAATTTTTTTTATTCCTATTTCTAACGTGCCACTGGACAAAGAGGATCTGCCCGTACTTCACTGGAGGCGGCGGAGAGCAGGCTGACAGTGCGGCTATTTCTGTGCATGTCTGGTATTCCCATCGGGGATGGGATTTAGCAGCATGCCACGGGGCATCATTTCATGCATCAGCGCAGTCCCTTGAAAACTAATTTTGCACTCGATTTTGTAGCTGGCGCAACCCCACTTCAAAAGACACTGTTTTGCTGCTTGGGCATTTTACCTTTCAATCTTCAGGACAAGCACTGCAAGTGTCATTTTTCACACACGATTTAGGTCCAGCATGGCGTCGATCTCCCTTTCTGCCACTTTATTTCTGTCATTGAACAATGGATTTGTTTTAAGCTAAATTTTCTTTTTTTGTGAATGATTAATAGAAATATTTGAAGAACAAGAGCGAGAAAGTGACAAAAGTAGGAACACTTTCCATTTTAAATTATTCTTGCCATTCTTCCATTTTAATACACCAAAGATCTCCAGCTACATTAAAATTAATAGCATCCTAATTATGATTATCTAATTCATTCATTCTCTTAACCAGTGGACCAGCACCTCCTTGTCCATGGTTTGCTGCTTCCTTGCTCATAGATAGAAGGAGAGAAGTGAAAGGGTGTTATATAAATGCAGCCTGTCACAGTGAGTGGGTCAGTGTGGATAGAATAAACAATGACTCACACTTGGCACACAGCAACTTTAGCTCATTTTTCAAACAAACTTCATTGAGTTGATCAGTCCACCAAATACAAACAAAGAATACACTGCAGGTGAATTATGCCAATACACAGGATATAGATCTTGGAACCAGTGGAACCTAACAAGCATTACCCAGAATTCCTTAGGGGCACTTGGGGAAGGGCTTTGTGAATCTTAATGCTGTCTACAGAAAGAGAACTTTCAATTGTATGTATATCTTGTATGCATATGGATAGCCAAGACCAACTTTCAGGAAAGCTGAAATATCCCCACCAACCAGCACTTGAAGTGAGAAAAATAAAGTGCCGGTACTCATGTGAACAAAATCTTGAAGTCCCAGGGCAGCGTACCAGTCTGTTCTGGAACTTATCATTTTTGAGCCAAGCTAACTTAGAATAGACACGATCCAGGATTTATGGAAATACCTTTGGGTTAAAAAAAGTCATTTAACAAGTTGTTTAACGAGGTGATACACAGTTTTACCAGCAGTTTGTTAATTACATAAAGTGGATCCGCTCAGAATTATAATTCCGTGAATGCATCGGGAGGCATCAGATGTAAACAGATTTCAAATCTCTGTAACAGTGCCAGAACAATTTACCTTTATTTTGGTAGTAAAAGTTTGCAAATATGAACTGGCAGCCTAACACACTTTTTTATATTATTGTGGTAAATAAGTACACTGTGCATACCTACACTATATGACCAAAACTGTGGACACCCCTTGGTTTTCATGGATTGGGCTGGGCCCCTTAATTCCAGTCAAGGTGAATCTTGATACTCCAGCATACAATAATATTCTAGATGATTCCATGCTTCCCAAACAGTTTTGGAAAGCCCTTTCCTGTTTCAGCATGACCATGCAGAAATGGTTCTGTCAAGAACGGCGTGGAAGAACTTGACTGGCCTGCACAGAGCCGTGACCTCGATCCCATCCAACACCTTTTGGATCAATTGGAAAGCCAACTGTGAGCCAGGCCTAATAACCCAATCAGTGCCCATCCTCGATAGTGCTCTTCTGGCTGAATAGAAGCAGATCCCTGCGGGAATGCTCCAACATCTAGATTAAGGCCTCCCCAGAAGAGTGGAGGTTGTTATAGCAGCAAAGGGTGAACCAACTCCATATTAATGCCCATGATTTTGGATGTCAGTCAGGTGTCCACATTCTTTTGACCATGTGTAATAGACATCGCAGTACAGCCTGTTGTTTTAACCAGAACAGAAAATGCATGTCTTAGATAAATAGTAGTTGTATTGCATAATTTGATAGATTTGATCCCTGTAACATGACATTCAGAATATAACATACAACGACAATACACCAAAGGCCCTATTGTACATTGCTTAAAATGTTGGTGCCTATCAGATCTTACTGTGGTTAAAATAATATCTGCTTCATAACCTCAATCCACCCCCCACACACACAAACACAGCACAGCTTACCAACTTTCAAAAATTAACATCCTATCATGCTCTGTGGCATGTATAAAAACACAGCAAGCCCAGTTGACTTCAATTTTGGATCAAAATGGCAAGAGGCGAAGATATAAGTAACTTTGAAAGAGGGTTCATTATTGAGCTATTGATGACATGAGCTTCAGTCACAAAGACTGCTCAAATGGCTAGTATTTAAATAGGAACAGTGACTAAAGTGACACATCTATGGGAAAGACATCAGTAAATAGGGTCAGAAATTGTTGTTGAGAGCAACAATTTTTCAGGTGAATGTCAGTGCAGGACATTACATCACAGGCATTTAGCAGACGCTCTTATCCAGAGCGACTTACACAACCTTTTTACATCCATTTATGCAGCAGGTTATATATGGAAGCAATGCAGGTTAAGTACCTTGATGTGAGTGACAATGGCCCCAACCATAGGGCACGAGGGGTCACTGAATGATTTGATGAGTATGAAAATGATGTGAATCATATGCTATGGCCTTCACAGTCACCAAATCTCAGCCCAGTTGAACACCTATGGAAGATTTTGGACCGAATCGTTAGACAGCGCTCACCTCCACAATAATCAAAACACCAAATGAGGTAATATCTTTTGGAGGAATGGAATTCCATCCCTCCACTAGAGTTCCAGAGACTTGAAGAATCTATGCCAAGATGCATTGAAGCTGTCTTGGTGGCTCATGGTGGCCCAACACCTTACTAATACACTATGTTGGTTTTTCCTTTAATTTGCCGTCCATCTGTACGTCCTTGATGGATAGATTATGAGCTTGCCATTCTTCGGCAGTTTTGTCTTTAGAACATCACATAAAATGCAGAAACTGCATTTAATTTGAATTTATATGTATGTTAATTGATTGATACAAAATGTGGGGGAGCGGGTGTACTTTGAAGGTGGTGACAGGGAGACTGTGGGATGTGAATGTATGCCTTTAAAATACAAAGTGAGGCAGTTGAAAGGAATCTTAGAGATTATATTTTTTGAACATAAAAAGATTTCATTATTTAGAAGCAACCCACGCATGTGACATGATTAGACTTGAAGTCAAGAGGCAGAACATGGTAATTATCACTTAAATAAAACCATGCTAAGTCTTGCTTTAAAGATATAGAAAGAAATCTGACCGGAATATTTTGCACATCTTGAATTTAGATTAGCCAGAAGATATAAACCCATTGGATATGCAGGTCTATGCATCTGTGCCTCACAAGAGATGGACACTCTTTCCATAAATCTCACACACACTCATGCATGCATGCACACACACCATAATTATTTTATTTTCTGAATTCATAATTAATTTATTAATATATTAAAATACTGTGAGCTCCATAACATTTCGGACAAAGATATGTTGTTTTTTTAGCTCATTACTCCACAAATTTAAATTTGTAATCACACAATTCACATGTGGTTAAAGTGCACATTCTCAGTTGTTATTTAAGGGTATATTTAAAATGTTAACATTAGCCATCCCACCCAGCAAGCAGGAGAAAAAGCAGGAGAGAAGGTGGCGATGTGAGTAAACATCATGCCAGAAATGTTACTCTTTTATTCATTGTTCCGACAAATCATTCTGCATGACCAGTGTGCCTTATATGCGGAGAAAAGTTTGCAAATGAAAGTTTTAAACCAGTAAAGACATTTCTTTACTTGTCATGCCAATCTGGTGGATTAACCATTCTCCTTTTTTCAAAGGACAACTCAAATTTAAGAATCAGCTCAGGTACCCAGCAGGAACGTGACACACAATGACAAATTGTAGTTAGCTTCTGGTAAAGTCTCATATTGTGTTGCTAGAGAAAAAGCACCCCACACAATCGCAGAGAGATTAATATTGCCCGCCACACAAGACGTAGTACGGTCCTGGGTGAACAGGCTTCTGAAAAGCTAAAACAAATTTCTCTTAGTGACCATACTGTGTCATGGCGAATTGGGGATATTGCCCAGAATTTGGAAGAGCAGTTCATAACTAGATTGCACTCAGCTAAGGATTTCATGTGTTACGTTATTGGATTATGTTTGGTAGGCCTACGTTTGGCAAAGTGAATTTGTTGAAGATCTTCTGTGCTGCTTGACACTGCTTTGGAACCCATGTATCGAAGCACACACACCTATATAACAAATTACAGACTGAACTGGGCTAATCACAATGGTATTGCCAATGAAAGAGGAGTTTTCAGAAAGATTAAGGAGACAAGAGGACAGGATTGTTGGAAATTGTTTTATTCATCGCAAAGCATTTGAATCAAAAGGAACCCCACCTGAGGTTACAGTGATGGTGAAAGACCTTGTTAAAGAACTTCACCAAAGGCAGTGCTCTTAACAGTTGGCTTTAAAAGGCCCTGTGTACTTAAATGGGAGCAGAGTACACAGATTTACTACAGATGTGAAATGGTTGTCAAAGGTTTGGGTGATCAGCCGAGCATACGAATTGAGGGATGAAAAATATGCTTTCCTCACTGAGTCACCTCTCGCAAATTCATTAAGTCTCATCTTGCTGGCTTTTTTTCTGTTCTAAACAAACTGAATCTAAAACTACAAAGAAACAACGGCAATGGTTTTCCGTTGCTTCAAATGAATTCAAACAAATGCATGCTTTTCAGAAGTTTCCCCCATGCTGATCACCAGAAGAATTTTATTGTCCTGTTAGGACATGAATCTTCTCCCTATCTTGTGGACGGAAACAGGTGCTCCTCAAGAGCGGGACCTCAAGAAAATGGAATGGGCTACACCTGAACCAGTTTGTTGTTAATACAAAAGGGGGTGAATACTAATCAATTAAGTCATTTTCAGGTTTTTATTTTTTAATATACACTGAAGACATCAGTTTTTGACATTGGAAAAAACAGCAAAATGAGAAATAACCAACAGGTGGCGAGGACTTTGCATTCTACCACCTTTTTTATTTTTCAATGGAATTTTTAAGCAAGTCACACAAAAAAAGAAAGAAGCAAGGCTCAATTACAGGTCATTTAATACAATTTTCAACAAGTTTTAAACAAATTCAAATTTACACAGATTAAATTTTCTGTCTACCATGAGGATGCTGGCCTCCGGGTGTGTTGGGCAGTCAGACTCAGCTCAGCTGCGGTCCTGGCTCTTTCACTCTCAGGGCCCGGTGATTCTGTATCACAAGGAACTACAGACAAAAGAACAACACCGCTCTGCACAGAGAGAGGGAGCAGCAGCTTCTCTCTCTGGATCTGCTGGCTTCCCAGCACAGGTGATTAAGAGATGGGAGACAGCCACGTAATGGAGTGATACCCTTCATCTGTCGCCATGCTTCGGCTGCTGCTGGCCAGCACGCAGGGGAGTGGGTCTGCCTAGGAGAGGGAGCCGTCCACCTCTTCACAGTGCCACACATTGGCGTGTCACACACCCTGGAAAAAAATTTTCCACGGTGTCATTACATTTTTCCTGAAAGTACAGTCCCTTGTACAGTATCTTGGTGGTGACATTGAAAATGAATGAAAGGTTAGAAGATCCATAAGAGATTTATGGATATACTCAGGAAACCTTTTTGTGGTCACATGGGAAAATAGAGCTACATTGACATTTAGCTGCAAGTTTCCTTAAGTCCAACAGCAGAGTCGGAAGCTAAGGCTAAGGGATGTTGAGGATATAAATGTGATTATCTCTCTGGATGATAAAAGCTAAGGAAGCAGTGATGAAAGATCCTTTTCTCCCTTCAGGTGAAACAAGTGTCTGAGACAACCCTGGCAAAAAATTACAAATTTTAAATAATAAATTCATCCTATGAAATATGATTGATTGCTAGAATAAATTCTGTGAAAGAGGGCTGTGTAATGTGTGCATACATCAACATCTACTAAACATGTATTCCTAAAGAGGAAACAAGAAATAAGAGCAAGTACATGTAGCAGACATTCGATAGTCAGTGGGCCTGCATTATTCAACATTGGGAGAAATATTCATTAATGAAAGGAAAAGTCAAAAAGATTTTATTTAACATCGCCCCAAGGCCTGCAGATTTTAGTGTTTGTCCTGTTTCATTACTGCCACTGCCTTAGACTCAGAGTACATACTGATGCCCAATAACACCAGTTAACACTGCAGTGCAGTACAAATCCTTTATTGCAAATGCATTATATTTGCCACAGTAAATTTGCCTCAGTCCAGTAATCATTTCAATTGACTGCATTAACTTTTTTGGTTCAATACTTCAGAGTTTATTCATGTGAAGAGAAATATTGTCAGTTCTTTTCTCAGTTCACCAGCTGTCATAAACTAGTTGACTTGTGTTCATTCTTCCTCAGTTCAAAGAGGAATATCACAGGATTTAATCTATTTGCATGTATTCAGTGATTGAGTGCTATCTGTCAAAGCACTGAAACAGTAGCAAATGAATCTTGTGAAAGTCCAGCTTCTTAACAATGGACTATCATTATGTAAATAAGCAAACAGCTTTTTTTTAAGTGGCTGTAAATCTAGAGCTTTGTATGAAATAACTTTGCAGTGTGTATCCATTCATCCACCCATTTTCAAAATCACTTACTCCTGTCCAGGGTTGGGGGTGGGGCAGACCCTGGATGAAAGGCAGGAACACACCCTGGTCACCAGTTCATTGCACGACCCACACACCATTCCCACTCAAAATTCATACTCCAAGGACAATTTAGACTCTCCAGTTAATCGAACCTGCATGTCTTTAGACTGTGGGAATAAGCTGGAATACCCGGAGGAAATCCACATGGACACAGTAAGAACATGCAAACTCCCCGCAGGAAGACCCTCAGCCAGGATACAAACTGGGTACCTTCCTGCTGTGAGGCAACAGTGATACTTTTTTAAACAACTCTTTGGTTTATTTATTAATTGACTATTTTTTGAGGGATGCATGAGGTGAATATAATGTTTACATCTGGTGACTGTGGCACTTGACTTCATCCTGCTGTTTATTAAATCATTCTTAAATTTGTATAGTATGCATATGGTGTGTTATCATCTAGTAATATGGAGATATAGTAGAACATTGTTTGTGCCATAGGGTGCACCTGGTTTTTTAAAATGGCTTCATATTCCTTGGTCGTTGTATGACAATCCAGAGAAGTCTTACACGCAGTCTGAACAAACCAAATGACCAGGGTCAGATTAAGACTGTGAACCCTGGGGCTATGACAGCCTTTAGTTGCTTACAAATGAAATGTAGCCAAACCAACAACAGCTCATATCTCTGACTTATTGCTGCTATGAAGAAACTGGCCATATATATATGGCTACTGCTACTCAACAGCTCACACATTAAAAGACATGAATTATAGCTTGCAATCAGTTGCAGCTGAACAATATAATAAGCAGCACAATAATATTGCATACCATAAGATGTTCAGTGAGTCAGTTCCAAATAAAAATGAACAGCAGCACTAATTTCTGGCCTGCACAGTGGGGGCCACCTGCTTATAGGTTCAATGTAGTCTGATAGGCCTAATAGTCTAAATAATAACATGTTGCATTAACAAGTTGGCCAGAGCTTTAATGAAACAAGAGGAGGGTAGCCTACTAATTTATAAGCTCTTCTTGCTTTTCAAGTGGAGACGTCCAAAATGATTTCACTGAAATCCAGGGTGCTTATCAAGTCACTTTCTAAGGACTTGCAAGTGAGATTGCTCAGTAAGATTTCTTGCCCCATGGTGATCTCATTTTGTTCCTTATCAGTGACAGTTAGGAAAATTAAGGCTCTCCAGATGCGTTAGTCACAGGCTAAGTTAAATAGATTCTCAAGGCAATGTCAACATTCGGAGAAAAAAAAAGTTACATTTCTTTTTCTTATAAACTGTATCCCTATTATTTCCCTTGAGCCATGGTGTGCCTCATTTATGGCTAACTAGCTAGCATGAGCTACATTTGACATGTGCAGGGAATTGTGTGTGTGTGCACATGCGTGCGCACTGTGCTAGCTAGCTAAAAAACAATATCAACTTGTGATTGTAGAAGCTGGAATGTACGATAAAGAATACTTGTTTTTCGTCAAACATCCTGTTACATCAACGCTGAGCTAGCTAAGCAGTTTGGTGTAAATATGTGCAATCTTATTTCAATTTAGTAAGTGTCCACTAAGTGCTATGTTCTTAGGCCATGTTTGCTATGATTTTGCTGTAGTTTATAACCAAATGATGGCTAGTTTGCTGTTGCTGACAGAAAACATTCTGACCCAAGATCAAATTGAATTTTAATATTGTATTAAGTTACACAACTGACAGCGAGCCTTGTATAATGCTGGCTTCTAACCATAATGAGAGATACTAGAATGAGTATCTGTTTGCTGGAATTGTTAGGTAATGTTTCCTTTGCATTGTAAACTTAAAATAATATAAACACACACCTAGTCATGGATCCTTTGCATAATAAACACTTGTGTGGCTGTAAATATGAGTGTGCGCCAATTTGGTCTTACAGAAAACAAATCAGCTTGCTGGTTGATGTTGCACCGCTGTCCAGTTTTCCTGCCACTGACATTTTGCTAGCTACATTAGTGCACAGCAGAGTGGCCAGCACATCGCGTTTTATTCTTGGTGAATCTCTGCTACTATGGCGTGCCAAACAGACAAAGTAAAATACAACCAATGGTAATGCATGTGAGGTCATTTCGCTGAGTGTGGCTTTTTATTTTATCAATAATGCTTTCATTTCCATTTTTGGGCCAGTGTGGGGTCCTTAGGGAGCAGCTCTTGTAGTCCATTGGACCCTGCAAATGACTCCCATGTGATGGCTACCCACGCCATTATAGATTCACCACAATGTTTAAGAATTGGCCACAGACATTGTGGATTGAATGCTTCCTTTGGCCTTCTCCAAACATAGCCCAGTCCCGATATATGAAAATTAGAAAAAGAAGACTCATCAGACCATATTACTTTTCCATTGCGCAGGGCTATATGTTTTGTGCTCCTTCCATCAGGTTATGTCTTTATGCAAGCTGTTTCTGAATTGCAGGCTTACCATAAATACCAGATTTGTGAAGCTCACAATGTGCAATTTTGTTGAGACTGGGTCACACACATGCGCACACACACACACACACACACACACACATATATATACTCATAAATGATATGAAACAACAATCTTCCAAAAAAGAAGAGAAAAACTGACCCACACATTACAAAACTGATAATTTGAATGTATCATCCTTCCCACAGTCTGAGTCAGTTCCAAAGCACACAAGAACTCCACAACAGCTCTGCACAACATGGGGGTGGATGCTGAACACATCTTTTTAATCACAGTCTGTTACCCACAGGAAATAATGAAATAAAACACACTCAAATTCATGTTAGAAAGGGCAGTCTTTTTTAGGCTTTCTCTTTTATTTATAAAGTTGCTGGAATAAAGTTCAGCTTTAATAAAAAAAAAGCTGAGCATAATTGCTTGATAATTATTATAATCATTTCCTTTGCTTGGTTGGCTCTGTGTTCTTTTTGTTCTAAGAGTGATGTAAATTTCTGGTCCTGCTACAACCCATCCCCCATCTCCAAACACACACACACATACACACACAAATTCAAGCAAGAAGTCCTATACTCAGAGGAAATGCATATAGCATGCTCAAATTAATGGCACTGCGACCAGAGGAAATTAAAAATGATCAAGGGAAATATTGGCGATGGCATTTAATTCAAAATGTTCATATGTCGGTGTCATATCTGAGATCACATCCAGCTCCAGGCTACCTTCAGAATATCTGTCTCTAGCTACATTTTGCTGCTTCCACATCGACTCAAAAAGGCACACCAGGCCTGTCAGTTATTTACATCCTGCTTCCTAAGGCCATGCTCTCGTGGGTGCTCCTCAGTACAATTTGACCATTTAAAAATGCATCCCCTTTTTTGCCTGGGTTCTGTAAAATAAGTATTCTGCTGTCGTTGAAGTAGAAATAATGGCTATAAACCATGCCTGATAATAATAACCATGCCTGATCATTGTTAAATTCTAGCAGTGAGGGTTCAGAAAAATTGAAAAAACGAAAATGTAAAAGGCTAATAATCATTTTCCGACTGAGTCGTTTTGTGAAGGAAAATGATTGATAGCACTGAAAATCTGCTAAGCTGCTAAGCCCAATACTATCTAAATGAAGGAATCACTGGAGGTTGTTCAAAAAGGACAACCTTGTTAATCTGTAATTATGCATGATTCATATTCCTCAAAATGGTTTATGAGGTACTCAGCATACTTACTGATTCAGGGCTAGGCACACTGAGGGACAATCTAATATACATACAGTATGTATAAATAATTGTTCAGAGGATAAGGATGGTCAAAGAATGCTGACAGACTAACAGGGTGAGTGAGATAAGGGAAAGCCATTTATTTTGGAGAGTGAATTTTATAGACTGGCTCTTGCAAACATTTCCTGATGTTAGGGATTTGATGTAGATGCTGAGCCTCCTCCACACACACATACATCAGACGTAATGAGAGCACAAGAAAATTATTAGCAACAACGGCTTGGTGAATTTAAAAGTGTGCGCTCAGGTCTCTCGGTAATGGTCTGAGTCACCACCCTTCACGACTCTCAGTGAGACCCACAGACGCTTATCCGTTGCCTTCGATTTCACAACCTGCTGGACCTTTGTGCGAATAAGCATATGGGCCTCATTTCAGTACACAGAGCTCCTACAAAGCACTATGACAGACGCTACATCAATGCCATTTGTGTGAAGTGGGATGGTTTACATAAATCACCGGAGAGCCGCGGTGGCGGTGATGGACAAGGTAATGCGGAGCACTGGTGCTTGGGCTTCTGCGATAGGTTGGGGGGGGAGGGGGGGGGGGGAGAGAGTAGGGGCGGTGCTGTTGCAGGAAAATCGATGGCTGAAACTTACGAACGCTGACAGAGGCGGGGAGCGGAGTGCGTGTCACGGGCCCACAGCTTTAAAGAGCATGATTCTAATGCTGATGAAATATGATACCGTTTCACCGGTTTAGGGAGGGCATCGGGAAGGGGGAAGAGGGGGGGGGGGGTTGTGGAAGGGGAAAGGGTCCGGAGGACGACCTGTTTGTGATTCTGGAAAGCCTTCTTGGCATGGTGGAGAACACTTTCCACCCTCATTTACAATTCATAGCCCACGATGGAGAGCTGTAATTACTGACCTCAGCAGAAATGAAGACTCACTTTCTCCTCGTTGGTTTGGACTGTAAGGTAAAAAGGAGCCAAATAAGTCACTGAGAAACACTTCTGTATTATGGAATATTTAATCAGAATGCAATTCCCTCTTTCCCTCTGTGTTCGTTCTTTCAAAATGACCTTAAATTCCTTTTATGTCAGGTGAAACTTAAGTCGTATATAAACAAAAAGCAATCAGAGCTATTAAGGGACTGTTTTGTTTACCCTTCATTTTTTTGGCAGTCAATTTGTTTTGATAAATGAATAGCTTTTAAGACCTGATAGGCGAATATATACCTTGCATTGTTTTTGTGATTACAAAACTCAGCTGGTTTTTAAAAAAAACATACAAACATGCACAAAGACACAAGCACAAATCTCTAGCTGCAATGCAGTTTGCATCAAACGGTAATTTATGCAATGTGTGTAACAACAAGAATATGACTTTGTATGAGTTTGGTTTTAATTAGCTTACACTACCACTGAAAGAGTAAATATTGGCTTACTTAACTAGGAAATGAAACACACAAAATAATGTTATGTAAATGAAAGTAGTCATGTTTAGCACTTATCCTTTGACACATATCCTTTAAAGGCAAGGACTACTTGATATCTGTGACTTACTCACATCTGGTGATGTCTATATCTTCTCTGGTTTTGCTCCATAAGGCTTGTATTGCAGCCATCTTCAGCTCCTGCTTGTTTCGGAGGCTAGTTTCCTTTAGTTTTCCTTTCAGCATATGAAATGCATGTTCAATTGGATTCAGATCAGGTGAATGACTTGGCATTTTGGTTTTGAAAAACTCCTTTGTTGGTTTAGCAGTACTTTTGTGATCATTGTCTTCCTGTAGGATGAAGTTACATCAGCAGTTACATCATCAACAATGACATGTTAGCCAGTACCTGTGGCAGCCATACATGTCCAAACCATAATGCCCCAACCTCCATGTTTCACAGAAGAGGGGGGCAGCATTGGATCTTGGACAGTTCCTTTTGGCCTTCACATTTTGTTCTTGCCATCACTCTGATACAAGTTAATCTTGGCCTGTTCATGAGGTCTTCTGTGGATAGTAGTCACTGAAACATCCACACCTGCCTCCTGAATATCCAGTTTGGGATTTTCTTCATTGTGCTGAGAAATCAGTCCTCAACTGTTGAGGTCTTTGGCCTACTGGCCCCTTTGCAATTACTGTGCTCACATTGCATCACAAATATAAGTAGTGACTACATATTCATTTGAAAAAGTTTAAAAGAATTTACAAAAGAGCTGTGAACATCCAACAAAATCACAATGGTATTGACTATGACTTAATTACTTTTTTTTTTTAAATCTTGGATGGCTCTGGCTTATCAAGTGAGTGGGTGAACACTGTCATTTAGACTACTGCCAGTTTGGAGTTCTTTGAATTTAAAAATTGGACTAATTCCCTTTTGTTCAAACCATATTTTGAAGGAGCATATTATTGTATGTGCATACCCAATGATTTCATCTCAACTTTAAGTTAAAAAAAGCATGACATGTAACAGCAGAAAGTTAATCCTTCAAGCAACAGTAAAACATGCAGTGAAAGAATTTCAGATGTTTACTTGTCTACTTATCTCCCAAGAATGAAATCCTCACTTCTGCTCCAAAGCCAAATAATGTTATGAAATCATGTGGCCAAACTGATTAATTTATCTTTGGCACATTCTTTATTTCCAAATGTGACATTTTGACTCAAAAAGCCAAGACCTTTCTGGAGTGCATATTTCCCCCCCTTATAATAGAAGATTAGAGGTAAAAACATCTACATCACTTTAAAGTAGTGAGGTATAGTACCTGCCAGTTTGGTCATTTGAAATTGGTACATTTGAATGGTTATTTTATTCCATACATTTATAAACCTAGCAGTCTGTCAGTCAACATATAAACATGGAAACCCAGTCTAAATGCAGACAAATCTTTTGGTGATATGATTTAGGAAAAAGTAGCCGTACCAATTGGCCATCGCCATGCCCTTGGTAGGCAGCTGTTCCACCATGACCTTGCCTGATGGGGAATGGAAGAAATTAAGCGAATGCATGCTTGGTTAGGTTTTAGATGGGAGACCACTGGGGAAAACTAAGTGGTGCTGCTGGGCCAGTAGGGGGTTATTTTCCCTCAGGTCAAACAAACCCCAATGCCCCAGTGCAGTGACAGGGACACTGTGCTTTAGAAGATTGTGTATTTGCAATGAGACATTAAACTAAGGTCTTGACTCGTACTCACTGCAAAGAGGAGGAGCTTCCCTGGTGTCCTGGTTAAATTCTCAACCTCCCACCTGAACATCCCCCCAGTTTAACTGGGTAAAAATTGTTCCCTCTTTCTCCATCTCAGCTGTGTGGTGAGTGTCCATTGCAGCTTTTTTTTAATTTTTAATTTTTTTTATTTTTTAATTATTTTTATTTTAATGAATTTACTTCACTGACTAAACTGAAATGGAACCCAAATCTGTCTCCCAACCAACAGGGCCCTCCTGGCTGATGCCCCTTGGGTTCTGCTATCCCCCTAACAGTTGAGAAGTTTACTGTGCAAATAAAGCTACCTTTTCATATAATAATCAGTCTTACTGTCTGCTGAAGCTGAAAGGGAACTTCTGATGTTTTGACTTTGGCTTGGATTATGTTTCAAATGCCTTACCAGCATTTTACTTTTTTTTTTTTTGGATCTTTTTTTTTTTTTTTTGGCAGAACATGAACAAAATGAATTCAGTTTAAGGGATTCTGTGGTCTCTCTAGGCTTAGTATTTATCTTGCAGTCTAGAATACATGTGTTCTTGTGCACTCCAAATGTATCCACTGTCACTATGAGGTCTGATCAGCAATCCATGCAATAACTCCCTGGGAAAACAGCTTCTAACATCACAGAAAACCTACTTGAAAACCATGATCACCTATGCCTCTATTATTTTCTTCCTCAGTGTAATTTGCTGAAACTGAAGAGATTACACCTTAGGGCACGAGATTATGATTGTGCCTTTATCATACACAATTTATACCTGGAAAATGCCCTTTATTTTATTTATTTCTTTAATAAAATACACCATCTACAACACCGCATTGCACCATGTCCTGGACGTCGATGATGGAGACGTACATTTCAGGTCCATGGTTGTCATCATGTCCTTGGATACATAAAGTATGAAAACGGCTCAAAGAGTTGGCGGTCACTGTGCCGTAGCAGTTGAGAGGATTCGTAAAGTAGCTTTTATAAAGGCAAGGCAGATATGAGAGACCATTTTGAAATAACTTGGGCTGGTGGAAGGACATTTGACTAACCCACTGTAGGAGTACAACTACTGTACATCCCTTCAAGTCCCATGAGTTGCAGATTCATATTGAAATGAAGGGATTAATGCCCTGAAGTTTAACTGGAACTATTCTGACAATTAAATGTTGTTTTTTTTTTTCTCACATTCTCCAGAGTGGAAGTTTTTGTGTCTGCAACTTTATCTTTCCAATTGTTTTCTAATCCAGCTAAATGACTGCTTTACATTGGCCATCTCAATGTAAGTCTCAATACAAGTTAGAAACAGTGCTTATAAGTATCTGTCTTATTTTCTATTTTTTGGAGGCTGTGGTATTTTTGTTGAATTGATCAGAGGGTAAGTGTTTGAAAAGCTATTATAGAAAAGTGGTTTAATTTAGATTCATTCTGTCAACCATTGTGCTGACATTGTGAATATAGTTCCTCACATTGTAATAATGATTTGGTGTAATTACATTCAGAGACAATCAAACACATGCAAATACATGCACACGCACACACACACTTGTGTGTGAAGCATGACAGTAAATGTAAATTGAATCCTATATTGCATACTTTGCATTATTACCTAGTATTTCAAAGACAATACATTCGATACATTTGCATATAATCCATGTATCTGACTTCCATAGACTACAAAGCAGGAGATGCTTATCTTTTTAAATTTGAGAAACATTCAGTTATAACAGGAAAGAGAAAATGGATCCACATTAAAACAATTCATCTACAGCAAATAACCCATTGCCTTTATACCAAATGGATAATAGGGGCACTGCTATCATTGGATTTCATGGTTTCTCTATTCTCCATAGACTATACATGAGGGAAGGGAGGGGATGTGAAATCTCTGAACAGATGAATCCAATGAAAGCATAAACTGTGCCCTCAAAACCTGAAAGTCTGAGGGGATGGTAATGGTGTAAACACATCTAACAGACTTTGATACCATTGAGGAAAATGAGACTTGGTCTGCCTTTCATGCTAACCCATTGACAGTGGGCTTCATCAAATTCTTCAGATTTAAAATCCCTAGAGGGCTCATTTGTTGAATTAATTGTCAAGATTTCAGAGTGCTTCCTGCTGTGATTAAGGCCATCAAATTGTCAAAGTGAAGAGCACTTCCATTTACAACATCTCCCAAATATTGATTTTGAATTTTAACTATGGACCACTGTGGCAGATTAAGTCTTGCATCGTCAGAGTGGAATTGAACATCTTAATCCTTTTCCTGCTCAGGAAATTCTCTTGGTGGAACTTTGGTTTGGTAATGCCAGAGAATAACATCCTGATGAATGTAAAAGCTTTTCATTCATAGTCTCCCGTGGGCTCATTGGAATCTCGCTTACAGGTCAGTGAGCTACAAATTAATCTTTCACCTTCCATATAGATTTTCAAAATCACAGCTAAACGGGTCCATGCAGTACTGCTGACAAGGTCTTGTCTGATTCCTGGGCCATCATGGCCTCCATGGATATTTGATGTTTAACTTTTTCAGGTAATTTAATTTATTATAATATGTCATGTAAGCTATATCCCACGTTGGTTCTTTTTTTCTCAAGGTCTCCTCAATCCAAATCAAGTCAAATCTAAATTTATTTATATAGTGCATTTCACAAACAATTGTCATAATACACAGACAACCCCGACCTAAACCCCCCACAGGAGCAAGCCTAAAGCAACAGTGGCAAGGAAAAATTCCACCCACTTGATGAGGATATATCACCACCCATTTGCTGAGGATCCCCTCACCATTATTTTTATAAAGTGGTTTTAAACTGTTGACACATTTTGTAACACCCACTATGGACTGCTGTTTAACATAATACATGGAATCATTTTTTTAATGGATAATTATGTACTTGAAATCTAAGTACTGTAATACAATTACATCACAGATGTTTTTGTTATCCAAGTCTAAAATATGGCTTTTATTATATATGGAATTGCAAAAAAATTAGAAGGGAAAATATCATTGCAAAGGGATCTCTCCCTCCATATACATTAAAAGTGCTATCAGATAATTTTTTCTATTTGTTTGGAATATGAATGCATTTTCTAATGGAAAATGCTATAAACATAAAATGCTCTGTTTGCAGCACAGGTGTTCAACTCTTTGACTCAAAGAACCTGGCAGTCATAAATCCTCAGCCAAAGACCTCACCATCAAGCCTTTCCTAAACAAGGGACTTGGGATTGATGGGAATGACTGATGTGAGACAAATGATGCAAGTAAGTAAATGCACAGAACAGCAATATTATTTCCTGGCACCAGCGCCTTTGACAAGTGGAGTCCCGCGCAAAGGAGATGTGAGATGGCGGAACACGGTCTCACATCCACAGCGCTGGAGGTCACGCTGAAGGCCAGAGAAGGCATGCTCTGAAAGCTTAATGATCCCACAAGGTACTGTAACTGCCTCCACCGCGCACAATATCGCCATCAGTGCATCCAAGCAAGTCATCGCACCTGAGGTGAGTCGATTCATGTGAAGCCATCATTCACCCTTTGTGATGACTAATCAACATATTCTAATGGGGGTGGTTTTTTCTTTCATTTTTTTTTTCTCAAGATGATTGATTCTGACATTTTTTCTGCATTCCACAAACCTTCAAAAGGAAAGGTCAGTTCCATCTTTAATTCAGCATGACCAAACAATTGGGAAGCCTATGAATCTTTTTCATAATGACATGCAGTACATACTCGCATAATGAATAGAAACCTTCGAGAGTTCCTATATGTGCGTGTGTGTGTGTATGATGTAATATGATGAATTAACAAATTATAAGTCATAAAACTTTTAAAACTATTTATGTGCTCTCAAGCAAGCCTTGGTTCAGTTTTGTTAAAGCATGCTAATGTGCTAGCAAAAGGCACCTTGCTTCCCATAGTGTAACACAGCTGGGTGCTGTACAAAAATTCTACCTCCTGCAGTGAATGTGAAACAGCCTTCTTTCACCCCAGTTCTTTGCGTTCTGACCAGTATTTAGCAGGTCACTCGCTAGCTGTGAGTCACTCTCTGCTGTGTGGAGGTTACCTTCTCAGAGGTTATCCATTAAAACTCGCTCAGTGCCACACACAGTGATTGACACAGTGGGTGCCAAATGATTGTCCTTCTGGCTGGAAGGATATATGTAGCCTGAGCCCATCTGATAGCTGACAGAAGTGGGGAAGCTGAATCATGGAGGCACAACAGCCAAGGATCCTGTACTGCGGTTTAAAAGCCCTCCCGCCTCTGATTCGACATGAGATGGGAGGCCGGTTCAGATAAAAAAAGGGCCGTAATTAGTGATAGAGATATTGATTGCTATGCTTTTCATGTGCCCATTGTGAGGCTGGACACGTAGCGCTGGGCTGAGCGGATGCAGCCGAGATGGATTGGAGATCAGCGGCGGCATCAAAATACCCTCATAACAAACAGTAATTAATATACAGCCATGGGCTGCCTCACAACTGTCAGACACGGCCTGCCAGACATGTCAATCTCATCTCCCCTGGGAGCACTGAGATCAAAATCAACAAAAATACCATTTAGAGAAACCAATGAGGTACCTCGGCACTTAAAATGAGTGAATGTTAAAATGAGAGAGATGTTAAAATGCTTGGAGTGTAGTGTAATAGCTGTGGCTCCATTAACAATAGCAGTGGCAGAAGTGTGTTCTAATAAGCCCCCAGCCTCAAACTAGTGAGGTATAGCTTATTTACTTCTGCCCTAACTCCGCCTCTAAATGTTTCTCTTTACATCAAGATTCTCAGGATTAAGGCTCTGATTGCTCATGCCAGGATCAATCCATTATATTAGCAAGTGTTGGTAAACGCCACCTCCCCCCCTCCCCCCTGCTCCTCCCTGCAAACATCAGAGACTGCCACTTTGTCTTTTAGTGCAGGACACTGCGGAGCACATGGTCATTGAAGTGCATGTCGGCCTGGAGCTGTTTCTAATTTCTGTCATACCTTCATGTCTGCACCTTGGCTCCCTCTCATCGGTTACCACCACCCTCTCTCTTCTTCTTTCAATTCAGTATTCCTCCCATGGATTTATCTAACCACACCCATCTCTCTCTCTCTCTCCCTCTCTCTCTCTCTGTCACACGTGCTTCCTCTTCTTATTCCCTCTCACCCGGTCCTTTTGTTTGTCTGTCTTTCTTCATGTCATACACCTCACAACATCAGCCCACTCTCTCTCCCTCTGTGTGACTGTCTGTCTCACTTTGTCTTTTTCTCTCTCTTTCTTCTCCTTTCACCTTTCTCTATGATTGTCTGTCACACTCTCTTTTTATCACCACCCCCCCCCCCCCCCCGTCATTCTCTTTCTTCAATGTGTTAAGCATTGGCCTCCCTAGTGGTTCGGTCGGTAATGGCGCCCACCATATGCACATAGTGTTTCCTCGATATTGCAGGTCTGACCCTGGGGCTCTGTCATTAGCTAGCTGTGCCCAAGATTCCACAGCAGGGTTATGGCAGAGGAACTGGCCAGCACTACTTGGCTTACCATTGAAATAACATTGCCCAACAGCATTCCAGTTTATCACAGGATGCCAGTTGTCCTCATTAAGAGGTCTAAGTCCCCCCAGACTGGTGCTAGCTCTTCAGCTGTGTTCAGTGTTACCCGTAGTGTGGAAAACAGTCATTGGGCCATGCGAGGAGGATGGTTTTAGCTGCAGTGATCCGTGTGATTGTAAGGGAAGAGTCACATCCAGAGGTTAAATTTCTAATGATGTATTTTAAAAATGAAATGCGTGGGAGGCTGAATGTATTTATTATGGGGGCTTTCTTTATTATTGTATTGACATTGTTTTATTTAGCCAGTGATGGCCTATTATGAATACAGTCTTCAGCAGTTATTTCCCATGGTTGTCATGTCTATGCAGTGTGTATTTAAATACCGTAACCTCCAAGATTTATTAGACTATTGTCCTTAGAAATCAATGTAGCCTCTGCCTAGGAAAAGGTCCTAATTCAATGTAGTTTTCGGTCATCATTTAGATGACAACAAGAAGACTCACTTGAGCAAAAACTGCAAACCAAGCAGTTCACTTCACAGCAGACATTTTCCATTTGCACAATTAACACCCTGGGGAAGCACATACACCCAGAGGAAACATTAAAAAGTTCAAAGGGAAGCTGGCGGCTTTCCATCGGGGTGATTTTAATCAGCAAAAAAAAAGAAAGAAGAAAAAGGAATTGACAGTAATAATAATTTATAATATCTCAAAGAGAAAGATAACACAGATTTTGTGTAAAATTTACTCATCCGAAATTAACCATCTCAAATTTGTTTCACCAAAGGCCAGCTTTAAATCTAGTTAGTGGGCTTCTGAAGCGTAATGTGATTGACTGCAGAATCCAGTCACACATGTCTGCTGGGAGTGAAGGTGTCTTCAGAAGTGTTTGCCTGTTAGAGGATGGAGGAGGGATGCTCAACACAGAAAGCAAAACTTTCTTGAGGGAAAAGATTCCAATTATAGATCTTTGGTGTCCATCTCAATCTGTGAACCCTCAGATCAAACCCTCAAGTTTGAGCATGCAAGTTTGTGGGAAGATGTTGTACAAGAACATATTCAGAAATGTTGCAAATGAGCAGAAATACAACTGCTTGCTTTTCATCAGGCTTTGGGAATGTGTACTATCTAATGGGAAATAATTACATTGTATTATTATTGAATTTCTTATCTGATCCCCTTATCCTGCAGATCTTACTTTAATGCACCATCTATTTGTACAGATGGATATTTACTGAAGCATACACAAGCAAGTTGTTAAGTGTTTTGCACAAAGTCATGAATCAACAGAAACTATAATTGGGCTGTGTGTTTTTAACAACCTCTTCTAGTGCATTTTAGGTTGTCATTGTAAATGGAACCTGGTTCTCAAATAACCTTTCTGGTTAAATAAAAGTAATAAATAATAAATCATCTTTATCAGGTCTACAGGGGCTAGAAAGGTTTTACTGATTCTAAAAGGTGCTGCATCATTTAAATGATAACTACAACAGTTCAGCTTATCAACTACCTTGTTCAAGACACATTTACCTGAGGAAAAACAACAAATAAAACCAAAGTATTGTGATGCTGCATGAATGGGACCCACAGTCATGTGGCGACTGTGATGGGTAGCCCCACAGCATCACCCAGGGAGGACAGAATTGAAGTTGGCCACGATTACAGTCTCTCATCACTGGTGCCTGCAAGTTTGTCTTTTGAGGTGCACACATGAAATGCCTTCCTCAAGTCTGTGTGAGCCCCACTTCTGGACCGCAGTGAGATAAGAAGCAGCAGTTCATCACATGCTTAGAAGGAGTGCACTTGCTTGCGTGTGCTCTTTCCAAAATGGCAACAGAGGTTGTGATGATTGTTGCAGCATGAGAATTATCGGGCATTCCAAATGAGGAGAAAAAAGGGAGAAAAAAAAACGTATTTTCGTAAAAGAAACAGTAGGGGACACAGATTTACATGTGCAGATCATTTTAAAAGCAATTTTGTTTGGAAGGATGCGATAGTGGCTGTCATTGACTTCAGTGGTACAAGAAATTTGGGCAATACAATCTCAATGTTGCATCATAGTTTAATTTCTTGACAACAAAATTTGCCTATTAATAAAAAAAAATTAAAAGAAAAAAAAAATCATTCCATAACAGCTTAATTGAAAGTGTCAATTTGAGGGCCATAGTGGCTCATCGGGGTGGGGGGCGGTGCAATATATTAACCATATTTAAATATAGTTTCAGAAATGTATACATTTTCACTGCTTTATTGTAGAATTTTCATTTCATGACTTTCATCAATTTCATATAAATACAAATGCATTCAGATGAAAATACAAGTGGTCATCATTATGATAAGCAGGCCCAAATAACCAATGGTTGTGAATCTGAAAATCTTCTAACCGAATGGTGTCAACAGGAAACACTAACAGTATACTAGCTGTTTGTGTTTCAAACTATTCTGTTACTTTGCCACACAACTGTATTGCAGAGAATGAAACAAATTAACTCCCAAATCCCAATGTCAGTTTATTATATGGAAATAAAATTTTCAGACTGTATAAGTTGTCAATGGCCCTGCCATGGCATGTTCCAGTGGCATGAAGAATGGGAAAACTAAGTCTCCTGTCCGAATGCCTGCTGTTTGTGACTGAATGCAATGACTGGTTGTTACTGAAAGTGTGCAGTTGCTTTCATTTAGATATAGGTCCTGGGGGCTTGTATTTATTTTTTATTATTTACAGCAACACCCTTTGGGAACTTGAATAAATAGAATAAAGCATATCATTCATCTCCCAAGATAATGATTTTAATAATCTTCATTTTAAATCCCAGATGAAAAAGGCATTCAATTCAGAAGGAAGCCGGAGAAATAATAGACCAGTGTTGACGCTGTAGGGCGCAAAGCATTTGGTTATATATATTTTTATTTTTATTTATTTTTTTGTTTTTTTTTTTTGTCGAGGCTGTGCATTTGGACATCTTGATTAAACTTTTAGAATTTTTTTTGTTTAACCCACTTGCTTTTTATTTTTATTTTTGCTCATTCTCATCCATACTTTCCAACAGGGAATGCAAATGTTTGTCTATGTTTTCCATGTGTTCATATCACATGAATAAAGTTTTGATCTTGGATTCAGATGACTCAGAATCCCCAACCTATGCACGCGCGCACGCACACACACACACACACACACACACACACACACACACACACACACACTAACAGTCGATCCTACCCTCTGACAAATTGAAACAAAAGTCATTATGTTGCTTCAGCATGAGTCTAACAAGCAATTACTTCCACACCATACAGAATCTAATGAGGCTCAGAATGTGGAATGATGCTCCTTTGTGAGGATTCTTTTTCCTTACTCCCCCTGTTGCACTGTTTCCCAGGTAAGGTTTTGAACTTCTAATGGCATGGCAACTCAAGGCGCTCGACCTCATTAAGTAAGATATCTAAACAACTAATATTAAAGCCACCCGTTACTGAATTTTGTATGTGTGGATATACCGGGTGGACATTTTGAAAGTTGTGCAAAACCTGTTCACATGTTCAGATGATGGCAGGTATTTGTTTTCATTGGCGCTGGTTTATAATGTGAAAATAAGACTAATGTTTTGATATGTGTATATGACACAGTATGCACAACAAAAATGTTGTCTTTTCTGATTAAAAAATGTTTTTTCTGAGTTAGGAGTCAAACCACTTAGTGTGGTGCCGCAACATAAGAGATGTCCAGCATTTCAATCTTTTTCATTGTACCAGTTTTACAGTTGAATTAATATTAAAAATGTGTATCAATTGTTCATACACAATCTGACCAAAAGTATCTGGACACCCCTTGGTCTTGGGCTGTTTTTCATGGTTTGGGATAGTCCTCTTCATCCCAGTGAAGGCAAATCTTAATGCTAGAGCATACAATCAAATTCTAGACTATTCTGTGCTTCCCCAACAGTTTTAGGAAGGCCCTTTCCTGTTTCAGAATGACAATGCCCCTGGGCACACAGCGAGGTCCATATAGAAATGGTTTGTTGACTGGCCTGCACAGAGCCTTGACCTCAACCCCCTTCCAACACCTTTGGGATAAACTGGAAAGCCAGCTGTGTGTGTAATAATAACATTTAAACTATTTTACCAAGCTGCCCTTCATAGCTGGACAGATGGGAAAGTTGTGAAGTATATCTATTAAGAACATATTTAGCCATGGTTGCTAGGTCCTTGAAAAGGTCACTGCAGTGTCATAGTAACCTGTAACCTAAGTAGTATTTGGAGTGGAAAAGGTGTGAACTGCTTTCTTGCTACAGTGTGAACCAACCAACTCTGTCCAATTTAAAGTCTCATTTGCAACAAATCACATTACATTCTACCAGATGGCCTAGGTTATTATATCAGGAAATGCAAATAAATATCCTACAGACATGGATGGTGATATTGCGCTGTCCCATCAAAATAGCAATACTCATTTTTAAAATGCTTCTTAGAAACAAATTTTATATTGCACCTTTGCATCACTCAAAGGTTTTGATTTACATATATATAATGTATTACAGAATCAGGCTTCTGTATTATATTCAGGAAAGCTACTGAAAATATTGAAAATGTAAAGACAATCTTGGATAAAACTGAATCACAAACTATGATTAAATACTGTCAAAAAGAATATGCTACCCATTTATTTTTGTGATCTTTCATCATTGAATGTTATATTATTACTTGAATTTAGGACAGCTGGAGCATTTGCATTTAGGGTTTCAAGATGAAGTGCTCTACAGTGAGTGGACATCAAACATGTCTGGAAATGTTTACTAAAATTTACTAGAAATCAGAGGACATTGTGGCACCTCTTTATTTTAACAATATGCCATAAAACCTAGTAGCCTTCATAACCATAACCAAGGAATCAATAAACTAGGAATGAAATTAAATTGTGTTTGTGTCTATGATTGCAGCCAAGGGAAAGAATAACAGATTCATGATAAAACCAGCTTTTAATGTGTAGTTCTATTTGAAGACATAACTAAATTTTTTAAAAATAAATTTTTCCAGTGTAAATTGTGTGTTTGATTACCTGTGTGTATGGGCATGCAGTATGCTTATGTGTATACATGCTTGTGTACATGTATGTGTACATTGTACACTGAAGTAATACAAAATGTATCAAAAATATCATTGGATGATATTACATTTTCACTAATTATGGAATCCAGATTACGTGGATTATGAAATCTAGTACATGTCCAATATTATGACATCCAATACTGAATGCCATTATAGGACTATTATAGTGACTATTTTATTGTCTTTGGCATTCATATTGAGATTGCATATTAATATAACTTCATAAAAATGTCACCCTGCCTGCTATGTTTAGTCAATCAGCATGCAAGGTGAATGTAAAAATAGACAAGTAGCATTGCTTTTAAATATGGCTCTTGTAGGTTCTAGGAAACATATTGTGCATGTAGTCAGTATATTGTCTAGTGTGCATGTAGTGACCAACCTTTTTAAAGTTGAAAACATTTTTTTTTGAGATATCACTTCATTTGTTAGCGTAGCATTCATAATATGTGTATGAATGTCAGAAAACCAAAGCCAATTCAGCCACAGAATTATGGCACCAAGTATAGCTTTCATTAAATTAGTAGAGTTATGACAGAATATGTTCTGGAGATCCACATTCATGTTTTGTATGTTTTCCAAAGAATAAGTGATGCGATTTCATGTGTTTATCTAAAAACCCAAACCATCTGCCATAATGTGTTTATCATTTGTGAACTGTCACCTAAAATGGTGAACAGTTGGCAGAATTTAGTTATGCTATAGCCTAAGAGAATTGTAAAAATGATCATAATGTGCATTCACTGTGTGGCAGTCCAGTGAGCTTTTGTTGTGTGCAGCTGGCATTTACTTACTATGTACAGTGCCGTGACAAATATGTGCCCCATTCATGATTTCCTCTATTATTGTGTAGTGAGACTTCAGGTCAGGTTTATTCAGAACAACTGAGTTCAACAACCAATCAGAATTCTGTAGAGGCCAACTTCACGATAACATAACATAGGCGTGACAATGGTTTGAAAATAATGGGTCTATTTATTGGCTAAAAAATCTATTTATTGGCTACGATAATGAATACATGAATAAGCAAATTGAAAACAATACTTTGAATAACACGAGGAATACTAAACTACGATTTGTAATCAGAGGAAATTATAATTATGCGATGGCTAAATATAGAAGTTAACCATGCTACCACTTAACGAATGCTAATTTTTTTGTTATGAGTAGGTGACATGCTACTCTATATTACATGGATAGTTCATTTATGTATATGTGTGGAACACCAAGACTGTATTCATAAATTCATGAATTGCGACCAACTTCATTACTAACATAAATGATGTGAATACCAAAATTATTTGCCTCTCTATTAATGACATATCGAACTGCTAATTAGATAATTATATTAGGTCAAAAGACACATCCATCCAGACATTAATTGCTATAGTTAACACAGGTGAGTTTTGACTGAATGTAATTATTAAATTATATACTTATATATCAGTATACACACTGCAGTGATTACATGCTGATTCGAGAAATGATTTACAATTCGAAACTTGTGCAAAGTCATTGTTAGTCAATTAACAGAATAATTCATAAAAGCTGTTGAGGGATGGTAAATTGAATTATTGGTAATTTCATCATTGTTTCAGTCTCTTAAATGACAATTTTGTCATTTGTTGACAATGTTGGCAACTGTTTGATGCACAGCCAGTCATTTAAATTAATTGGGGCAAAATATAAATTAAATATTTATTGTTAGAGCATCAAGTTGCACAGCCTTTGTAAATACCAATTTAATGGAAGAACAGTTCTTGATTTAACCAAGGACAGCAGTTATAGAGACACAGAGAATAACACAACATACAGTGTATTTATTTGTTTTCAATGCTACAAAATATATTTTTATGCAAATACTGAAAAACTGTCTGTTAACATGTACATTTATAGAAGATGATCTGTGTGAGATGAAATGTTTATTGGTCCACCTGCCTAGACATTCAAAATGTATATTCTATATATTTTTTGTGAGGTTTAAGAACAGCTTTTTAGGTCAGTCATCTGACTGGGTTTTTCTGACAGGCTTGCAGATTTTAAAAGCTTGCAATTTTAATAATATTTGCCAAAGGTAATGGACATAGCTATATCACCAGCATTGCAGTGGTATGCTTTGTGACTACTAAATTACTAAACCTTTAGCAATACAGCCTTTCTACTCGCTTTTCTCCCATTAAAATGAGAAGCTGTAAACAAGGGTTTTCAATTGAAAATGCAATGGTTTAACTTATGAATGTTGTTTTCTTTAGGAAGACACATAGGAGGTGATGTAAGAGAAACTATAAATGTGTAATGCTAACTACAGCCTCTTTCAGTCGTTCATATTCAATTCACCTTCAGTGAGTTTTAACCTACTGGACATTCATGAATAATGCAAGATCATCTTGGCATGGAAAAACACTTGTCTAGATAACACAGGACATGTCAAGTGAGGTCAAAAGGAGAGCAGGAATAAGCTGAAGTGTTCAGTGAGACATGGGATCATAATCAACTAGCACTATGTAGTAGGATTTGTCTTTACCATGGGTAATAAACATGTAAAATAAAACTTTTTGCACTCAAATGTTTACTGAATGTTTATGAATGCTTTAGTGCTTCAGTCTGGTCCAGGCATTTCAAAGCACACAGCAGAAGAGGGCAGCCTACAAATGGAGCTTTCTCTTGCTTAGGCCTGGGCGTCTAACGCAGAAGGGACAGCCAGCACTAACTGGAGTGCACTAACGGGGTCTTCAGAAAAAGCAGGCCTGTCAGGGAGGGTTGCTGTGGTTGCCACACACGTCACAAAGAAAGGGCACACACCCATTCTGTGGCTGTCAGAAGCTGGCTCCCTAACCTCGCTTTAATTATGAAAACAATCTCTCTCATTTCCTGCCTTTTTTTAAAGCTTTTATTTAATGATGATTGATTGTGCATTTCAAGGAAACAAATGAGGCCATTTTTTTTTTTTTCAGTGTGCTTGAAGACTAGCTTAATAACACTTAAAAGCAAATGATAATTTACAGTAGGGGAAAGGAAATGTACACTAATATTTTAGTCACTCCATGCTTCATTTATTTGAAGTAATAAGGGAAATGAAACATTATCATAAAAACAGGTCACAGAAGAAGTGGAAAAGTGTAGTCCCCAAACCATCCTATCTCATACTGGCATGTCAGTGTGATTTAGACAGATGAAAATGGATGTAGAAGCAGGTGTAATCACAGCTTCTTTCTCCGGCAGGAAGAGAGAGCAGTGTTTTAGCCATACTCTGTTGGCAGCCATGCATAACATGAAGGATGGATGTGCTTGCCCAATACAGGTTTGTGGTTAATGGTTGGTTGAAGTCACTGCAGGAGTCATGCTTCAGAGTAATCGCACAGCAAGGAGTAATTGAAGAACAATGGTTGACAGAAAAGGGTGGGGGAATGGTGTAGACACCTGAAAGCACTTCTCTAGACTCCAACTGCTAATGTAATTTGAAATTTCCTCTTGCTAGATTTTGTGTGTTTCTTTTATTTGTTTGTTCCAGCATGGAGGTCAGATGTGAAAGATTCCTAAGAGATGTGAGGTTGTATATACTGATATCCAGCACTAGGATAAGGTCAAACTACAAGACATCATTTCCCAGCTATACTATTAATTTAAAAAACCATAAAGATTACTCACAATAATATTTAATTGCATTAAAATGTGTACATTTAGAAATGCATATACAGTGCCCTCCAAAAGTATGGGAACAGTAGATTGAAAGTTGTTATTTTTGATAAGCAATTGAGACACTTGAATTTGAAATTTAGAGTTGAATATGAGACAAAAGTAAAGACAATCATCTTTTAATTTATGGTATTTAAATGAATATATGTTTTACAACATTTATTTTTTTTTACAAACAGCTGTTTCTGTAAAATGGTGAAACATATACACATGTAAATGCCATAAAATAAAAGCTGACTGTCTGTAATTTTGTTTTTCAATATTTACTTGCCCTTTCAACAATCCTTAATGATTTACAAATGAACCTTTGATGTACACTATTTAGAATAAGTATTTGCAAGGACTGATTGTTTTTCATTGAAGGGGTCCTTTTCCTTTTTACAAATGTGCAATGAACACACACATGCATTCACACACATGCACACGTACACACACACACACAAGAGCACGTACACACATATGCACGCACGCATGCACACACACACAAACAGGGAGCGGAAAGCAGCATCTAGCAAAACACACCTTTTAATTTTACTGTCTTACGTTCTTACTCTGAGGAAAATGATTTGTGGACAGATCCACATTGTTTACTGCAAGAGCTTTCATTTCTAATTATCAGACACCAAACTTCATCTTCTTTATCTTCAGGAGGAAAGCCAGACCATTCATGCATCACAGCCTTTTCTCCCCGCGAGCTATTTCTTCCTCACACTAGCTTAATATTGACTTGAATGAGAAATGCAAAGCTGCTGTAAATGGCCAAATGCCTAACATGGCCACTTTCAATTTCACAGCTATAAGCCCTTGAGTTATCAAGGCTAAACAAACCGCAATCTGCACAACACGATCTTCTTTAAATGAGCACTACCAATCTACCAAAGGGAGACCAAGACACTATTTTGATCAGGAAGCTGCCTCTAAGTAACTCTTTTTCGTCAATAAAGCATTTCCAAGGTTAATGCATTTCTTTCCTGGAGCTCTTTGGGAAATGATTGAGATAATTATTGCTTTTCACAAAGGATGTTTACCTTTAGGCTTATCTCAAGCAAGGTCAATAAAATATTTCAGGCAGGCCAGAATTCTTTTGCCTGCTGTGAACTTTTCAGTCTTATAGAGGTGAGAGACTCATGTCAACGTGTCTCTCAATTTAATTCTATTAAGCATGGGTTCAAACACCAAATTAAAATGCAAATTACAACCAGAGGAAAAAAAAGAAGAAAAGGGGAAATGTGTGATAAGGCATATTTTCTTCCCTTTTACCATTTTCTGTGTGGCAGCTTGCTGAAAAACATCCATTCTTCTCCTTTAATATGCAAGTTTGCCAAACAACAAAGTCAACTTAAATTGAAAGGCTTCATAGCACTTTACACGGACATTATCTCTCTAAGAGTCCAAAAAGCATTCATATTGGAATCCGCAAGGTTTCTCAAGCTGGGTTCCTTGCTGATTTTAGACTGCAGTCGCAGATGATTTGCGTGCAGGACAGCAGTTTTGCAGGTAGAGATAATGCCATGGGCATGTAAACACTTCTGTCATTCCAAAGGGTAGTCTTGACACATTCTGCTACACACTATAAATTGGAAAGGAGCCAATTTTGCATATATTTCTGCTTTTCTTATTTTTATTCTGTATTAACTTGCTTGAAGTGAAGAAATCTCTCTCATATACGTTCAAGAAGGCGCCTTTGCACAATATTAACGTAAAGGCATGAAAGCCACTTTTATGCATCAGCTAATGCATGTTTATCTGGCTGTGTAGTGTAGATTTATTCTAAGACTTGCCAATAATCTGACACTGAAAATGTGTCTTACCTTTCAGTTCCCTGATAGTACTGGTCAATTTCAGTTCCTTTTTTTATTAGATTTGCGTCTTAAAGCAAATGTAACCTTTCCCCACTTAAATACTGATACATTTTATTTCAGGAATGATATCATGTTGTGACTATGCTACTCATAAGTAGCACAGTAATTATATTTTAATAAAATATTTTTTGTTGTCAATATATATTAACTTATTATCCAGCAGTCACACCACTCTGTACCCTTCCATGCTTAACATGATCAGGTGTGGGCTTGGTTTGTAGATTTGAGACTTCTTGCAGCTGGAAAAGGTGTTGCTGGGTCAGTTGGGGCACTCTTCCCTCTGGACCAAACAGAAATCCGATGGGCAAGTACAGCGATTTTTGCGCATTATGCAGCAGAAGGTTCTGTCTTGAAACCTTGGGTTTCCTATTCATTTTCACGAGAATTTCTAGTTGTGAAAAACCTATAACCAAGCGATGCTTATTACCCATGTTCCTGCCGTTTCCTACATATAGTCAAAAATAATTTTTGTTGTTTATCCATGATCAATTTAATCAGTAGTAAGTTGTTTTAGAAAATCATGTGATTGTCTTGTGAATAACATTGTGCTCGCTCTCAGCTATTGAGGTTCCCCTGATATTCCAGGTGTTTCTTTTGATGCTCATTTGGTTGTAGTAAAATGGCATACATTGTATATTTCAAAATGAATTATCGAACTAGTAGATATTGTTACACTCAGTTTCAAATCATTTTTCTGGATATCATTAGTCTCTCCATTTTTAACTTTGTTGATGCATCCCTTTAACTGCATAGTAATATTTTCTATCTAATCCTTGATTTTTAGGTCACATATGTGGTGATATATGTGATTAGAGTGCTTGAGATTCTGAGATTACAGTACAATAGCTCTTTGAAGATAAAGGGTGAACCACTAATTTCATGGCTTTAAAGTGAAGCTTTACATGCTGAAACATGATGAGAACATCGCAGAGCATATGCTTGGCATTTCAGGGATGCCTTCAGAGAGAAAAGCTATAATGCATAGTTACAGTATGAACATTCTCCTAGTTGTATTAGGCTCTATAATCTTATACATGGCCAGATTTTTAATGGAGGAAATCTGGGCACTTGACCAAAAGAGAAGGGGAAACATTTATTTTCTCAGAGATATAAAGCTCCAAATAAATCATGCTGGTAGCTCATAAATGGACAGGCCTACTGTGGTTGCTGATACTTGTGAGCAGCATTCTTCAGCTAAGGGCTTTTCTAAGCCTTGTGGGGAACAAGGGACAGCTGTGGTTGAAGCCTGACTAAGCACCAAAGACTCCTTGCCTATGCCCTGAAGGGGATAGCTGTCACCTCAGGACTTCAGGGACCTCGGGGGCCTCTGTCACAGCAGGGAGGGGTTGCAGAAGAGGTCACCTACCCAGGTTTCTCTTAGCCTTTTCCCGCAACCCCAACCCCTTCAAAGCTTAAATTACCTTGCCAACTCTTGTCAAATTAGCTTGGTATAAACTGTCCGCAAGCTTTCCAGAGGGGCTTCTAAAGCAGGCTGCAAGTCGGGAATGAAGCTCTGAATATTTACTCTGGGTAAAGCATTATGTAATTGTGTTTTTAGGGCACCCTCCACTTTCAGCGCTCCCAGCTCTGTTGTCTAAATTTGGATTTTGTGACACATTTTATCAGAGAGGAGGTCTGTCTGCCTGGAGCACTGGGACACTTTGGTCTCTGGTCCCATCAAGAGTTTGTATAATTATACCAGCCACAATAAAGCTCCATGAATAAAGATTTAATATTTATCTTCAAAACAACCTGTTTTGTGCTGATAAGGATGCAGTTGGGCCTTTTTTAATTTAATTAAATTTTATGAAATTTTATACACAGAATAAATAACACAGGTTGTATATCTCAGCGAATATTTATATTCCCTGCCAAAAAATGCAGGAAACTGCAGAGCAATTTCAGTCATGTTACAGCTCCTCTACAACCTCTGTTCTACATATCGAATGTTGTTCTTTATGATTGCGCATGTTTCAGAAAGGAGTGAATGTGAGAATCAGTAAGACAACCGTTTGACGTCAAGTTAGGCTGTTGATTGCTCTGCATTGCTTTGGGGACTGAGGGGGACGGTGCTGACTTCTTATCCAGCAAGAGGTTCAGCAGGGGGGAAAAACAGCAAGAGCTCAACTCTGAGAGCACTCCCTAACCTCCCCATCAGCAACCACACACCCTGCCTGCACTTTGGACCAGTCCATTCTCAGATGTGCTGATTTCCATTACTGAAATACTGACCTTTTTAGCTCCACTCAAAAAGTGAAATGCTGTATTATCTTAGCTCCTTGGCCATCCCAAGGACAATTATCAACACACCATGTGAATAGGAAGGGGTTAAATAGACGGCTGGTTAGCTGCCCACATATAAAATGAGAATAAAAAGTACACTTGCGTGAATGTAGGCCAGTCCACTCCCTGAGGCCTGTGTCCCCTCTTGGCTTTGCATCTTTAAGAATTCTGTGAAGAATTTTTCTTGTGCAGAAAATTAAAAATATATATAACTTGTAAGGGCACACTTTATCCTGTTCATGCATGGTGTTCTCTCTCTCTCTCTCTCTCTCTCTCTCTCTCTCTCTCTCACTCACTCACTCTCAGCACATGTGCCTATTGATTCAATTCGACTCTGGGATTCTGATATTCACATGTCCTTATCCACGCATATACCCACCCTCTCAGACTAAAAACAGCAAAAATGAATGCAAGCAATGCCTGAAAATTCAAATCAGGCTGAGTAGAAATTAATAAAACTTCTAATAGTGCCACAGCAGAATACCCTTAATGAGGACTTATGGGGTATTTTCAAGGAAAGTGACCTCGTTGACTTGAATGCCATCTGACACCAATCTGTCCAGCCATCTGACACAGGTGTACACCCCACTGAAGCAGAAGGCTTCGCATACCCTTAGGACTAGGATGTAAACCCAGCCCCCACAGGGAACTCTGAGACCCTTACTGATGATGAAAAATCTAAGAGTGAGCCCCAGGCACCGTTGACCTCAGACACGCGCTCAAACTGTATGCACCCACTGCTCCTGGAAATACACAAATGGGTGAAAAAACTGCATTTCCCATCAGCTTGCCACTGGCCTGAACCTGCTGATGAAAACTGTATTTTGCTGCATCACGCCGAGCACCAGCGAACCTCCTTGCGCTTATCTCACTGGGCGAGAGACATATTCAAGAAAAAACACATCAAACAGGCCCTCCCTGCTGCAGTTTCCTTTTGTTTCTTCCAGCTAGTGTGGCTAGGGGAGTAGGGTACAAGCACATCAGCACATTCCCTTGTGTGTTTGAGCATGTACTCTGACATCTAATATAAAGCATTCATTTCTACAGGACTGGCATTTGTGCTGACCGTGTCCTTCACAAGGGCTTCAGATAAAGCTTTCTGACACAGTTCTAGAAAATACTGCTCGATTGTGCTCTGCACATTAACATTCATGCTTTTCACAGTGTGGCCCAGGAGAAGAGTGATTCAGAGACACTGGGCCTCAGATGGTGGGAGGACGTCTAATTTGTTTTGCAAGCACGTAGATTATTTCTGATGATTCTTTGAAGACACCAAGCCCTTGATTGGACAACAGTATTTTTAATACTGGTGTTTGTGATTACTCAAGAAGACTTAAATAATTAACTTCAAAACTTACAAACTAAGCAAGATAAAACCGCCAGGCTTTTAAATTTTAAATTGCACCATTCTCCCAAGAGAAATGAAAATTGTGCAGTCATAACAAACAAACATTACGTAGCCTTGGATAATACTCGGGTAAATATAGCAACTAGATGCTGACATTGACACTGGCATAAGAGGTCATAAACCAAAGACAACTCATAACAAAATACTGCTGTGATACATGCAAAGCACTATGCCACTAGTGACATGGCATATACGTCCAACTTTTATTGACTTCTCCCTGCCACACTCTGGGATGAACCAGAGGCAAGTAGCAGGGGAATGACTGAAATTAGGGGTACCCCTATTGACAGTAGATCAGTGGACCCTTGTTTTGTCATTTATGACTACAATACATACTGCACTTTTTCAGGACTGACACAAGGCTGTCTGGTAGCATTGGGCAAGAAGCCAGTGCGGTTAAATGTGAAATAGAATGGGATAAAAGTAAAGATGAGGGGAGTTATAGCTGATAGAAGGGCTGACTGAATATGATCCTGCTGTGTTTCTGTGATTTGTGAAGAAAACAGAGGTCAGCGGTTGTGTTGAGTGAAACTAGCAGAACAAGGCAGTCCATCATTCAAGGATTCTGCTGGTGAAACCTGGTGAAAGGCTATGTAGCTTGAAGAAAGGAGCAGAGAAGAGTTTCAAATCAAAATTTTTAATGTATGTCTATAAATGGGGGGGGGGGTTTCAGTAAAAAATTGACTTCCTGAGAATTGTTTGTTCTGTTTATTAAAATGTATGGTAACTATTAACTGGTTATTACATTGTGCTGTCAAGACAGAGTTCACATTACAGGCAATTGTGCTGTGTTTGTGTTTGTGTTTGTGTTTGAAAACCTTCACCTTCAGGCAGTGGCACACTTGAGCCTGCAGCCTCTTTATGTCTATCCTCTTTCACAGCTGGGCCTGCTGCTTCTCCCTATGCATACTTAGCCCTTGGACAACCACATTAATTGCACTGAATGTAATATGTAATTGAAAATAGTGCTATATTTTCTTTGTAACACATTAAAGCTTCTATAGCTATGTAAATTTATTTATTTTTACTTTGGCCGTGTCTCCAGATAGAAATTTTTTGCGTTAAGTTGTACCAGGGACACACAGAAAATGAACAAAATGAGAAAACAACCTATAGACTACAACATGTTTTGTGCAGTAATCATCTCCTTTAAAAACACACATTTATGTTTGTATGTATCAGAATTTGGTGGATAATATAATCGCATACAAATTCTAAACATACAGTGGTTTACACAGAGCATTTTTACTTGAGATGTGGAACTTGATCTGGAGTACATTGACTTTGTGATCAAAGTGATCATATTGAATTTCTTAAATTAAGCATTTTTAACTGTCACAGTCAGCACTGGATTCAAAGCTAGAACAGTGCCTCAACAGAACAATTTTTATTGTAAACAGCACACATTTGCTTCCTCCCCCCCCACCAACCCCCTGAACCACCACGCCCATGCTATCCTTTCTGTCATGCCATGAAGTAACAGCCATTGTCTCTGAACAAATCTCCTCCAGTGGAGAGTAGTTATGTTTTACCTCACTATATTGCCCCATGCTGTCTGCCATCTGCCAGCCCCCTAAGCAGTAAAAAGGATTGTATTTTACCACAATGCAGTGAGAACTGGCACAAATGGAGGCTTGTTATTTCAGTAGTGAGAAAAAAAAAACTGATGGATGATATAAACTAACACAAACAGAAATGCAGGACTCACCAATGAATGCAGCCGACTGGGCAAGAGGTAGCGAAGAGACTTATTATCTGACAGGTAGTGAGGCACTGAAAATACTGTTTGTATCTTTGAAAGCTCTGGCAGATCATATCATGGACTAATGTATTTATTTTAAACAAGGATGGGCAAATGACAGAATTAAGAGGCATACAGAACAAAATCCTTTTATAACACTGACTCATCACCAGCTGACTGCATAACAATGAAGCACTACATCATGTAACATTAGGTAATGTAGAGAACTAATTTGTCTATGTCTGCACGTCTAGTATTTTTTAATTGTTCATTAACGATGTGATTGCAAATAACATTTTGGACTGCAAGATACTGCTGGCTGGTTTACTGTATGCATATCCATATGTGAGATAAGAAAAACAGGTGAGAGGTCACAAGCTGTAAAAGAAGACAGCAAAGTTTTTTTAGGCAAAATTTGCAATGTGATAAACTGGTCCTGTACATTAAATAACAGAAATTTATGTCAAGGAATTATTGGGATAGGCCTATATATGATCGACACATAACTTAACCATTCTTCATGTACTTCTCCCTTTTTCTCTCCAGCTTGGAAGACCCAATCATGATTGTGCTGTAACACTCTTCGCAACCTCTGTTGTCGATTAGGGAGAGCTCAGACAAGCTTATCTGTCACTTAACCCCCTCAGGTGAATTGCACGTACAGTTTGTGGAAACTTTTACTCGTCTCACATTGTGGGCAGTTGATCATTATCACTGACACCCCCACATATAAAGGAAGGAGGGGATCATTCCAGGTTACTGTACTTTTTGGCTTTTTTCCCCTATGTCTCTCTATCATTCACTCCCTAGACACAAGCTATTACACAAAAATGAAAGCTACCTGCCATGTCTGTCCAGACCACGGCCTCATAGTGGGCCATGACCAAGATGACCAGTCTTTCAGGGTTGAAGGAACCAATCAAATCCACTCCAAACCATCCACTGGGATATGATGAGGAAAAAGCCTTTTACTGTTGGAATTCACCACAGAAGAGCGGTTTGACTTTATTCACCTTAATTCCATTAGGAATACAGTTATGCCCCAAGGGTTGATGGGGGGTATAGAGTAAATACCCTTAGATCATAATGAAACTGACAGCACAGGCATCATGAAGGGTTTCTGGAGCTTAAACATCAGGCCTAAAACTGCACAGTTCCAGAGAGATTTTCTGTAATACGAAGTGCAAGATCATCCTAATGAATTAAATCTGACCTCTTCTGCAGTACTGCATGTATACAGATTCTGAATCTCTCTGTAATTCTGCCATCAGCCCTCACACATAGTGCCGTGCTTCTGACAGTGTGTACCCCAAGAACCAAAATAACTAAAGGAACACCAATCTGGTCCGTCTTGATATTGGAAAGCAGGGCAAATTTTATTATTAACTTGGAATTTTAAATTATTATCATAAACTCAAAATATAAAATCATAACTGCATATCAGAGGCTACCAGGCCAAACAGTCCTGAGTACTGAAGGCTTCCAGAGCCCGTGACTGTAAAACCGGCTGTAGCTGCTAATTGAGGTCGGTAGCTGGCACAAGCCTGAGGCGCCTGATACAAAATGCCCAAAAAATCTGCAAGTAACTCGGTGCTTGAGGAAGACCAAAGTCTCACCATGTCAGAGGTAAAGGGACTATCAGAACAGCAGAAGGATTTTTTTAAAAAGAATTAGTAGAACAGAAGCAAAAGAATTTCAAGACATTTTTGCAAATGCTCATGAACTCTACCAGCACTCAGACTGACAACCTGGTTAAGGACATAACGCATACAAATCTCACGCAATAATATTGAGATTGATAGCGCCTTGGCCCCTGACAATAAGAATGATAGCTGGGCTGATACAGAAAGTAAAGTGAAGAAGATCCTCGAGAACCACCTTAAACTCGATCCAGGGTTGGGGTGGATAGAGCGCACTGAACTGCAGTGTTCAGTGAGCGTTCCAGACCGGTGGTGGTGAAACTCCTCAGATTTAAGGACATGGACGAGATCCTCAAAAAAGTTCTTTAGAAGGTATCTAAAGATCTTCAGTATCGATGACATTTCTGAAAAAATGAGACTCAGGAGGAAATAACTGTTCCCTCAATTTCAGGTATGATCAGTTTATTGTACATCCTCCCTCACACACCTGCACAAGTTCCATCATGGAAGGAACTGAAAATGAAGTTGCCAGGAACACACACGCACACACAAACACACACACACGCGCACACACACACACATACAGTACACATACATGCACGCATACACACACATAAATACTGTTTCCATGGTATTATGATTTTAACACTCTGTCAGGTACTATGTGCTTTACATAGCTGTATCTCTCAATCTACCCAGGAAAGGGCTTAGAATAGACCATAACACACGCAGCTTAAGAAATAAAGTACAAGAAATAAGTGAACTGCTGCATTCTAACAATATACATATATTACCCGAAACTCATTTATATCCCTCATTTGAGGACTCAGAGGTGGCTATACAAGACTACAATCTGTACAGGAAAGACAGAAATGGTCATGGAGGAGGTGTGGGAGTAGAAATTCAGAATCATATTCCCACAAAGCAGAGAAATGTTCTCATAGATAATGAAATAGAAGCTGAACTTTGGTTTAAAGTTCAGCTACTTTATTTAAATCCTTTGTTAGCAGGCTACTGTTATAGGCCACCAAGTACCAATGATCCATGCTTGAATGATATGTAATATGCTGCTTAAAGTTTCATAGTGTGACAAAGAGCTATATTTTTCTGAAATCTGAATATAGACAGGGTCTCAAAGGTTAGTCCTTTAAAAATCAAACTTCTTAATGTCGCCAATGCATGCACAGATAGTAGATACAGCTACAAGAGTCTATACTCACATTATTGGTGCTACCTCAGCCACATGTATTGATTGTATTTTTTGCCAATGTTGTTGAATTGTGCACAAAGACTGTATCTATCCTGCTTGGTTTCAGTAATCACAATGTAGCCACATCATCAAGCCAAAATCCATTAAGCTGCCCTAAAGGATGTCTATAAGAGATCATACAAAACTTTTTGCCAGGATTCCTTTACTGATGATGTTAAAAGGGCACACTGGTTTAAATGTGTGTGTACATGATGACCCTAGGGCCCTTGCCATATTTATAGATGTACTGTATGTAGTTGTACTTTGTTTTCTGTTCTTTCTGTTCTGTTCAGCAGCTGATGGAGATCCAAATAAACAATAAACAATTACAGAACATGAAAGAATTAGGCATGTTTATTTTATTACAGAACTCCACAAAAGCAGCAATAATCATAATCCAAAATATTTCCCCTTCTTAAAGATAGTCAGTGAATGATCCGAAGGGTGCCCCAATTTGTGGTCGCACTGTCATAGAATGGATGCCTCAAATTGGGTCCAAAATCATCTCCCTTCTCAGTCACACAATTGTATACTGTTTCTTTGGTTCTAATTTGGAATGTCCTACAGCATTCATAGGCTTGACCCATCACTCCAATCTCCTCCATCAGCTTAGGAGAGAGATGAGCCCACGCCTCCTACAGAGCTCAGGCTGCCAGAAACTGCTTCTTTTTTTTTTTTACTCCATCATCCTCAAGCCGAGCTGTGCGGTTATTTGTGTCTGTGGAGCCATAGCTGTCTCCCTGGGAGACACTATAGCCAATTGTGCGCTGCCTTGAGGGTCTGTCAGTCACGGTCAACACTAGCACAGCCAAGATCTGAAACCTGAGCTTAAGAAGTACCCAAGTTCTTTAGCAGGACAAGTTCTTTAGCGGGACGTGCCACTCAGCAGTCCCAGTGACAGGTTTGTTGCTGCAGTTGTTGTCATGAAATGGATCCGTTTTTTTCAGTGAATAGGTAAGTTGTTTGTGTGGGAGTAGATGAGTACTTGTTAGACAGAAAGTGCAAAAAAAAAAATTATACTTTGCCTCTGGAGCCCCCTACAGTCTGATTATCTGATGCATGTTTTCTGCCGCTGCTCCCCTGAAGTTAACGAAACGGCACAGGCGTGATGGCTGCTATCCTGTCATACGGCCAACCGCAAAAATCTTGTGGGCAATGCACCTGCTCTCTGTTGCCATGCTCTCAAATCACTAACTATATCGAGAGGGCAATTATTTACTGCGGAACACTATGAAATCATTTTGACGCAAGCTAGAATAATACTTGGCTGGTCTCTGACTGATTGTCTGCACCTGGTGCCGTGGCGGTTAATTAATGCAGCCTCTCGTGGGTGAGCTGTTGATAGCTCGCATACAGGTGTCACACGTTTTAGCAACAATGATGGAAGCCTCTCACTCAAAAATAGCTCCGGTAAACTCTCAGAGGGCATTTTGCTCACACAGATGGGGTGCATTGGATCCCCGCTGGACTCATGAAAAGAGTATGTGTGCCTCTCCATGATGTCACATAGAGATTTATTATAGACTTATGAGTAAATTCTTACACAGTACACTTACAGATTTCTACACCCTTACAGAATTTCTACACAGTAAAATGTTCAGTATTAAATAAAACATAACAGCAATTGTATAACGCATGTTCCTCTTCCTGTTGATCAGTTGTGTTCCAGAAGGTTTTTTATATTGTTCAACTATTGGGTCTAAAGCAGGACATTTCTCTTATCTCCATTTCCTTAATCTCCGTTCTTTCCAGTTTTTGATCTCTCTCATCAATTCCATCAGTGCATATCAACAGAGAGAGTTAAAATATGCTGAATATCATTACTTTCCCTATTTCCACTCTTACTTGAAATGCAGATCTTACTTGTGATTAATGTATCATCCAGACCTATGTTCAAACCCCAGGAACTAAAAAATGTAATGTAATATATACAAACACATGGTGATGCATGTACCTGCAATAAAATAAACATTGCATCATAATAGTCTGTTAACTCCACAAATCCATTTTAACACTTTACATGGTGAACAGGGTAGGAAACTAGACTTCTAACCACAAGGATTTTATGTTTGAATCCCAGGCGAACCTGACATGAGATTAGCCTGGACTTCTTTTGTTAATATTCCATGGTAGAAGCGAACAGCATGTAAAGTGTGAACTACATTGTTCACCCTGGATAAGGGAGTTTGTAAAGCAAGCTAATGAATGAAGTGGTGAGCAGGAGACGGGGACCGGAGAGAAGGCGACGCTGAGGTTAAGGTGCCAAAGAGCAGACGGCCAATCTCCACTCTCTGCCTCCAGAAGAGGGAGACCCAACAGCTGCTCCTTTGGCAGTGAGCGAAGGGGAATTCATTTACTTTCTCAGGGACCCTCATGGTGCTCACAGTGGGTCTGGTTCTCTATTCATTTTACATTTTGTGTCCGGGTTCTCCCTTGTCCAGTCCCTGTCTGTCTGCAGTGGCCCCTCTATTACTCATGGAGATCACCATGTCCCTTCAGCCTGATAACTGTCACAGTACACCTGGGCTGTGGTCTCCTTTTGAGTGATGACACCAGTTGAGGGCCACATCCCACCCTGGTAAGGAAGCATGTGGTGGTGAAAGCTGACAGGAATCCCTCAGAGCCATTGCTCATGCTAATGTAAAAATAATAGTAGTATATACTATACAAAACAAATTATTAAATCAATACTACTATGAGAAAGAAAAACCCTAAGGTGAAGATTTACCACCATTTTACATATGAAATCCTCACTGCCTGCTTTTTTTTGGTTTATTTCTTCTTCTTAATATTATTATTATTATTATTATTATTATTATTATTATTTGCCTCTACTCGATCACAGAAGTCTAACAATTAAAAACATAACTTTTCTCGTGCAAACAAGGGTAAGTTATTCCCACAATATATTCTCTCAAAGTTTAAGGCACTCATAACACTTGCTTCCAAAAGAGAAGACTTATACAACAATAGGAGAATGTTTCTGTGTTATTTATTTATTTATTTATCTTGGTTACTTATTATTTATCAATCATTTGGCATTATATGCATTTAACTATTCTCTTACATCATCCCTGTGCCTCCCACATTGCTGCTGCCACTGTGAAACCTTTGCCCATGAGCCAGTGACTGCTCCACAATGCAAGCCACACAGCATACTACAGGAGAACTAGTGGTAGTTTGAGATAAGGTGTTTTTCTCACTGATTATAACTGAAAACTTATCGATGCCTAAAAACCTAAATGTCTTCAGAACAGCTGAAGACTATCCTTTTTCTAGCAAAAAATATTTTGTTCTTACATTTCAGGAAACTCATCTAAAGTTAAAATACCTTTATATTAAAGTTTTCACTTTTTGTTCAGTGTTGGCTCTATGTGTCTTTAATTCAGATTTTAAATTTCTACAGACTTAGGACTATTCTCTCAGTAAAGGTTTCTCTCTGTTCAATCCTGAGAAAAAAATTGTAATTCCGAGGGACAAAACAAAGCCAGACCAAACCAGCAAATAACCAAATGCAATCACACCTAAAACAATTTACCATTGCGTTTTTCCCCTCTAATACCCATATATAATTTTATCATAAGCGCCTGTCATGTGAACAGAACAATGTGAGGACAGAACTGCCACTAATGACTGTTCATGCAAGCCTGCAAAGGTGCGATATTCTGCGTTTCTTTCAAATAATTATTTTGAAAGAAATGTTTTATTCAATTTTATGAATAAGAAAATACTGTGTGTGTGCTGGGATGGGGGGGGGGGGGGGGGTTGTGCATTCTGCTTTCATAAGACAACTCCATTTGATTGAGTACCCAGGGTAAGAATGGAAATTTAATTTGATAAAGCCAGCGGAGATACAATCCTTACTTTATCACAGTGACAGCTGATAGTCCGTGGCTACAGGGGAAAGCAATATGTTGACGCACTGGAATGAACACCTTGGATTAATAAAATAAATAAAATGGGATTATATGGGCTGAAGGCTGGATTCCATTTTATCGTTTCTGCATGTGGTGGGTATTTATTAAGTATTCATTGACTACATAATTCCTTATTTTGCACAAATGGCATTTCCATTTCCACTGAATATATTCATTAAAGAAGCAGTTTTTGTAGGCAAACCATAATTGACACCAGAGAGTTGATCAAAAAGTCTGTACATATGATATGAAACCAAAAAAAGAGCAGAAGGTTGGTGAAACAGGTATGCTGTAGTTTTAAATAATGAATCCCTGTTAAGCATATGAGCAAATAAAACCAACAGAGAAATTTTTATTGGAATGTATTTGAGAACGACAGGCTGGCTTATTCAATTTACAAATGTGCGCTCCTTATTAACCTCATATCCGAGAGACTCCCACTTCTCAATGTGTCTCGGCATCTGGAGGTTGTTCCCAGCTCCCGTTATTGAGTTTAGTGTGATCATTGTCAGATCATATAAATTAGTTACAAAAAATGGCCTTTTAAGTCTCGCAGATAACACAACGTTGACGAGAAAACAAAAGAAATGTAATGACATTTTCACTGCAGACAGTAGTGACTTATTGACAAATGTAGAGCAAACTCTAGCACCATAACATTCAGAGAATTTGATTTGCAGTCTGTTACACAGTAATATGCTGTTATTGTGAGTAATATTATGCTCTGACATTTCCATAGGGGGAAGCAGAGAAAACAATAACAGTGCTGTTAATATGAAAACATATTCAGCACTCCTATCTATATATATATATATATATATATATTTATACACAATGTATGTATACAAACATATTTACAAGCTTCATTTTTTTACTGAAGACAGTAAAAGTAAAAATGTGAAAGTATGAACGGTCTTCTGCAATACTTGTATGAAGTTTCAGAAGCCCCAACTAAGATTTGAACCTGAAATCTCCAAATTACAAGCAGAGTTCTTTATTCGCTGTGTCAACTGCCACCAAAGCATAATTAGAACAGACATTAGCAATAAAAATACACAAAGCAACAGCAGGCAAAACACATCACTGTTGCAGAGGGATCAAAGAAAATATTTGACAGGGGGAAAATAACATTAAATTTGCCTCCACCATGCGTGTTGTCCCTGTCATCGAACCAGCCTTTACATTTCAGTAATCAGGGGACCGCTAATTACCTGCCCAAAATGTCTGCTCTTATAAGATTACAATCCCTAAATGTAATCCTCAGGCAGTCTCGGTCTCATGGTAACTTTTTTTTTCCAAACTTGCTCATCATTAATATTCATTACACCTACCAACATAAATACCAAAATAAAGATGTTGTGACCTTTGAATTTTATTCATATATTCATTTTAACCACAATCGAGCCAAGCGCCTTTGCATGTCTGTTGAGTTTTAACACATGGCCTGGGACAACCCCATCCAGCCACACCACAAATGGATGACAAATTGTCTCAGTATGTCTCTCTCTGGATCCAGGCTGATAAGAGGCGGCTAGCTTCAGTTAGCTCATCCTCATACAATTCATCAGAGATGGAGATCAGCAGTAAAGCAGCGTCCTTCTTCTCAGCTGCATTTAACTTGTTAATCACGTTGAGGGCATGGACCATGAAATAAAACCCTTCCCTCTGAAAGCCTCTCACTCCATTGAACAAATATTTTGGGAAGAAGAAACCCCTCTTTTTATGAGATAGGTTTAGCTGTAATGTTCCCTAAAGAGTATTTTTGAATCTCAACATGAATCAAAGAATGAGAGTTATGAAGTGACTGATGGAAAATGCATTCTTGCATTAAAAATAAAAACCGATTAAAGTGTTTTAATCAAGTGTAAGAGAAAATGAACATGTGTAACAAACAATTAAACTTGATGTTACCTGGGATCACATTTTAAGTAAGTCACAATCAACATAAAAACAGAATGGGTAGCATGTGAAGCATGCAGGAATTTAATTTTTCCAGTGATAGGCTATAAAGAATTGGTCAAAGGAACTGGTCTGGTGATGAATTTGAACATTTGGTTATGTAGGCCAGTGTTGTAACTACTTATCAAATTGAGCGTGTCATTCCAAAAGTCAAATTAAGATTAGGAAATATGTTTCTGCCCTTTTTAATTTGTATAGTCAATGAACTGTGAACAGTTTATAATGAACACCTTTTGGAGTTGCATGGCTACCCTGGGATAGCAGCCACAAAAGTTGCTTGATGAACAGTTAAAGGAAACTAAAGTTCATCTGAACTGAAAAGAAACTTTCACACTTTAAGTCACATGCACACAGTAATTGGAAATTGCCACGCATTTTATGTGCAGCTGTACTAGCTGTCAGATAAGCTGAGGGCGGCCTTTCCATTGCATGTCGCCAAAATAACAGCTGCAAATATCAATAAGATGCACGGTTTTCATTTACTTTTTTACAGCAGTTAAAAGCAATGCTTATTGAATGTACAATTTCCCTGAGGAAATACACGTTTCCACCAAAACATATGTTAACCCCCAAAAATTTCCACATGCCCTTCAGTCTGGTATTAAATATTGACTATGCCAAATTAGGCCAGTAGCATCTCAAGATGGAGCATAATCAGCTACAATGGTACTCAGAGAGCTAGGGTTTTCAAACAGAGGTGTCTCTTCATGCAACAACAAATTTTCCTAAAATCATGTGTCCTAAGTGCCTATGGTGTCCTAAAATGATCAGTGCAAATGTCATTCTATGAATCTGGCCACCGTGCCATGAAGTGCAGGAGTTGGTATCCTTTGTCTGCTCATAGTGGTGACAGATAATCTTAGGTCTTAGTGGTTTCACAGGTGTAACAGAAGTAAAAGGTCTGCAAAACTAGTTACAAATCAACACGAAGTAGATGGGCTGTTGTACATTTAACACCACATCCAAAACTACTACCTCCGGCATAAGCACTGTCACAGTGAAATGACTCCAGGTGATGCCCTCTATCAGTGCAACTTGCAGCGATGAACGTTTTGGCCAGTTCAGCTGCCTCCCAGGAAGTGGCGGGACTGTTCTCTTTGATCCAGGTTCACATTTCAGGGCTGATGCCTCACAGGAATTGCTCCAGGATGATCTGCTTTGACTCTGAAAGGTCCACTGAAGGGGCTCGAGAGGAATGAGATGCTGCAGTTTCATGCATGCAATCGAACATGTGTTTTAATGTGTTTCTTGACATGTTTATTGACACATTTATTAATGAACAGAGCTGGAAGCAGGTGGATCTGGTGAACATCCTCATAGCATGTTTCTTGGTAAATTGATACAGTAGCTTTCAGTTTATTTGTTGAGAATATTGATAGACTACATTCGTTATTAAATGAACTTTAATTAACTTAATTAATTTGTAGTATGTATGTTTGCAGTGATAACACAAGAGCAGTAGCAACATTTTGATAGCTGTTGCCAGCAGTAGCAGTCTGTCCTAGACTGCCTCTGGAAGCAACGTCGGCTCAAGAACTGTTCGTCGAGAGTTTGATGAAAGGGGATTTCATAGCTGAAGAGCCGCACCCAAGCATTAGATCACCATGCACAATGCCAAGTGTTGGCTGGAGTGGTGAAAAGCACTCTGCCATTGGACTTGTTTTTGGTATGCAACTGGAACGTTGACATGTTCTCTGGAGTGATGAATCACGCTGTCTGGCAGTCTGACGGATGAACCTGGGATTGGTGGATGCCAGAAGAATGCTACCTGCCCAAATGCATAGTGCCAACTGTAAAGTTTGGTGTAGACGAGAGGAATAGTGGTCTGTTTTTCATGGTTTGGACTAAGCCCCTTAGTTCCAGTGAAGGGAAATCTTAATGCTCCTGGATACAATGACATTCTAGAGAATTGTGTGCTTCCAACTTTGTGGCTACAGTTTAGGAAGGTGCTTTCCTGTTCCAGCATGACAATGCAACCGTGCACAAGTGAGGTCCATAAAGAAATGGATTTTTGTTTGGTGTGGATGAACGTGACTGGCCTGCAAAGAGCCCTGACCTCAACTTCATCAAGCACCATTGGGATTAATTGAAATGCCGACTGCAAGCTAGGCCTAATTGCCCAATCAGTGCCCAACCACACTAATGCTCTTGTGGCTGCATGGAAGCAAATCCCCCCAGACATGTTCCAAAATCTAGTGGAAAGCCTTCCCTGGAGAGTGGAGGCTGTTAAAACAGCAAAGGGGGACCAACTCCATATTAATGCCCATGGTTTTGAAATGAGATGTTCAGCAAGCACATACTGTATGGGTGTGATGTTCAGGTGTCTGCATACTTTTGGCCATGTAGTGTATCAATTGCCATAGCTAGCCAAACTCAAGTCATATACAGACTTTGAGTTATAATTTAATGTTTAGTGTTTTGTTTAGGAGTTAGGGCTAGGTATTGCACACAAAACAACCATTTCTGCTTGCAGCCATCTATATTTAGCAGTTTTATCAATATTATAAAAAAGAATCAAGGGGATTGGCCTGATCACAGAATATCCCCTCTGGTCTCCTAAACGCTGTTCTCTTTCTTTTGTGGACAAGCACTGCGAACACTGACTTTGGTTTGAAATCTGCTGGTCTGTGACAGCCCAGGAGTGGTTTCAGATTTATTTACAATTTTCAAGAGACAGATTTCTAGTAATCATGGTACCACTGTGGTGAAAGAACACCAGATTGCTCAAAATACATTGGTCCATACTGTGCTGAGTGTCAATTTTTATTATGCCACTTGCCATCTAACAGTATGGTAAGTGGCATAGTAAGTGAAAAACTGTATTATTAAATCAGGATTTAAATTAGATTAAAGGTTAATGAATGCATTTACAGTTATTCCCGGTAACCAGTCCTCTATAAGACCAATGATCAAGAGTACAAAACTGTTAGTGGGTATCAGAGGTTTGGAGCAGATGGTCACTAAAAAGGGTAAATTGTCTGTGATTTATTTGTCATTCTCTCAAATCAAAAGCCAGTGAAAAGCCTAGGCAAATGAGAAATCATTCACGTGGTTATTTTATGCACATATGTGACGGGTGCTGGAGAAAAGGTCCGCAAGTCGCAAATCTTGAAATCGCGCTAGGAGGCATAAAAGGTTTTTTTAATTTTTTTTTACTGTTTTCCTTTTTTTCATATTACGAAAGTTAAAGTGTTGAAGAAGTCACTCAATAGAATAAACAACATTTTTAGGGTCACTAAATACTTATAATTTGTCAGCAAAGTCGGCTTGTTTTAGTGATTCTTACAGCCGGGTTTTGGAGGCGTGATGGGGGTGCAGTTTAATTAGCATGTTTGATTTCGTTGGCTATTGTCACTTTGTTTCGGTCAAGCCACCGCCCATAAATAAAGCCGTGTGGTAGTAGCCTATGTTTGTTTACTGTGTGAAGTTGCTAAAATGGCGGACGCTCAATCAGTAGGTGAGAGTATAAGCTTTCTAACGATGTATAACATGTCTAATTTAACTTTTGGAATAGCGTTTTATAGGTTAGCGTAACCGTACATTTTCTTACCATGGCATTCGCTCTATATGGTAGCATTAAAAGACGTTGCACCTAACGAAACGTTGTCAACGATTTTTCGTAATTCCTTGGAAAATACCATTATTATTGAGGACTTCTGGCCATAGCTAAGACATATGTTTGCTGATAGACCTATCTGACATCGTTTTCTGGAGCAAAACAGAAGCGGATATAACTGTCATTGATTTACTGTCTCTGTCTCCATCTACTGAACATAGATAAGATTTCATCATTGCTATGTAAGTATTACTGCTCAGAATAATTCGGTTATTACGTTATTTTAGAAATTGAGTGTCTTTAAATAGGTTAGTGGTATTATGTAATGTGGATATTTCACACTGTAATGTAAGCGTTAGTTAGTAGTGTAATGGTTTTTGTGACGCATACAACAGTGATGAGGAGAGTGTTGAAACATTGCCAAAACGTGGTGGACGGCTGAAAAATGTTTTTATATCGTCCCATTCCCATACAAGAAAACATAGGAGTGTACAGAGTATAGAAATAGGCTACATACAAGAGTTAATTATTGCACATTTAGGTACTGTGCAGCATTGTGTGACTATATGTTTGCATTATGTTTAAATTATATCTATGTTTCATCTTAAACCTTCATAAGGGGCTCATATGCTTTACAATGGACAAAAAGCATTATATTCTTTTTTGGAGAGATTTTGGATTTGTTTCTGGACCCTTAGCTATTTTAGACCAGTGTTAATAATTTAGACATTGTGGGTAGATTTGGAGATGCTGGGTACACTGCTTAGTTTTTGCTTCATAGATCTTTAGTAGTTCTACATATCCACCCTTAGATTTTATGAACTTGTGGTCAAGAAGTTTTTGATCCAGGACATGTATACTTTAACCCGCAATCTCCCAGTATTTCATTGCAAACTAAAAAAGGAGCAAATTCATTTTAGATTTTTTGCCTTGACCATTGCATTTGTGGCACTTTATTTCTTACAAAATTACGAATATAAAGTAATCTAAGCTAGTATTATAAATGGTACAAATGTATTGCTTCATTTAAGACATTTTCTAGTCTCTGTGGTATTCACATCTGGAGTTATAAAGCTTTAAATAGGGTAACCCCTAAATGGGCAAGGATTTACAGGTACTCTAGTGGGGGAGTGGTTGGGGTGGAGTTAACTAGCTATTGTTCCCACCCATTATCTCCCTGTGAGAAGTGTGAAAAGTTCAAGATCTTTCAAGGGGATTTTCTCTGCTACTTGATTTTAGGAGTACCAACATTCAAATAAGCATATCTTCTTCAACTATTGTCAGATTTCAATGCATGACACATCATTTGAAAGCTTATAATCTGCACTTTCGTAATCTGTAAAAAACTGAAAAATGACCTTGCTCTACTTGCGGACCAAAACACCAGCACCTGTCACATATAATAAAGTATAGTTATAAAGCTAAACCATGTAATTCAATGCTGAAGTTTAAGGTTCTTAATGGGGTTTTAATAGAGGCAAAATGAGTGATTTCTTTTGAACCTTTTGGACTGCGTGACAATGTGTAGAAATCCCTTATTCACCTCCTACACAACAATGTAATGTAGAATAAGTTGGCTGTTTTCCATTTTACTGCATAAGCATTTTAGCAGTCAGTAGGTTCCGTGGCCTCTCTCGATACAGCCTGACTTATCTGATTAACGTTTTATAATCCCTCAAAGAATGTGCAACGCTGCAGAACCCTTTCATCAGTGAGTTCAAACAAACGACAGACTCCTCAGCGAACACACTTCCACTTTGTCATTCTATCCAACTCTCATTGTAATTGACTAAAAATAACTTGCCAGATAGCGTAGGCAGCTTACATCCAGCTTGCCTTATTTTTTTAACTCCTACGTCTATTGTTTACAATAAATAAAAGTAAGATTGTGTATTTAACAGCCATTCTTAATAGTACCTGTTGATTTTTTTATTTATTCCGTCTAACTATATGACAGTTGCGTTTTAAGCCTTAGATTCCAAACAACCTTTACCAACTGAAAGCCATGAAATAAAAGCATTTAAATATATAAACATATAAAAATGTGTCTGATTTTAAATGTGTGCAACTGAAGAGGCTACCATGAATAAAAAAAACTGAATTAAAAAATTGTACTGTACTGTACACGAGGCTTGAATAATAAAGAAGAACCTGAAAGCTTTTCAGCTTGCTGACCGGGTGATCCCCTCAAATTCTGAGTCATTGTCATCTTGATTGGTCGGTGGCTGGGAGCGGCAGGTTCCTACTCCACCAGGTTGTGAAATGTTGGGACTCTTGAAGCCAGATGACCTATAACAGACTACACAGTGAATATAGAGACAGCACGGGGATCACAGCACGTCTTCTATTACAGACGTCACAAAATCAAGTTACCGAAGACACCTAATTTGGCAGCAGCACCAGAAATTTGCCTTTGGCACATCAACTGACTGTCAGGTAGCTGATCTTGCTTCCCGAGTATCTTGCCCTACATTTCAAATACCCTTATTTTTACTATTTTAAAAGCCATTACAGCCTATCTGACAGTGTATCACAGACATATGATGAGGCAGTGGAGTAACCTCAGCAGAAGCAAAGTTGTGATGTGTTCTGAATGCTGTAATGATACAGCAGCAAAACGGTTACATTGACAGGAAGGTCAAGAGCAGAGTAAATAATGACGGCCATTCTGGGCTCTGTGCAAATGTAGTTTCTGTGGGCCTCCTTCTTCTTTGTAGGCCAGGCCCGCTACCCACCCCCCTCCCTGCCTGGGCCCTGCGTAGTCAGCTCCACTATTCCCCCCACTGTGACACCCCTGCTGATGATACAGACCATTGGAAACAGGGCTGCTGTACATCTGCATTAACTTTCGAATATTACATTCGCCTGCTTAGTTGAGACTCCCATATTACCCATTCTTATGTCCTTCACCAGTGAAGGCCATAATGTTTACCAGTCTGAAACGGCGTTTAATGAGTAAAAAGCAACGAGCCAATTATGTATCCACTCAGTGGCCTGAAAGCCGTAGGTGTGGATATTAAACAAAGATTTATAGTTTTTAAATACTGGATAAGTCGCTGACACTACAATATCCAAATCCCCTGCCACTCGCCATGTAAATATGCATTTACAGCATAGCTAGCTGCTTAGTCACAGAGAGCTGTCAGCGCTTCTCTATTTCCCCACAGTAATACGGTTAGTGTGCAGTCTGTGATTTGTCTGATCCTGTATTTCTAAAACTGCAAATTCCTCTTAATACTGTCAGCCACTTAGAAGGGAGGTGAATCTGGGAGGGTAACTATTCCCCTGTAAAATGCACATATTAAAACACCCATTAGATTTTCTCCGTATATACCTTGTTTCTGAGGGAAAACTCAAAAATAAAGGAAACAGCTATCCTCGTTATGCCTAACTCACACAGTGACTTTTAAACAGTGATGGGAGAGCAAGGCATTGTTATCAGTGACTAAGTAAAATAAACACTTTTTAATCCCAAGAAGTAGAATAATCCCTAGAAGGTCCCTAGAAAATCTAATGGGTGTTTATCTTCCATAATGTGGACTGTTCCATCTACTCCCACAAATTAAGATAAGGCAAATTACATTTAAATGAAAGGTGAGCAATAAAAGGTATATATATATATATATATATATATATATATATATATATATATATATATATGGGGGGGACATAGCTCAGGAGGTAAGAGTGGTTGTCTGGTAGTCGGAGGGTTGCCGGTTTGATCCCCCACCCTGGGCGTGAAGAAGTGTCCCTGAGCAAGACACCTAACCCCTAATTGATCCCAACAAGCTGATTGGTACCTTGCATGGCAGCCTTTCACCGTTGGCGTGTGAGTGTGTATGTGTGTGAATGGGAGGCATCAATTGTAAAGCGCTTTGCATAAAAGCATTATATAAATGCAGTCCATTTACTATATATATATCTCTCTCCCACCTCAAACACCAAAGGGAATTCCTTTGGCAATTAGAAGACGCACTGGGGCCCTCATAGATAAACAAATGTGTTGGGTGTCCTGCTTATCACTATGAATGGAAGGTTTTATCACCTCTCCGAGGAAGCACCAGGACACAAACTAATCAGATAAGGAGGGCACACAATGCCACATGATAGGTATAGCCAATGAGATTAAAGTGGGATTTCATGTAATTAAGGTGAATTGCCAACTAGCATTTTTGGGTTTGGTCTGTTTAATATGATGCTGATACACTGAGTCTTTTGATGATAATACCATCATGCTTAGTTTGATAACTTGGAAAAATATTTATTTATAGTGACTTTTGGAAAGACCTTAGAAAAGGCAGTTTTTGTCATAAACAATCCCTTCCCCTTTCAGTGACTTACATCAGCATCACCCAAGCAGAGCCAGCATCCTTGATCCCTGCTGGGTGAAGTTTTATGACTGCCAAGCAGAATTTTTATTTTTCATTTTTTTAGTTGAATGTGAGTCTTGAAAGAGAAGAGACAAACCTGTTTTGTCTTTTGGTTTGTGGTGGTTAATTGGCTCTGTGTTTGTTTCATATTATCTTTCCACCTTGTTTTCTTTTGTTCTCTGAACTGAAGCTGAAAGTGGGAAATTCTCTGGAAAGGTTTAGATTTACTGCTCTCTCTCTCTCTCTCTCTCTCTCTCTCAGTCTCTCTCCCTCTCTGCTGGAGATATCAAATTAATTTCTGATGTTTTTTTTTCTTTTTAAAATGAATATTTTAATACATTTACAGAATGTATCAGTCTTCTGCTGCTTGTTCCCTTTGGTTGTCTTTTAGGGGAGTAATCTGTAAAAAGAGGATAATTAATAGTACACTGCGCTGCATTCAGAGCTGCTGGCTAAACTGTGACTAAATCCCACTTGCCCAACATTCTCAACAAATACAGGGCAGCTATCAAATCCTGTGAGATCCCATCATCCATCACTGTCCAGGCCCAGCTATAATACTCTGATAATATACGTTTGCTGGATGAAAATACTCGGATTCCACAAGGGAAGCAGGCCAGAAGTGACTGCTGTAGTCTGTTACCACGGGAAAACCATCCTTAAATTCCATCCTCCCGACTGTGAATTACAGTCACAACATACAGTTGATACTCCACGCTTTTCACAGAGCAAGGCCTTGTCCGCGCTGTACACATAGAGGCCCCTGCAGCAGGTAGAAGCAGCACAGCACATCGCTTGTGTTCTAAACCACTTCCGTTTGTCTCTTGCATTCTTTCCCAAATGGTGTTCCCAATAGGCGGCATTTGTTTATACAGTTTCATTTTGCTCAAGTAATAGGTGCCGTGTTTTTTGTGCGTACATTTTGAAATAAGTGTTTTTAATTATATTTCATGTTTAATTATATTTAACAATATTTCTGAATATATATTGATTTTATCTCAAATTTTGTAGAAAATGGAGTTGATTCCAAGAAGAATTTTATTAAGTGCCCTTACCTGGATGGTTATGCGGATGGTCCAGTTCCCTGTATATTTTTACCCTTCTACAGTGAATTTTACCTCATCCTCATCACATGGACAGCATTCCTTATGTTCAGTGGTAGCTATTTTCAGTCACCACAAACTTTCACCTCTACTAGGTACATTATCTTTCATGTTATTTGAGAATTATGAATTCCCCTCCATAACTTTTAGAATTTTTCTGATGTGTATTCATGTACAATATCCCCCAGACCCCCACCCCAATATATGATTGCTTCAGCAAACAGATGGCTGCCTTTGAAACATTGTTCTTTGAAAATGAAAACGAACAGTTTTTCCTATATTTTACTTGCACTCAGTAGAATATTGCGTAGCCATAAAGATTGGCTTCATTTGTAATTCAAAGTTAGAGAACTCACTTGTAGTGTTTGCGGTCGCTTGTGAAGTTGAAATTGCTGAGGCTGAACACATCCTCGCCATTGAGAAATAACCTTTTATCTCACACAGTGGCATTCTCTTTATTCACGTTAAGTAATTTAAATGACGAGAGTCTGATTTAGTAATAAACATTTAATCATCATAAAGATAAACATTTTAAGGGATGCAATTGAAGGGATATATCGCACCATTGAATACCAAGCTTTGAATGGCAAGTGCAATCAACGCTAGTGGAAGACTTAATTCAGAAAATCTGTGTATTTTATCAGCACAATCTGCTGGTTTAATGCTATGCACATTATATTTTATTGTCCATAAGACCTTGTTTCATACACTAAGACTGAAGACCTCTGAGCAATCACACAGCACTGAGAGCTATGGTTTAGCACGAATTCATATGTATGAATGCTTCACTGTGCTGCACAGCAAGCCTGAAATACAGATCAGATGTGAACTGCAAAGGCTGTGCCAGTTCACACCGCTTTTAATTCTGTTGTAGGAGACCAAATCCGCTTTATTAAGAACGCTTTGGCCATGATTCACCGACAGACGTAGTACATGCAATGTTCGCGCATGACCACTGTAGATGAGTCTTAAGGGCAAGCTGAGTCGGTCCTCATAAATAGGAATTCATTATCGCTCAAATGCATTTTTCATTTTTCACTTTGAGCTTTTACCTTTTTGCTATGTTTTAAGCAGCCAACACCTCTCTATAGCACAAATTGTACTTTTATGCATAATGCATTATGAGTTTAACTGTATCTGAAATTCTTTTTTAAAAAAACCATTAAGAGTTATGGTAGACTTACTGCATTACATAAACTTCTGAACCAAAGAAAACTGTGGTTTGATTGAATACGGGCTGTCAATGGTGTATATGTACAGCAGCAGAGGGCATTGCTGCCATTTCTACCATGGCGACGCACAATTGTTTCGAAACATTCAAGGCCTGAGTCTAAACTTTGAGTGCTTTCGGGGAGTAACGGCTGGCCACAGATGCCGTTCTGGTGGCAGTGGGTGTGAGAACGGGGACGCTGAGGGACCAGATGAGTGTCGTGCAGAGCTAACGTTGGCAGCGCGAGATGAGTACAGCGCTAGGCACTGGGCCTCGGGGGGGCTTCAGTTCTCCCGCCTGAAGCCTCACAGAAAACTGAAAACAGCCACACAGCATTTCAGCCAGGCACACGAAACATCGGGTGAGAGAACTACCAGTGCACAGTTGAGACCCGCAGCTTTAACAACATTCACAAATATTCATTTCCAGGTTTCGGCTGACTTCTGTTTTTTGTGAAGTTTGCCGTTTGTTTTCCTTTCAAGGCATCCTTGCAGTATAGCCGTACAAAACAGCGGGAGGGGCTATTATTCTCAAGGCAAACAATGTAGGCTAATATGGGGGAAAAAACAATGTAATTTCTTTTTATAAATTCCCATACACACATAATGCATATAAACATATATGTGTGAAACATAATGAGTGTGTTTTGTGTGGAGATTTACAGAAAATAAAAACGGTGCAGCCTCTACTTTGGAATTACATTGCCTGACATTTAAAATAAGCAAAAAAAAAAAAATGCTTTAATTTAAAATTTGTAATATCGACAAATATTAATGTTTTTTACTTCCGCAACAATGTGAAATGTCAGTAGGAAAGATATTACTTCAGGAAATGGGTGCAGATCGAAAGGTTAAGTAATGCACTTTTGAATTTAAAGCGTGTGTACACAACTAAAGAAAATATTCTACTGTGATTCACTTACTGGTTGTGCAAATAATGTGAAGGATAATTCACTGAGCGATACATTGTAGGAGGAAAGTTAAAATATTTACTCAGTGAAGAAACAGATGAAATGGCAAAATGATTTTTCCACAGCTTTAGGATTAGAGTTGTTGACTTGAGATAAATGAAAGTGCATCAGAAATATTACTGCGGATCAAGTGCTGAATGAAATTAAAAATAAAACAAACATCAATACAAGAGCTCTGTGTGTTTCCAGGGTAGATACTTCACAGGGGCATAGCTACATTTCTTTTCATTAGTTTTCTAATACAAGCAACTAAACTTCAAACGTCCATCTGCTAGTCTAAGCAGTTTGACAAGGAAACCTTTGAATTGTATTCTTTTAAAGAATGCTTGGTGCTTTCGGCTGAGGCTATCATTGAATTTGTATTAGGAGCAGAATAGGAACTAAGGAAGTGGAACTATAAGCCTGTCAACATGCCATCCTTGTGATGGTTGCTTCTTGTAGCCTGGAATACAAATGAATCCATTTTTTTATTTCATTAGTTTCTCCTTTTTCCATTGTTTTTATGTCCCAGCTCAATGGAAACATCTTATCAGCTTTCATTATTCTGTTTTTTTTTTCTTTACCAGTAGTTCCTTGAAAATAGGCACTTTGACTTTCTTTGCAATATGCAGTCTATTAAAATGAGTACTTTTCTGTGCTTTTCCTCTTTGTTTAAATGAAATTGCACTGTTTTTTTGTTTTGTTTAAGGATTGCTTTCTATTACTGTGGCCATTAAATACAAACATGCATTTATTATTATGGGAATGGCGGTTCATCCTTTTCCACAAGGCTGAATGGTGTGATTGTATTCTATAAAAAGAGTTACTCTGAAGACTGTTTGCTTTATGAAATCCAGGCCAGTATTAGCTTTTCTCATATTACTACGCAACATATTTTTTTCCAAAGTGTGGGTCTTTGGTGTAGTATAAACAGAGAGCTTATAGCCTAAAGACAGCCATAGACAGAATGTCATAAAGGTCTTTGAGTGTGATTAATGATAATATAGAACGCAGATCAGTTTCAATCCCATCGCACGTTCCCTAGTGATGGGATTAAAAAGCTTCAGTCCTATCACTCACACAATGTATTAAAAACATTGACAGCCCTGTGAGACTTGGAAAATATGTAGCTATCCCAATTTTACATTTTATATATTCCCAAAACTGATTATCTGATTATACAGTATATTTATATGATATTATATATATATATATATATATATATATATATATGATATAAAAAATATATGATATTGATTGTTAAAAATAACTTATGACAATATACCGTACTTCATATGCACTTCAAAGGTATTAACTACTTTAGGAGTGTATGGATGTATTGTATTTGTCAACGGTACTCATATCTGTCAATCTGACAGTGTACATAGTGTAGATCAAGATGTCATCTACTTAAGCTGAAAATGATTGGGTACAGCTTTTCACTGCAGTAAATTCGTGATGAAACCACTTGTCTATATTTGGAGCATAAAGACATCGAGTACGTTCTTGAGTGTCACATGGTCACTTTGTCTTTCATCTTAGAATCTGCTCCAGGTTTTCTTCGTAATTTACAAGTTTAGTTATAAAGACACTCTCAGGTGAATATTTTTTTCAGAGAATATATTCCAAGTATAGTCCTTTCTCATGAACTATCTGTGTTTTCATAAATACTGCTCATTGAATATTTACTTTTTTCCCCTAAACAATTCAGTTTGAATGTAACTATATTCAGTGAGTTTTACGGTATATGATTTGTGGCCCTTTGATCATATTGTAGTATAAATGCAATGGTATATGCATATTTTTGTGGTATATGCATATGTTTTGCAGAATAATTAAAGCTATAATGAAAAAGGCCATAATGCATTTCTTTATCGTGTGACTTCAACAGGTTATACAGTGCATTGCAAAAGTAATGCATTGCAATTTATGAAAATTAGGAAGTAATTGTAATTGATCACTGCTCATCTTTTGTCCACATGTTGATGATGCCATTATTATTATTATTATTATTATTATCATAATTATTATTATTATCATCATTGGGGAAAACACACAATACCCATTTAAGGCTCCAAGAAGCAGCTTCATTTCATTTGTATTTCCATATACAAAAATTAATTGTCAAAGGCAGCTGAGACAACCCTTAGAGATATTGCTGTCTGCTCTTTGTGATCAGAGTGAAGAGTTCATTCAAAGTAGGCCTATGTACTTGCCATTTATTAAAGTTTGTGCATATTCTTTCAGGGTTCAAGCCTGTATGTATGCCTTGTCTTTGAACAAGTTGTGTGCAACAGTAGATATAGTGTTATGACCTTGTAAGATTTAATTTTTTCCACCTGTAGGTACAACTCACATTTATTTATCATGTGTTATCGATGCAGGGATTTCTTCGATTCTAACTGTAATGACGCAGTTTATTATTGGTAGTATTATTTTATTTCATTAATTTGGTGTTTTCGTCAAGCAATCACAATCCAATCAGAAATTTCATAACCCCTTCCCCCCACCATTTCCATTACCCTCCATTGCCTTTCCTACCCCTCTATCAAACCAACTGAACAAACCAGCAATACTATCTGATTCTTCGTTTTTTAAGGCTTTTTTTGTGGTTTGTATTTTTGTCACTGCTGATCTCCTGAAAGATGGAGCTCTTTCCTTATTATTTTATTATATACAGGCATTATATAGGCTAGATCTTCCTAGTTTCTGAGTCTTGTGCGGATATGGACGTGACACTATGAATACATTTGAATGTTCTTTAATAAAATACTTGTTTTAGAGAGGTTGTATAAAACAAAAGAATTAGGTCCAATGGTAAATATACTGTATATATATATATATATATATATATATATATATATATATATATACATCAGACCATCAAAGATTCATTTCTAAATAATAAGGGAAAGCAGTTTAACGGCTGGCACTTTAGGATTAGCTGGTAAATGTGATTTATAGACTGCCTGGATGTAGAAGAAAGGGGCTTTTTATTGAATCACTCACTGGAAGGATTGGATGATACTATTCTGCCAGTCTTCCTGAACTTCAAAATGAAATGACCCAAGAGCAATACTGCATACATTCCACTGTATTGATGATATGAATGCGTTGACTGTAAACTGGTGTCTCTGGGCAACATCAGTCCCTTTATGTTATTCATATTATTTCAAACATAGCACTACTGTTATTTATATTATTTCATGGAAACTGCTCAAATGTGATAAACCCAATGAAAAAGTTGGCATCGGCAATGGCAAATCCTTTGGCTATATATTTGGCTGAATAGTTTTGATTGCTTTGTATTTTTCCCAAAAAGCAAATGACATAGACAATTTTACTCATGATTACTGAATCTATAATGTTCCACTGAATATACACAATGAAATTACAACTTTAATGTTATTTTTCTCAAGTCCCAATATGTTCACTTGTTCTGGATCTATCAACAGCCATCAGATGGGGTATGGGAATTTTTCTTCATATACTTTAATTACATAATGACAACAAAAACAGTAGATTTCTTTATTGTCTTAATAACTTTCAGTCAGAAAAGGAATGCTCCTTGATACAGTCTTTAGTCACTGTGTGATTTTGGGAATAAATTATGATGCATTCTGCAGTCTTCTTGCAGAAACAAAAAAAAATCTCTAGTTTATGTAGTTAACAAATCATTTACTCAGGTCATGTAATCATAATTTTGCTTTCCAAACAACAGGGGAAATACTCTGGTAATTTTGTAACTAATAAAATTGCAATTGTTTTATTTTTTATATCTGTTCAAAGTTTATTTGTTTAAGTACATGGAATACATAATTAGGCTGTGAGTGAATGTATATTTATTACTGACAGCACAATGGCATTTCTTAAGCCATCCCTCTCCATACAATCTAGTTATAAAGAGAGTTATACAATCTAGGCTTGCAACTGAAAGGTTTATTAGCTACATCTATTGATCCATGTGTGTGATAAGTGTATGTACATATACCAGGGTTCAGTAATGTTACCATTTGTAGATATTGATATATCAAAAAATGATAAAATAAAAATAACAATAAAAAGCAACAGAAATGAATAAAATGCTGAAACAAATGAATGAATGTAAAGCAGGGAGCCTTTGGGATTGCAGATTTCATTTTCAGAATAGGGTTGTGCTTCCATTTTTCAGCTCCAGCATTTGTACTCCACAGTAAAAAACTTCTTTGATATGCAAAATTATTCATGTCTACCTACTGATTTTCCCAGTCAATCACTACTTCATGACAAGTGCAGACTTTTAAAACAATGGCTTTGTCATGTGCCTGAATTGTTGGAACTCAAGTTGAATGATAGACATCAAATAACCATCAAAAGCATGTTGCCTCAAAATGTACAAAGACTACACGTGTCCACCCAAAAGAGAAACAAGTGGGTGGATCCTTGATCTTTTGAAAATGGATTTTAAACTGCGGCATTTAGTAAGTAAGCAAGTTGATCCTGGTGCAGCTAGTAGCACAATTACCAGGAATTACCAGCAATCATCCTTCATTTTCACATGCATGGATAAGTACAAAGAAGAGGACATATATATGTATATTACTTTTCTGCTGCTGAACTGTGGGGGCTATTTAGCAGGCCCCATTCTTTCCTTCTTTCAGGAGACCCCCTTGACATTTTATAACTGTTGTGTAAAACACTTTGGTTGTGCTTGGCTCTGCTGTTCCTACAAAGCCTAATTAAGCAGTGTGCGGACAGAATCAATACTTTCTTACATTGGCACACACAAGAGCTTAGATTAGTCATGACTATCCACAGAACCTGCAGAGGAGAAGGATTGTCAAGAGCAACATATTACAACCTGCTGTATCTGAAGTACAACAGGGTTCACAGAGGTAGCAGGAATTCTGCTGCTGATCGCTTTCATATCATAGTCATTTAAAAACCTGTCAATCCCAACTCTGACAATCTCAAGAAGTTTTTTTTTTGTGAAACTATTTCACATTTTAAAAGTGCATTAAAGTTGTATATCCAAAAGCCTATTGAAAGAAAATGTCTGCAGTTGACCTATCAGCAGTGAAGTTTCAGAAGCTGTTCTGAGCAGAAGATGTGCTTAAGCATCAGAACTCATGAATTGCCCTCATATTCCTCAGCAGTGATGTCTTTTATTTTAAATAACTAACTGAGACCACATGGGACCATACACCATTTTACAGGTATATTTATATGGGTAAGAAACCTTCCATAACACAAACTGCTGCCAGGTAAATGGTGATAAGGTGTGTACACAGCAAAATGCCCAGTTTTATTTAAACTCTAACAGAGCACATGCAGTACATGTACTCAGTAAGAGTTGATTTAACACTGGACATTTTACTGTGTAATTTGTTATATAAGCATAAAAATGCCATGGGATTGTATACATGTTTTTTTGTTTTTTTTTTTTACATTTTAAAAATATGCTTCTGGGCATATAGCACATTAGTTGAGATTTTCTGTTTGAGTTGATTTGATCAACTGTATCAAAAATGGTATACCTGCCTGCAAAGAAAATTTCCCTCCGGGGACAATAAAAGTATTGATTGATTGATTGATTGATTGACAGACAGCCAAAACAGGGATTGTTTAGTATATACAGTATATAGGCCTATGTCTCGTTACATTTTTTTATTGTTTTTAAAGCCTGACTATATCACTGCAGCAGGCTGCTGCAGGCATGCTGTGCTACAGGGCTCGATGCTGCATGTTTCCTTTGATTTTCATGTGATTTTACGCAGGGAAGCCCTCTGTTGCTCTAATCCCCAGACCTCTCACTGGGTTAGTGGACTTCAATCCAGTTAGTCAATGTAATTTGAAGTATAAATGTGATATCCAGGGATAGCCAAGAGCACCTTATTACTGCTGCTTCTATGGTGCGGTGTTAGTACTGACTGTACCTTATTCACAAACTTTTCTGGTTGAAATAACAGGTCGACATAGAGGAGAGAGGACAGATGCTTACCACGTCATTCTCAGGAGAGTCATTTAACATTGAACATTCTGTTAAATATTAATTAGCAGTGTCAGCAACAGCAGTGATTGTACAAGCTGTGGCCACAGCAGAGGTAATACAGGAGTAATATTAACAGCAGTGTGTTAACTGTACCAGTTATTCACCAGTCTTATTACTCTCGGAATCTAAAAATACATTCATTGATGCTGATCCATGAAGAAAATGGTTTATGACTTCAAAGGCTCACAAGTGTTTTGTTGTTACTGTTGAATAACCACTGCAGTTTCCTATTTTGCCTTAATAGCCTTAAAAGACAGCCAAAAGATCATCTCTGAAATTCTCAATTATTTTGGCCTCTTGACAAATAATGAAATGTAAGAAAGGATGGGACTTGCTCCCGATGGCTTTGCCACTATATATTTCACCCCAAAACCAGGTTTTCGGGACAGAATATTTGTTAAATAGAGGCAGGTGTCCTCAGGTGTGCTGTGCACATTCTTGATTTATTAGCTGCCTATCATGCTACTGACAGTACATTTAGCCTCCCTTACTCATCTGAATCTAGCTGGTGTTGTCTGCAGCAGATGCAGCCTACACATGGCTGAGAAAAATAACCCTACAAAATCACCTTAAGCATTGAAAGTGCCAGTGACTCTACTTAAGTGTAGAACACCATATGTTCATACTGCATCACATAATTTCTACTAAAACAGTTCGGGAGCAGTCTCTGTACGGGGTTAGTCTAGTTGTTTTGATCCAAATTCTTCAATCTGTGATATGTTTAATTATGAAATTAAATAATCATTCACTGAATAATAAGGTCAATTTTGAAGATTAATAAACACATAATTAGGTTGTTGGCACAATTAAAAGTATTGCAGTTTAGATAATTACCCAATAGTTAACCAATATTTAGATACTTCTACCATGTATTTACCTGGTAAATACCTAATACTTAGTACTCAAAGTACCATAAAAGAAAATGTAACCATTATATGATGGTCTTTTGGAAGCACAGAATTGAAAAACACACAGATCAACACATCTGAAGTGTGGGCAGAGAATAATTTTCTTTCCAAAGCAGTTCAACTTGTTGTGTAAATTGTGAGTTTTAATTTACATTTTTATGCTTCCTTTAAGCACAATGCTGTCAAATATACCAGGTGGAGACAGATTTAATTCCGAATGAGCTATGAAGATGAGACGTTGAGCACTAAGGGAAGAAATGATGTTTTGTTTTGACTGTTTCAGTGCGAACGCCTACACATGTCTGTAAGCTTACTGCTGCTTCCATCTTCTTCTGACAGCACAGGGAGGGTGTACAGAGCCAAGCAGCACTGCATATGAAAGGACACGCTGTACTGGCAAACAAGTGTAAGCTGTGTAAATGATAATAATGTGAGGCTACCAAAGACTGTAAGGTGGAATTATTGCATGTCCCCACAGAAATACACCCAAGGCTCAGAAAATCGCATAAGCTTGCCCTTTGGCATTTGCCCATAAACATTTTTTCCATGGGCAAGGACGTTTCGTTTGGAAAGGATTCAGCCTAAAAGCTCTCTTGAATTCATTTCTCTTCTTAAAAAGCTAGATTAAAAAGCTCAGTCCAACTCAGGTCACCTTAGCTTATGTAAAGTAATGTTAGCCTCTGGCAGTACTCACTGCTACACATTTTAATATTCCAGTATTGTGTTTCTAATTATGCAGCTCCTGTGAGCAGCATAAAAATATCATTTGCACAGAGTCCGCTTCCGATTTCGATGTCGTGGCCTTCATTTTAGGGTGATATTGTATGGATGTAGTGCACAGATTTTCTGTCTTTTGTTTTTTTGGTTAAACTGGTCTTTTTTAAACTGCTGTCTTCACTTAAAACACAAACTGAGAATTGGTTCACAAGATGCTTCCATGCTTCTTGGAAATCATAGAACATGAATTTAAATAATAGACAGATTTGATGAGCTGATATTCATATGAAAATATGTTCTGCCTCTCCAGCTGAGAAATTAGTTTTTCTAAGAAGCTTCATTTTCATTTCTCTGGGAGTTTCAGTCAGTTGTTACCATTGTAGGTTTTTCCCTGTTTTAAAACTTTGAACACACATGCACACACACACACACACACACACACACACACTGGTTTTAAAATATAAAAACTATTTATGCTGTCATGAGAGAATAACATCAAAAAACAGCCAATACTGCCAATTCTTGGCATACAGGGTTCTTCAGTTCTTTTTGTTTTGTGAGAAAATTAGTGTCAGTCTCATTATAATTGTAAATGATTGTGCAAAGGCCTGTAGGAAGTCCTATCACTCAGATAATGCACATTTATTGCACACCTCACCAATTGTGTTTTTGCAGTGTATTAACATCTTAAGTAATCTAGACCCGTACAATAGCTTTGGGGAATGATGGTATGGTCTTATTGTGAATACTTCCATGTTTGGATTGCTATGCCAACAAAGGCCTACACAGGTTGTATTCCTTTCTGACATGCCTTTCTCTTGTCTGATCCTGCCTTCTGCATCATCCAAAGCTTTGATGTCAGGACTTTCACTGATACAGTCCTCCCCTGTTTCATCTGCAGTTATAATTAGTGAATTGCATACCAATAAACCCTGTCGTTTGACATAAGCACTGCAGTACTCCCATCGTGCAGCTAATGTCATCACAGGCTGAGGTAGCACTTTGATGAACCGAGGGAGAGGTTTACATTTGAGGTCTATAAAACATTATTGGCATGGTTTTAAAATAGGATATTGGGTTTTTATTTAATGTCTATAATAATGCCATTACATAGTTGACATAATTATGTAGTTAAAATAATTTTCTTTAAGCTTTGTGATAATGTCTAAAGAAATGCTTAAGTGGGTTCAAATAACACAATTAATTAAATTGGAAGTAAAGCCACAAGGGGGCTTCTGAATGACTGCTGTCAGGGTATTGATATACCCAGGCAATAGCTGGTTCAAAAAGCTCCTGTTGTGACCGTGCTTATTTAGCTGGTTTTGTCAGCTCTGATAATGCTGTACTGTACTGCTAGAGGCTACCAAGGTAATTCCTTGACAAGGTCTGTTCTTTTGGGGAATTAATATATTCATAGTTTATTTGCTTTACAGACAGATTTATCTACACTTGTCCAGCATGCCTTGTGCTTATTTGATGGGTTTGTCTGTTCATACTTCACAGCTGGATTTTCACTTCAGCTCTTCTGACTGTGCTCAAGGAAGGAATGGCACTGCCCCACAGGTATTGAACATGCTGCCATCAGATTACAAGCCCAGGTCCCAAATATATATGGAACAAATATAACTTAGCTCTAAAACCACCAGCCTTTTTTCTGAGTGGAGTAGAGTAATTGAATCTTCCATTAAGAGGTGAAGATAAATTATTATTTAAGGCAGGAATGAAATGGCATATTGGAATGAACATACTTTTATACCCCTGAGCACAGCACTGTTAATCTAAGGTTCTGTAGTGTAGCTACATGTGGCAGTGTGTGTTAAATATTCAACAAGGCTGCAGTGCAGTTGGGAGTAATGTTTTTCATGGCCCAGACAGGCCCAAGCCAATACAGAAGAGACACTTTTAAGCAAATAAGGAAAGCAAAGGTCCATAATGACGGAGGATCTCTATTTAAATTGTTCAAAAGCCATTACCCTCTACACTTGAGATCCCAAAATTTTCACCGCCAAATTTTTTCTGTGCTTCATCTACTGTAGTCTATGTGATATGGTAAAAATTCTGCCTTATGCCAAAATTGGGAAACCTGACAATCATGCAGACATGGAGTCCAGAATATTTTCAAATGTGGAGCCCTCGCAGATGTGCCCCCAGACAGCCATGGTGGTCATTTTTAGTGCTGGCAAAACTCTGTAATGCATTTTTCTTCATATCTCCCAAACTGCACGCCATAACACGCCCATTTATAACATCATACATTGTCCCGATCATTACATCATGTGAAACTATAAATGCTATAGGAAGAAATCGATTGAAACCACAGTACCAAAAATCATTTCACAAGCTGAAATGCCCTCTTTTTGCTTCACTAGTTACAGCTCACCAAGGATTTCACGGGGCGGCAAATGGAACAGCTCCACCAAACCTCCAATTAATCTCCAATACATACACCCCAGCTAGATTACTCTGTTCTGCGACTTCAAAGTAACTGGCTCACACCTCCCTGGGTGGTTGTTTCTCCCAGTCACACGGGCTGTTTGTATTGGCTCTACGGTGGCGTAAAGAACTTCCCAAAGTGTTCAGGACAGCAGAATCATTCGGAATCATTGACCATCATCCAATGCAGACTGAAGACCCACCTTTTCAAAGTGCATGTTGGTTGTCTTCCCGTCCCTTACTAATTACGCTCCCGCGTTTTGTATTAATTCAAATAAATTGAAATTCATAATTGTAAGTTATTATAAACCGTTTCCTTTGTCAGACCTGGTGTAAAGGCACAGAGGGACCTTCAGCAATGATATTTATCTCCCCGCACCCCCCCTGGTTCACTTTATTTTTTAAAGGTTTGAAGCTTTGGCTTCAAAGGTTTGGCTTCTGCAGCAAGGTTTGGCTTCTGCAGCAAGGTGACTCCAAGAAGACTTTTGTTGTGGTTGGTTTACCTTTTTCCTCTTTTGAAAATGTTTCTGTTTCCTGAATCTAAAAAGAAGGGCATAAAGTGGCCTGTGGCTCATCAGAACACTTCATCTCCATGGTGGTAAAGACAAAATTAAATACAATTTGAGATGGAGACTACATTCCTGGTTCTTTCTACAATTTCCCATGTATTTTTTTATCTTGAATCATTTTCATTCACGTTCTGTTTTTTTTTTTTTTCTTAAGAAACATTATTTCTCTAAATTCCATTTAAACAGGTAAGAATACGCTTCAGTATCATTTCTAATTCAGTATCTCTTTATTCAACACAAGTATCACACCAAAATAGATTAGAAATATATCCGACAGCTCAAATGATGTGCTTCAGTCCTGAGTTAAAGCAGTTTTCACATGGAATAAATTTAACCGTCTGTTCTTAAATGTAGAAATATCATGCCCATTTTTTTGGTCTCCTTTTAAACATGATTTACTGTAAATGCATGTATGGGCTGAATTATCTATTCATTCATAACTTAATTAAAAGTTGCATATCTCACAGTATAAGGGGAGATATAATTGTTACACATACAGTATTCTGTTGCTTAGAGAGCCATGGGTTTGGCTCCTTTAGCACAATAGTCTTTTCGTTATAATAGTATCTGCATATAGATGGCACCAATAGAAAACCTTGACCTTTCAAGGTCAGATACTTACAAAGAGAAATATATTAAATGATATAGGCTATAGAGCTACATGAGAGTGTGTGAAACTGTGCACATATATGTGTTTGATTGCGTGTGAGAGCCTAGTCACGGCTGTGTGTTTATCTGTGCTTATATGTGCGAGAGTACATCTTTGTGTGTGCGGTCCAGTGTGTTCAGGGAATAGGGGGAAGGGTGAATTTGTGTGTGGGAACACTGGTTTTATTATACATACCATTATTTAATGTCCACTGTTTAAATTAACCATGAAATTGATAAACCCCAGTACTGAGGTAATATAACAAAACAATAAGACACAATGGGAGACACAAGAGCAATTTTATTTGTACTGGGGACTATTGCCCATTATAAAATACTAAGGGCCATTGTAACGTGCTTAATTTGCACATGTATACAATAATTGCTTACCCATATCGCATGCTGCAGATGTCCTTTTATGAAGTCATTTGGCATATAAAAAGGTAAAGGATCCTGGGGTCTCCAGGAGTATCACAACTATTGGAGGTGAGGATAAGCCCTCCCCTGTTATTTCCTCAGAGGTGACATTTTCTGCCTTGATGGCCGTGATTTGTCCACTCCCCGTGTCTCTTGTGACACACGCCCGTCACAAGCGACGTGTTTCTCCCTCAGACTCCATTAGCGGAAATGCTGAACATGCTAATGTCATTCCTGGAGCAAATGTGCTGACAGGAGGCTTCCTCCTGACTGGAGGATGGGATTCTGGGTTAGCATACACTCCGCTGTAAGATGCTGACCACCTCCCACTGATTTAAATCACAATGCAATGCACACAATTGTCTATGTTCTTGTTTATTTCTCGAAACCCAATACTCTTTGTATTCACAGTAAGCTTTCAAAATGTGATGATAATGTATGGATAACAATCAGGATCATTATACTGTAGTTATATATGTACACACACACACACACACACGCACACATACACTTTAAGACAAAATTGCTTCATTACTGTAGGGTAGTTTAAAAAGGCTTGAAATAAGCCATACATTTCAACATATTTTTAATGTTTTCTTTTCCTTAAATTATTATATAGAGAATATGCTGACATCACATATTGATTTTCTATTATTCACTGGAATGAGTTTTCCAGGGGAAAAAATATAATGAGAATATTGGGATTTCAGCATCATTGTAATGACACCCAGGGGATGTAATGGTTGGATAAGTGCATATATTCCCACAGAATTATTCAAGGACCAGCTCTCCCTTGAAATAACACATTTCGAAAGCGGCCTCTCTGATGAATTGCTCTCTCTCTCTCTCTCTCTCTCTCTCTCTCTCTCTCTCTCTCTCTCTCTCTCTCTCTCTCTCTCTCTCTCTCTCTCTCTCTCTCTCTCTCTCTCTCTCTCTCTCTCTCTCTCTCTCTCTCTCTCTCTCTCTCTCTCTCTCTCTCTCTCTCTCTCTCTCTCTCTCTCTCAACACATTATTGGCTGTTTGTGAAGGGTGATGGGGTCACATGTCCTCTAAGGACAGTCCTCCACAACCCCATACATACATGCAAAGGCCCCAAACCACCAGCCTCCCTCACCCAACAAAAACAGAAACATTATGTCACCCTCTGTAGGCTCCTCCCTTACCCCACCATTAAGGTCAGAGAAATCACACTCAGTTATCACTCAGACAAAACACGGTGTTGCTCGTTGACACTAATAGGACATAGCCTGTGACTGACCTACCATAGAGTCATGTCCCAGTGTCACAGTGGACAGCTTGTGACCAGCTTGGAAAATATTGGTGCACTTACTTTCCCATCAGGGTCTAGGTTAACAGCACATAGGTCAAAATCACTCTAGAGCTGATCTGAATGGTTCCATTGAAACCATTACCATATCATTAGGGATAATGCTTAATCGTTATTTAAGGGTCGTGCTTTACTTAAAAATTTTGCTTATGCTACTGGACATAACATATGTAATAAAAGTGTTAATTGCTGATTAAATATGATATTTTGACAAACAACAATCAACAATGTTGTCATCCATTTAATTCCATTTTTTTAAATACAACACTTCTTAATATGATCCGTTTAGTTTTGAATGAATGAATTATTATGATAGCATTTTGTAATAGTTCACTTTGACTTATGTAATACACTTATATATAATACTACTCTGTATTTATTACATGCTCATTGTGCTCATTGCTCTGCCAAAAAAGTCTTCCTCAATAGGTGGGCAGGTATTCAGTAAAACCTTTTTTTTTTTTTTTAAATACAAAAACGGAATCCAAGAAAGACTTCCAAGGTGGACTGATTCCTGGAAAACGTGGAGTTAGAGCACTCATTAAAGACAAAGGCGGCAAACTAATTCGTTCTTACGCTCAGGCTTTAAGAACCGGAAAGATGTCTTCCTCAGAGTTCTAGCCTATTTAAAGGCCCACATAAAAACATTTTTGGTTGTGATCATTTTTTGTGCTGGTATACCCTTAAATATGTGTTCTTACCAGATAATGCAGGAATTAATGGATGCGCATAATGCTTCCTATCATCTTATGCTATACACTATGCCTTGAAAGGATACATTAGATTGTGATCTGATAAGAATATGTAAGAATATGCTAAATGGATGATGAGTCCTAATCAGTACAGAGCTGTTTGACCTTTTAAAAATTAATTGTTGAACAGAAGTGGGTTTCTGACATTTGGCTGCATTCAGCTGAAGGTAAACCTAAAAGAAAATATTATTTTTTTAAATCCTCATGACATTGTACCTATACAGAATATTTGCCATGAAATTCCTTTAAAATACAAACGTTCTTTTCTTCTGCCTTATCCTTTCCGATCTAAATATGTGTAAGCTCCACCATCTGAATAGCAGGCTTCCATGGTGCAGTGTGAGAGAGGATTTACATGAGACTGACCTTTCTGAGCAACTTAACCTTTCAAAATGCCATTATGAATGCTCCTGGCACAGCTGTATGGGCCTCGCTGTCAATACCAGGTTCCATGAAAATTCCTTATGTTCACGGTGTTTCAGAATGACCTATTTCAGCCCTGCCCTTAATACACACACAAACATAAGTAATTGAGCACTTCTCGAGAATTTATTTTTCAAATTTATAATCAAATCTCTATTTAGCCTATTTCGGTTTGTCAGCTGAGAATGCATTCTGCTTCACAATGATGTGTCATGAAAATTGAGAGTGATGGAAATAAGATGAGAAAGATGATTTATAAGATTCGTTATAACTTTGAAAATAATACTAGTTTTAACAAGCCATGTCTACAGAGCAGAAAATGCAATCCATATTTTCATCTTTTCCATTCTTAACTATGAATGGCAGTATGCATAATAAATAGAGCAAATTCAATTATACTTTGGTAACATTTTAGAATATGGTGCAGTCATAAATTTGGCATAATATTTGAATAACAAATATATATTTACATATTGTATAAAATTCTTTATAGATTTTTTGTAAAATATAAATAAGTATCAGGGAATGTATTATTAATAGGCAGCTGGTTCTGTAAGTTTTTCTGGACAGTTACAGTTCTGGACAGTTTTTTAAACATAATTCAAAGGTGCAGTTATCTTTTTTCTCATTCAGCTGTAGATGTTGGAGAAGGGGTACTTGTGACCTGCCAATTGTGCAGAATCTGTCAGTGTGTCAAACCTGGCCTCCTTCAAATCATCCATCCATCCATCCATTATCTATACCCACTCATCCTGAGCAGGGTCGCGGGGGCTGCTGGACCCTATCCCAGGGTGCATTGGGCGAGAGGCAGGAATATACCCTGGTCAGGCCGCCAATCTATCGCAGGGCACTCACACCATTCGCTCACCAATTCACTCACACACTCATACCTATGGGCAATTTAGTGTCTCCAATTATCCTACCTGCATGTCTTTGGACTGTGGGAGGAAACCAGAGTACCCAGAGGAAACCCACTTGGACACGGGGAGAACATACAAACTCCACACAGAAAGGCCCCAAGCCGAGATTCGAACCCACGACCATCTTGCTGTGAGGCAACAGTGTTACCCACTGCACCACCGTGCCACCCCCTTCAAATCATAACTAGCAGTAATTATTCATTTTGAACTAAACATCAATAGTACATTTTAATAAAGTATAATTTATTTATTGTTGCAAGAGTACATAATATTCTGTCGAATTTATAAGCTTCATCTTTTACTATATTTACATATAATTTGCTTGCATTTCTTTATCTGAGATTTTACATGCGTTGGATGCAGCTAACACCTGTATTCATCCAGTTTATACAAAAGTTCCTGAGCCATGTACACTATCCCACTGCAGTCGGTAGAAAAGAGCCTACTAGACGAGCTCTACTCATTGCTCATTCCCCCTCTGTTCAAGTTCTCATCATTACTGTCCTCTGTGGCAGTAATTGGCCTTTTGGTTAACCTTTAAGGTTAAATAGCAAATACCAGGCTTTAAAAAGGGCAAAACTTTACACCTGCACAGAACGGGCTGAATGGTGCTTTTCTAAAAGGCCGACACTTCTGTTCTGTCAAATATCTTTGAACACTTAAGACAGAAAATGCATACAAGACAATGCAATAATTGCTTCTGTCAAGGTTATCTAAAGTACAATTTCAGGTATAACCAAAAAGATATCAATATTTCACCATTTGAAAGATGTAAAAATGTGTTAAAAAGTAATGAAGAATGTTCTGAGGAATGATTTCATATCTGTGTAAATCAATAGGTGGTGCATGTTGTTCTGTTCTTTCCATTTGGTATCAAAGCAAACAAGCAAAAGCAAAGCATTGTCAAATATCTATGTAGTTTTCAAAGCAATAATATTGCCTTAGATAGCAGGAACATGTATTCATTATGTATACGTGTATTCACTTATGTATATATAACTGTCTTTCAATTGGTAACATAATATTGCATACATTTAGCTGTGATCCGTGATATCCCGATTAAGGAAACTGGTCCTTAGACCGGTGTCCCAGGAAGAGGGTTTTGTTTGATGTACAGTACCAATCATTGATCCAATGCCACTGTAAGGCCCTTCGGTTTACGTGCTCCATTAATGGGCATCACCCTTTTTACAAAGATCATTTCACCAAACAGAAAATGGCCACGATTGCCTTTTAAAGTTAATTCTGTGAAGTGCACTCAATTTGGAGATATAACCTAACGAGTTCATAAATAGCATGTGCAGCACAGCACCATCTTTACACATCAGCACATCTACCTTGGAATATCTGAACAGACACATATCTGTGGATCATTTTTTTCACTTCTGCTCAACACTTGCTTCCAACCAATATGGCATTCATTTTCCTAATGGACCATCATCAGCTTTAAAATGATGCTTGGATTAGCCAGCACGCACTCCACAAATTCCCCATGTGACAGTGACCTCTATGAATATTGCATTTTCTTTAGCATTTCAACCATTCTCAGAATATCGGAATTACATAGTTGATCAATTTAAACACAGGTGACTGCATTGTGGAAACAAAGCATTAAGGCAATGCCACTCTCATCGTTCATCTTGGTTAAGGGAAAAATATCCCTTAAAAAGGATAGTAATGGAACAAAGTCAAGCAAGGGCAGAGTTCTTTGCATTTTATTGTTTTCATGGATTTCACAGTTTTGCCCAATTATGTTGTTAAAACACATATTTTTTATTAATGTATTCAGCAGCTTCGTCAAGTTAAGTCTTTCACCTCTGTTATTTTCACAGAATTTTTCAGCGCTTCACAGTGGAAGTGTCCCTTCAAATTAGGGAGCCCAATTGAGCAGTGTCTCTAAGCAGTTCTTTGACATTCTGTTCACTGAAGTCGTAGGCCAAGCTGTGTCTGAAATGTGACATTGCATTAATGGCCCCCTCACTTACCTCAGGTAAACCTGTCAGGTTCCCCTCTAAATTCAACATTATTCCATCATTTTATTCACAATTAATTGCAGGCTTTTCATCACAAACAACATTTAGCAAGTTCAGCAATCACAAGAACACATATGTATTATATTAATATATTTTTTTAATTGCATCCAAGGCTATCTTGTCCTCTAATTGGATTATACCATTATATGTTGCAGCCATACCACTCTGTATCATTGTTACACTATATGACCAAAATTATCTGGATGCACCTTGGTCTGGGGCTGTTTTTCATGGTTTTGGCTAGGCCCCTTAGAATACAATCACATTCTAGATGATTCTGTGCTTACCCAACATCCATATAGAAATGGTTTTGTCAAGAACAGTGTGAAATAAGTTGGCTGGCCTGTACAGTGTCCAACCCCATCCAACGCTTTTGGGATCCATTGGAAAGCCAACTGTGAGCCAGGCCTAATCGCCCAATAAGTGCCCAAATGCTCTTCTGGCTGAATGGAAGATTCCTGCAGCAACGCTCCAACATCTAGTATAAAGGCTCCCCAGAAGAGAGGTTATTATAGCAGCAAAGGGTGGACCAACTCCATATTAATGTCCATAATTCTGGATGTGATGTTGGTTGTGGGGTGTCCACATACTTTTGGCCATGTAGTGTACATCAGATGTTTTTCGGCTCGTAGATGAACCTTTTCCCACTGGACTGAGAATAAATTCAGCGCCATAGCAGACAGATGGGTGGACACTGTGGTGAAGAAGCTTGTCCTTCACGTGAGATTTTATGGCTGCTGAATGGATGAGCCTCAAAGCCTCTAACCCAGACCGTGCCAGTGCCGACTATGGCTGGTACCTCCACAGGGTGACACACTATCAGTGCCTGCATCGCCCACGGTGTGGGACGGTTCAGTCAGACTGGGATCTGTGTTTCATCACTATTGGGTCTTCAATGGGCTGGCAACCTGTTCAGGGTGTATTCCTGCCTTTCACTCAGTGCATGCTGGGATAGGCTCCTTTTCTTGTCCAACTGTGTAGTCTGTGTCATTAGGTCATGTGTGGCACCCTGTATATGTTCAGGAAGCAGAGTGACGTCTGTTGTTAGTTTTGATAATATTATGTCTAGCCATCATCTTTTGTCTCTGTTAGCTAGTACGATACCAGCTGGCGCCAGTAGATGGCAGTAGCCGCCATCTAGTGTGAGATTCGCAGTCACAGTAGGTCTTGCTCAGAGAGACTCAAAGTGTAATCTTTGTCTTGCTTGGTAGCATGGTTTGCTGGAACGCTAGGAAGCTAAGCGAGTTGAAAGCAAGTGCTTACGTACATGGTCAGGTAAAAGCGTTTATGTTTTGTTTGCCGTTAAGACCGTATATTGTACGAATTTTTAAATAGTTTTCAGCAGTTTTAGTATGTGTACAAATTTTTGTTGACTGCTTTACATGCTTAACACGAGAATATTCTAAAATAATCTTGGAAAAACCTGTTAGTAACTAGTAACTATAGCTAGCTTGTGTGCTAACCTCAGGCTATTGTTCACGGTTAGTTAGCCAAGTTCCAGTGGGTTTGTGACTAACTGTTCTAGTGCTTATTTGTGCTTTGTAAAAACGGTACTTAATTATTTCTAATTAGATAAATCACACTGTTAAAGCAAAAGAGTGGGATACAGAACAGTAGTGAGTTGAAAGCGAGTGCCTGCGTACATGGTCGGCTAAAAGCTTTTAAGTTTTGTTTGCAGTGAAAAGGAACTGCTTCTTTTCATTAAAATATGTGGCACTGTAAAACGTGTCATCATTCTGCGAGTGCAACAGATGCACAAGAAAGATAACAAAAGGTTAATTTCAGATGTGGCTTTTGCATTTGGAGTCTCTAATCTCTCAGTGAGTGCCTAAGAATAATGGCTGTAGAGCAGGTCAACATAAGGTCTTCTTTTGAATTCACAGTCCGCTAGTTACGGTAAGTTTGCTTAGAAATTTGGACAACAATCCTTAAGTAGCTTGTGCTGGCAGAGTCCTGGACTAGAGAGAGTTGTTGCTACACGGTGAGCTATGATCGTTCTGTCTACTGAAATTCCACCATTCCTGGGTGATGGTACATGCAATTGTTAGCCCAGAGACTATAGACCTATCCACACACTGAAACAGTGCTTTAGCATGATCGCCGACACTACAACCCCAAAAGGATTTTGTAAATTATTATTTTGTCCGTACAAAAATGTCTTATTTGTGATCAGTTCAGTATGGATTGTGCATTAGGAGGTAGAGCAATATTTTTGAGTCCCCTCCAGATTATGTTGTTCAGCTGTTTCACTGGAGGGTATCTTTCACTACACTCTGCAATTAGCTAAGCTTGTGGCTTCGAAAATTAATTTTCAGGTTCAGCAGAACATGTTCACGTTGGGGTAATTGAGTCGAAGGCATGTAGACAGCGAGAAATTCAAGAGAACTTGCGTGCAGGGACTACCCTGCTGTCCCCGTGCAAAAGCTGACCGTTGGGTGCATTACGGCAGTAGCCCAACAAAAACAGCACTGCTGGCATCATGCAACATTAATGCCTCCAACCTTTAAATGTTTTATCAAAAGGCAGCTCTGACAGCTGCCACGTTTACATGACACAAATTCCTACAGAGGAAGATGTAGAAAGAGTGTCCATAAAAAGCTTTTTACAGCTCTATCTCTCTATATATATATGTGTGTGTGTGTGTGTGTGTGTGTGTGTGTGTGTGTGTGTGTGTGTGTGTGTGTGTGTGGGGGTGACAAATTAAAGGAAAAACCTGAATAAATCAGTGTGGAGAAACAACTAATGCAGATGCTTCTATACAGGTGTACTGCATGAATTCTACAGTAAACATCCTATCTTGCTCTGTGGCATGGATAAAAATGCTGAGCAGGCCAACCATTTCAGTTGACCTTGATTTTGGATCAAGATGGCAAGATGAAAATATCCAAGTGACTTTGAAAGTGGGTTCATTATTGGGGCACGAATCGCAGGAGCTTCAGACATAAAATTCAGGCAACTCTTCCTCAGGTGACAGAGAATGTCAATGCAGGGCGTGATCAGACTGTGTCAGCAAGAACAGTCTGTCGACATCCTATGATTTCTATCCTGATGGGAGTGGTCTCTTCCAGGATGACAGTATCCCCAACCACAGGCCACGAGGGTTCACTGAATGGTTTGATGAGTATGCAAATGATGTGAATCATATGCTATGGCCTTCGCGGTCACCAGATCTCAACCCAATTGAACACCTATGGGAGATTTTGGACCAACATGTCAGACAGCGCTCTCCACCAACATCATCAAAACCTCAAATGAGGGGATATCTTTTGGAAGAATGGTGTTCCATGTCTCCAGTAGAGTTTCTGGGACTTGTGGAATCTAAGTCAAGGTGCATTGAAGTTCTTCTGGCAGTTTGTGGTGGCCCAACACCTTACTAAGACACTTTATGTTGGTTTTCCCTTTAATTTGTCCCCTGTCTGTACATATATATGTGTGTCTGTGTGTGTGTGCATCAAATATACAAAATAAAAATGAAGATAATTCGATGAATAAAACTACACACACATATATGCATTTATACAGTATATATGTGTGTATGTGTTTTCTGTATTTCATTAAACTATTGAATTCAAGGTAGAGAGGCTTCACTGTGTCAAACAGTAATCAGTATGTGCAGAGTGAACTGTGATAACCGAGGAATATTATCTTGAATAATTTAAAAGGATATGCTCTCTAAATGACATCCACCCCTCCATCATCCCGCTCCCCCGCAAACACACCCAAGTCTCCCCCTAACACCCCTCCCCCCGCACCTCCCTCACCCCCCAGATTACCCTAGGTGGTCAATCTTCCTCAAAGTTTGCGCGACAGGAATTCAGCAATGCTCACCTCCCTCTAGGGCCCCATGCAGGCACTGAAAGCAGCAGCTGCTGCATTGTACTCTTTTTTTTTTTTTTTTTTTTTCCGATCCACTGCAAAGAGCCTTCATTTCCTGCAGCACAGAGACCCGAAGCTACAGGCTCTTTGAGATCTGTGGTCGTCCACCTCATCCAAGCACAAAATAATATGTGGGTTTAAGTAAGCAACAGCTGGAAATATAGCCATTTGCTCTCTGTTCTTCTCTGGGTCTTTCTAATCTGGGATCTGTTTGCTCTGGAGCTCAATTAGACTATAAAGAGAGGGCTGTGATTAGCTCCATAGGCAATGGAAATGGGGGGGGGGGGGGCATTCCACTAGGCCTAATTAGTTTACTGAGACAGAGACCTGAAATCAAGAGCAGCACCTTTGCAGCAGGGGAGTACTGTGCCATAACCCCCTTGATTATCTTTGTGACATTCTCAGACTCACATATTGTATATGGTGAACAGGTGTGCTTTATTTGAAGCTATGTTTGGCCCTTTCCACTTGCACTTAAAGGTTAATTCTCACAGGAGAAGATAAATGTCTATCTTCCGGACCCAGGATGGAAATGATTACATTAAGTAATGAATTTCCCTCTGTATCTCTGTATTGCTGTTTTTAGCAATGCATTGTTCTATTTGGTTAATTCCGATCTTGAGATAATGCTTATGTTTTTCAGAAATAGCACAAAGAAACCAGTTTTTTGCTTGGCATTTTGTACTACTATTCAGTGTTGCTTATTTGTAAGATTGCAGTGCACTCTGTAGCAATGAACCACATTTTCACAGTTTGCCATTAATACACACATCTGTGGAATTTTCAAAGCATATTGTAGTTAATACTAGTTGCGTGAATTCAACAATGTGAGGAAATATTGTCCCCAGATGACAGACTAGAGAAAACTAAGGAAAATAAGATCAGCGGGGAGTGTTTTTATGGCAAGGAGCACTTACCTAGGTATGGGCTTTTTTCAGAACTGAACACTACAGCAATCACTAATGCTGACGTTTATGTTGCCTTTGTTCTCTATGATTTTCTCCTTCATAGCATATGCATATATGTCACCGTACTTTCATCCTGGATTATGTATGAATATGACTACTGACAATTCCCACTAAACATAAGGAGCACTGCATAGTAGGCTATAATGGCTAGAGAACTGGACTTGTAACTGGTTGCAGGGGGCGGGGGATGCCAATGCACTTTACTAAAAATATTCAGCTTTTTAAAATGGAGTGTGTGCATAAAAAGTAACCCGTGTAAGTCACTCTGGGTATGTGCCTCTGCTAAATGGCAAAATTAAATGTAAGAAATGATCATTGGCTGGAGTTTATATTACATTCAAGGTTTTCCTGATTCACCTCTAAATACATTTTCATTGACAGAATAGTCTCTCTCAAAGAATGCAAGTAAGTGCTTTCAGATAAAAATCAAACAATATTAGATCAATATTTAATATCTGGATTGCACTGTGACCTAAAGTTGGAAAAAAGAAAGCTTAAGAAAAAAAAAATGGTAATGTTAACTGGCCCTTCCCCTTCATGAGTACCCTGTATGGAAATACATGATATAATATAGGCATAAAGGGTATCTCCCAGGTTTTACTATACAATAAAGTCAGATTGAGAGTATATGTGAATTAAATCACTAGTGCCAGAGTACTTAGAATACACAGAAATTCTCCTGCAAGCCTTGCACGAGATGATCGCTCGAATCTCCCATTGTGTTTGTGCACTATACGCTGTGCGGCACGGTACAGTGCCATCAAACAATAAGGCCATGTTTGAGATGGGCGTGGTTACAAAGAAGCAAGCAGGGCAGTGAGGTCTTTTGGCTGAATGCTGCCCATCAGCGATGAGTCAATTATCCCATGCTGGCCCTTGAATGAAAGTGGGGGGGAGGAGTCCCTCTTGCCATGCCCTTGTCCCATGCCTGTGCATAACCACAGGGGAACCCGATTTTATCAGCATTTGTCAGGTAATTGTCCATTTAAGTCGCATCCCAATGTACTGCGGCCTGTGTTTTCCTGTATTTGTCCTTGTGACTTGGCAATGGTGGCAGTGTAGCATAAGTGTTAGGGAGAAGGGCTTGTAACTCAGAGGTTGTAGGTTTGATTCCCATGTGGGGCAGTGTTATTGTACCCTTGGGCAAGGTACTTAACCTGAATTGCTTCAGTAAATATCCGACTGAGTCAATGGATTTTATGTTAAGTAATGCTGTTTAAGTTGATGTGGATAAGAGCATCTGTTAAATGCCTAAATGTAAAGACTCAAATGTGCTTGAAAATAATGGACTCCTTGAAACCAAGGTATTTTATGTTTTCAATTTTGTACTCCACATTACAATGATACAGGTCTTTGACATTACATACAAAACTGAGATAAACAGGCAACAGATATGAACACATATTCACAATCAGAATTACATCTGCTGGCACTTTGGCCTGAAATGTGCTGTACAACAAAGGTATTATTATTATAATCCATTCTGACCTGGATTTACTGTTATTTTTAACTGAATAGTCACTCTTATGGAAGCCATATGGAATGGAATAGAACTGATTAGAATAGAATATAATAAACTTTTTCACAGGGAGGACTTCAGGATGGAAGTTTATTCATTTTCTTGCAAAGCAATCTAGCATTGGTGAGAATAAGAGAAGGAAGCGGCTGACAGATCTGTCCCTTTGCGATTTCTTCAATAACTGTCTGACACCTCCCCTCCATCCTCGCTTCCTTCTCTTCCTCATCGACCTTCTTAGGAGAGCCAGCAGGCCTGGGTCAGTCATGTTTTCAAGTCACTAAAACAGTGGCGAACGAAATTAATGGTATTGATGGGAACAAAGGCTAACGGACTTTCCCACGCGTATGTTATGGACGCGTTTCCATCACGACCATTATAAACGTAACTCGCCCCACTAGGTTAATTTGACACCCTAATATTAGGCAGCCAAAAAAACAACAATGGTCGCACTTGTACAACAGTCCATTTGCCTCTCCTTCTCATAATTGATATTATAACATATATTAATGAACAAAATTGAAAGCTAAATACAATTTAAGTTTCTAAAATTAACAGACATGTAACCAGATACCAGAACTGCATGTCGTCATCACAGCACCTGGTGGTGCTGTGATAACATATAGGCTGTTTCTGAAAGCTAGCTGTAGAGCTAGTTTACTAGCAGTGTAAATGTAAGTGAAGTTATTGCCGGTTTTTTTTTTCCCCCCCCCGTCGAATAGCTGTAAGTTAGCTATCGAGCTTGGAGGTATTTCTCCAGCTGGCTACGCCAACGTCGTCTTGGTTCAAACCTATGAATGGGCCATAAAACAGTATGATGTAGGGTTTAAATGGGAAATGGAAATTTCAGTTTGGCCGAGTGTAGAAATGATCTCTTTGCAAGAAGTGGTATTAAAATTTAAGTTACCTGTAGCCAGCACATGAACAGTTCAATCAAAGAGATTCTTTGTGCTATATATGTATGGCAAGTTTTCCATTCACTAAGACATAACTTTGCAGGTGGCATGTCTGCCATTCAAATATTTTTCCCCCTCCACCCAATAGAAAAATCATCCTTATGTACAGCTCCTATCTGTGAGTAGCAATATGTGGTCAGGTTTTCTTGGCTAGCAAAAAAAAAAAAAAAAATGATGATGCAGCAGTTTATCTTTCGTACAGAGCATAGTATTTCTCCCGTACTGAATCACAAACTGTGTAGGTCTGTGAAGTCAAAGCTAGTTCTGCAAAAAATGTGATTTTCCCAGAACACCACATTCCCTGAGGGATAGCAAGGGCATTGTAGGACTCCATGAGAGAGGGCTGGCCCCAGGGAGAGGGGACATTGTCTTGGGTGCTATGTTTATTATCAGCTGGTGACATCTGGACTTTCCAGATTGATAGCTTCTTGCAAGTGCCTCTAGGATCTTCACTGAAACCCTTCCATGTGTTCTGGGATTTTTTTTTTACATCTGACTTTAAAAATCATTCAAATGCCCTGTCTTTTACTGTTGGTCCAAACCAGCAATGCTTCATGCAGCTACCCAGTAAGAGGGGAGGAGTAGTCTTGAAGAATGACACTGGGTTAGAGTCACAGTTTAGAATCATGGGTTAATGACTTCAGTTGAGCCCTTGTGAAAAGGAAGTTTTTTGAAATGATGTGCTTGTTTCCATGTGGGTCATGGTGTCAGGTGTGTGAGAGGCAACACTGGAGAACACTCTTTAAAAAACTGGTGTATCTCATAATTCCCAGCATGACGAAATGATCAATAAAAAGTTCAACTATTGCCCTTTGCAATCAAATGTAAAAACAGCTGAACTAATATTAGAGCAGCAGTATCAATCACAAACCAATTGAAAACAGGTGATTGCATCATGCTGAATTATATTGTGCTGTAAGCATCACACTCCCAGACATACTGTAGAACAGCGATGCATTTTCATCAGACAGTACAAAGTATACTTATCAAAGTATTGGATGTGCATTTCAAATGCAATGAGTGTGAGTAAAAAAATTCAGTTTATTATTTTTTCATTTAAAATAGTTTGAAGCAGAAGAAAATCCCTGTAAGGCAAATTAAATTACCTTGAGATTTGTATATTGTGCTGAACCATTAGATTACTCATAATTCCCACTGAATTACAGCCATCAATGCACAATTAAACCCGACATCCAGTAAATAGGAAACGGTTTTAGTTGGTTATTTGCAAATCAAATCTAATGACACAAACTCCACAAGCAATTAAACGCAACAGTCTTATTTAATTGTCTGGTTCAAATAAATTAAATAATTAAGATTACAGTTGCTGATATGTTCTCTTTCAACTCCTGCAGGCAAAGAACTAAAAAAAAAAGGCCTTTCAAAGTTTTATTATTAATTGCACTTATGTCACAATAATATTGTGACCCATCCCTTGGTGTCAATTCAGTTTTCTCCCTAGTTACTTTCGGTCCTCAGCCAGTAGAGTACAAATGGTCATGGAAATAATTGTTTTTTACAATAAGACAAACACATGTGGGAGTGCAGCTGACTAATATCAACAGCCATAACACGATACTTACAATTAAGCTGAAAATCTACTGATGCCATCAGGATTTAATGGGGTTTACTCTACACAGGGTGAGTTCTAAACAAACCAGCTCTACTGTTTCGTAGAAATACGCAGTTGCTGTGGATTGCTGATGTTTAGCTGTATGAATGCAGATAAGCACCACTGACTAAATATAGTTTTACTAAAATTAATTTTACCATCTTTTGGACTGTGCCTAATTGCTATGTTTTATTTATACAGAGGTTTGGCTGCTAATACATCATGTAGTCTGCTGTGCTTTAATTTGGAGCAGTAGCAATAAACACAAGCTGCATAATAAGATCAGTATGATCGACTGGCCTTTACCCCACAGTCCTAGACTTTAGTTAGATTAAAATCTCCCAAAATTCTACTTTTCTTGAGAATAGCTATTGCATTCAATTCAATATTTTTATATCATCCATTTGTTTCAATTGATACACATATGTTTAATTTTGGGTTGTTTTGTTTTTCATATCTGTGGGTTGAAATATTTGCTGATGATCTGTAGAGCATTCTCCATATACATGTGCATATACATGTATATAATGTTATATAGACTATGATAAACATATGTTTACCAACATTTTTGCTGAGTAACTGTATTGCAGACAATCCAGTTAAATATCTACAAAATATATATATAACAGCTGTGCCCCAAATGGAGAATGCACCTGTATTTTAAAAAGACACTTTTGAGTCAACAGAAATATGCAGTTCAATTTTAACTGCCTGCTAACAGCTAAGCAGATACGAATACTGTATTTTTACATGAATTGACGGTTTGTACTGATACAAACAATGTCCTACTATGTAATGGAAGAACGGATTTCTGTACACATTTTTTTTCTTCTTGCAACAGCATTGGAGAAAGAACACTACGTTTGGTTGTGACAGTTTCTACATAGCACAAATATGTGCCAAAAAATGTATTCAGTCAAAACTGCTTGGCAATTCATCCATTTATTTTTATTTTTTTGCAGAGAAGCCCTAAGGAGAAGAGTAACTATGGCAATGACACCCTACAGAGCCCATGGCTGCAGTATCTTTGGACAAAAACAACATCAAAGCCAGAACAAAATGACACTTTGCCTTAAGGCCGATAGCCATTATGGTGAAAAGCATTTATCCGCCATTAGTGTCTGGCAGGTCTCCTTTCAGCCTAAAACCACCCTTATTAAAATACAGACCTCTTTCTGCACCCAAATGTGTGTTCAGATTTCCCTTCCCAAAAAACTGTTGTTCATATGTTATGTGTGAGCGTGCGTGTGTGTCTGCGTGCGTGTGTGTGTGTGTGTGTACATACATGTGCACCCACATGCACCTGCGAGAGAGCCTGAATAAAGAAAGCAGACTGAATAAAGAGAGGAGCCCCATGGCCTGTTTATTAATACGCACTGCGTTGCTGCTTTCTTGCAGGCACGTTTGACCTCCCGGGCTTGACAAGAGGGTGGTTCTGATTCCCCCCTTCCCGTTCCTCTGGGCACAGGTTGGTTACAGTGATGACAAATCCACACAGAGGATCAATGCCATTGCCCCAGTCTCTCTCCCAGGGGACAGAATGACATAAAAGGAGGTTTGAGTGTGTTGGTGTAACAGCTGACCCCTGTGATAGGGAACCCCTACTGCGGCTGATGGAGCAAGACATCTGGGTCAGTTCCTGATGGACCGGGGATATTGGCCTGCCTGGCTTCGTCATTCATGTTTGACAGGTCACAGACAAGACCGCGTTACTCTGGAGGCCTACACAGGAAATCTGATCGCAATGCTGCTTTTACACACACTGAAAAAAATCCTTCATTGGATAAACTTATACTTTTATGACTATATCTTACAGGTATTCTCAATTGAAAAAAATTTGGTTAATTCAAATGAATACATGAATAATCGTGATATTCAATGCATAGAGACCATTAAATGTTCTGTTCAGAGGGGCCCCTACTGTCATTGTCTTTCAGTAAACTCTAAAAACTTAAACCCTGATTTACTCAATTGTATTGCTGTAACATTGAGTCAATTTTAGCTTTGAAATCATGTAACATATCCATTAAAAATGGAGTGAATGTAACT